>NC_036246.1:3516449-3545323 GCF_002742605.1 Olea europaea var. sylvestris
TTGTTTCTGTTAAAATTAAAAGGTCTGAAAACAGGTGACACATTTTAAAAGTTTTGGGACATAATTGCAAAATTTTCAAGATAAAGGTAATAAATACATAATGACTACAAAATAGTTGTCATTCATTTCAATGCTTATACGTTATTTGATCATAAAACATCTTCGAAGACTATATAAATAATTAAAAATATTCTAATTGGGTTAATTTCAATAAAATATTCGATTACCTTAACAAAATAAATATATTATAAAATTTATGATTATATTCGACATATTAGTTAATGCCATTTGTATTAATCTTGACAATTAACGGAGCCATGTAGAATGCTAGCCGTGTGATCATTACCCCCTGTTTGGCCCACAATAATTTAGATTATAATGAAGGGAATAATGTTTTTTCTTGGAAAATGGATGTTTATAAAAGAATAAAAAGTTTTCGATTTACGTGTAATATTATTTTATTGAAAATTGTGTGGTTGAAAATAGAAGAGATAAAAATTTAATTTGATTATATGTAAGTGTAATTATTATAAATTTGATGAACCTCTACCATAAGAAAAAATTTCAATGACCATTTTGAAATTTTTAACAAACTTCAGTGACTGTTTTTGAAATTAACCTTATTTTATTCATAAATCGTGGTTTATCACACGCCAATCGCCAATGCTTCCCGGAGTCCCGGCTATTAAAACAGTGGCGACGACTCAAAATTTCAATTCGTCTTCTTCTCCCTATCCATCTAGAGGGTTTTTAATTTGTCTTTATTCAAAGGAAAACTCTGCAAAATCATTCATTAGTCCATTAATATCTGATTAAACTACTCAGGCTTAATTGATTTTATTCTCTTCGTCTCAACCTGGGCTTCACTTTAAACCCTAGAATCCTGGTAAGCCCGTCTCTGCTTTCCAATTCTTTAACTCAGTCTAGTTGAATTCTTTTTTCTTGGCTTGAGCCTCGGGTTTGATTTTTATTTTTTCTTGTCTCGACGTTTTTCATGTGAAATGCGATTCTTGGGGCGAATTGCATTTGCGGGAAATTCTCTTCGAGTGAAATTCGTTGATAGGATATGATATGAAGTGTTATTGAATATGAACGATGAAAATGGGAAGTCTAACGTCGGATTCTTGAGTGAGAAGGAAAGTCTACAGGCAAAAAAGAAGAACAAGAAGTTGGGAATTGACGATTTTGCTGAGGCCATTGCTAGAATTGCTGTGGCTCAGTTATGCGAGAGCTTAGGGTTTCAGAGCTTCCAGCAGTCCGCACTGAATACTCTATCAGATGTAGCGGTCAGGTACATTAGAGAGTTGGGAAGAACTGCAAATTATAATGCGAATTTAGCCAATAGGAGTGAGGGTAATGCGTTTGATGTGATTCAGGGATTGGAGGATCGGGGCTCCATTCAGGGGTTTTTCGGGGGTTCTGACCCTAGTCATTGTCTCTCTGGTTCGGCAGTAGTTAGGGATATTATTAGGTACATTGAAGAAGTGGAGGAAAACCCGTTTGTGTATTCAATTCCCTGTTTTCCTGTTGTAAAAGAAAGAAAACTGAACCCTGGTTTCAAGCAAACAGGTGAAAGCCCTTCCAAGGAGCATATACCTGATTGGTTGCCCAAGTTTCCTGATCCTGAGACTTATAAGGATTTAATATTGGGGAATGAGAAAGAATTGGAGACTTGGAACTATAATATAATACAGCAGGTTGATGAGCAGAATAAAAATTCTGAGATGCCCCTTCTAAATATGCAGCAGAAATTGTTTAGTAATGGGTTTGAAGGAGCGGTGGCTGTTGAACCAGGGGATGCTGCAAAGGCACTAAAAGCAGCAGAAAGTAATCCATTTCTTGCCCAGCCTCTTCAATTTGGGGAAAAGGAGGCATCTTTGCCTGTTCTTCCAGCTAAATTTTATGATGAGGCAGCATGGAGACATCAGAATCACACATTTACGGATAATCATGTTTCAGCTATAGAGCAATCTGGGCGCATCACTGAAGCTGTTTGGAGCAGTCCATGTGAATCCAAAGGGGACAGGAGAAATATTCTCTTGGATGGGAGGCCCAGCGTACAATTTAAGTTTGAAAGTAGGAGGAAGTCTTTAGGTAGGCCAACCGACCCTCAAACTGCAGATACTGACAAAATTGCTCCTTGGTTTGGCAACGATCATGATGAAAAAGATGAGAAGAATAGGACGTCGAAGCAAATTCTCCACGAAAATGGGGAAAATATGCAGGAATAGCTCATTTGTAGATTAGGCATGTTTAGTTGGATTCTGTATACTTGTTTAGGGAACTGCTTCGAACCCCAATTCCAGGTTAGTCATATTCAATGAGCTAGAATTTCTCTCTACGAGCTTTACAGACTGCTAGAGGCGCATTGTTCCCACTTTATTCAGTTCTTGAGGTATGTAGTTGTCTCGTGAACATTTGTTATTGATAATATCTTCATAACTGAAATTGAAATTTGGTTTTTAAATCTCTTACTCCTCTTTAATAAATAGTTGTCTCGACTTTATCGAGTAAAGGATGATGAAAGGATTGTTGTTTATTTGAGCAAATAGAGGTTGATAATTGGTGGATTCCAATGAAATGATCGTTAGGCAGTTGAAAGACGATTATGTTAAATTCTTTATGTTCATTTTTAGTTAATCTGTCCACAATCCACCACTTTTTAGAAAATTAGATTGCGACTTGATAGTATAGAAGTTTTATTACAAGGTTTCTTCTGATTTATAGCTTCTTTTCTTGAAGTTGAATGGTGACATTGGAATTTATTGAGTGTTACTTTGAGCTGATTTAATTTTGTCTACATTTACATTACAGCCACAAGAGTTTGTAATTGTATAGCAAATGTTTAAAAAAGCATAATCAGGTAGTGAGAAGTGAGGCGTAAGTCTCATCGTAAACACAAAAAAACTATGAAATGTGATTAAACAATAATGAATCATCAATATTCCTCAAAATTCATAATCTGTGATGCTTGGCCACTTGTACTAGGGTGGTGTACCTGTGTCTTACATGTATGATGTCCTGTCGGGCACTTGAACTCCTCGGATTCAATGATATGGGTATAATAAGCCACATGTCGTGTCTTAGTTTTTACATATTTCTTAAATTTTGATGCTCCAGGGATACTTTAGGTACATTTCTTGAGCAGGCGTTCGATTTGGCATGTTCCTTGTCCTATATTAATATTATAATATAAAATATAAAATAGAAATTTAAAATTTTTAAAAATTTTATCAAGGTATTCGTGTCCTACTTTCCCAAACAATCACTTATCAGTGTGTCAGTGTCGTGTGCAACATTGTTCATAATAGAACAATCTAAATTAAGTGTGCAAACAAACAAAAGAAATCTAGCGTAACAAAAAACAGCTGTTACTTTTGTTGGTCGGGTAGTAGACTATTCTCAACGCGGGGTCTAAAAGAAGCACAATTTTTTAATGTTTTAATGGGTTAAGTGGGTTTACTGATATTGTAAGGGGTGATACTCAATATATCATTTTTTTTTTTTTTTGATGCTTTGAATACTCTAGTTCCATACCCAAAAAGCAAGGGATGATACTTTGTTTCTGATCTAGTCCCACTCTCAATTGCAACATTCTACTGTTGTTGTAGAGTAAGTTAGTCGTGAATCTTGGTCTAACTTTGTTTCCTGACCCTTGGAAAATAGCCTAGTTTCCTAAGCCTCCTTTTGTCTCGATATTGAGCCAATATACATACAGAGTCTATAAAAATTTTTATTATTTTGAGTGGGTCTACACCTAAAACAAAGTAAATAGGTTTGGAAAACTAAGAAGCGAATGCCTCACAAGCCTTCAGACAGTGTTGTGAGGCTTGTGCCTCCAAAAACTGGCTGACTTTTAGTGCCTTGAGGCTTTTTTGTTCACCTCACTCTAAGGCGAGCCATAATTGGCATTCATTAAACCACGTATACCCTTCTATTAGGTTTGTTTGGTTGCTCTTTAGATTATGTAAAGAAATGTCTTTCTGATCGGTTGTCCAATTGTCCTCTTCTTGACCGAGAAAATAAAGAGAAAAAAGGTCAATGGCAGGTATGTAAGAGTTTATTGGGTTAAAATCTTTGTCTGCACATGAACAAGAGTACTAGATTTAAATTTTGTGTTGAAAAGTCATGTCCAATTAGACTCGTGCATAAGGACTGATGCTGCAAAAAAAACACCCTAGAAAGGAATATCAAGAAAGGAAAAGATGTTGCTTCGTTTTCTTACAAGGTTTAAGAAAGCTTAAAGTCATGAGTTACTATTCATGTTCACGACGAGGTAATTTTTTATTAAGCTTCTTGGGTTTCAATTCCATGCACAGGAGTACATTTAAGGCGAATTATGAAGAATAACATATCCACCAAATTTTACACAGCTAGACTGACCCTACATGTATAATGTTTTTGGATGATTTTGTTACAGATCTACTACTTGAACATGCAAAACCACCGGCTATTCCCCTTGTCAAAATTTTCATCTCCCCACTGTAGCTCATTATTCTCCCACTCATTTCCCCTTGCAGCAGCATCCACAGGCTGCCTTTCTGCCCCAGGCGGTGGGTGAGCACCTCCTGTCAGACGTTGGTTCGCTCCTGCGCCTCCTATGGTAGTGTAGCGTCTTCCATAGCCACCCTCATTCCACGCCCTAACCCTCTAGACATCTCATGCTGTTGGGTCAAGATTGAATTTGAATTGATTCGTTGGATTAATGAATCGATTTCTTGTTTTTGTTGCATCATCTCTTCCCTCCTCCCTCCATCCCATCATTCATGGCTTGGTTGCAAGCATTGGGTCAGCTCCTTGGTGGCATCTCCATGAGGATCTCAACATGGCTCCACAAGAACAAAATTGATTCAAGATTGAATGTCGAAAATTGTATTGAAAGAGATAAAACTCCCAAAATATATTAACTTCATTCAAAAAAGGCCAAGTGAATGCTACTGTCAGCTGCAAGATAAATAACAGAATCCTAACCTGATTGCCAACTAATTGAAATTGCACTAAAGTCCTTACACTCCTTGAAAATATTAGCTCTGAGGCACTAATAAATAATAAATGGAAAAGATAAAACAAAAAGACATAAAAAATAAAATAAAATGAATCCAGCCATATTTCATCATCATCCATCTAAACTTATATTCATCACTCAGGCAGGAATCCAGCTGCATTGCACTAAAAGTTCACTCAAACTGACTGACAAATTAATTTTTCCATATTCTTTGAAAGAGGTGAACTAGTTGTATAGTTTTAAAATTTTTAGTGGAACAAAATATTAATAACTCAGTGACGAACCTCAACGTTCAAGGTTGAAGGGGAATGCCATTACAGGTCATTGGGAAAAAAGGAAGACGTTCACTACATAAAGCATTTCAAAGAAAAAAGGAGGAAGGCGCTCAACTGCTTACTTGAGGAAGGTGTTTATTACATGATGGATGGTTATTAGAATGCAACAAGTAAATGCACCAATGCACGACTAGAGGCAGAAATTAAGCAATAGAAATTCAGGCTACAACATCCACAATTTGACATTTCAAAACTGATGAGTAAGCATATAATTGCATTTCCATATATGTCCCATCACTACAAAATTACCTAGTTTAGAGCATGCAATAGACATTTCCACTTCTCATTAAACTCAAAATGCTGAACATTTACAAGTACGGATCTCTTGAGAGTAATTACATGAGATCCTACCAAAAGTTAGCAGAGGAGAGTATTGATCAACTATGACCACGTGAACATGCCACCAGAAATTTGGGATAATGAAATTTCAGCATAATGAAGTCTTAGAATGGATTTCGAAATTGTATTTGACTATTTTCCTTAACAGTTCCAATACTTTCCACGTCATCTCTTTAAATACTCATTTTCTATTACAAAAAGAAAGGACACATTGGAAGAATTTCTTGGAAGCAAACTGGAATGCTGGGGAATGGAGGACTTTCATGTAATGTCACGTATTACCCTAGGTTAAAAACAATTAACTAAAAATAAAAAAATAAAAATTACATTTATAATTAACTGAAACACCATCACCCTGTTTGTACCAATTTTATCGCTCTTTTTGCAGTGAATTAAAGGCAATGGTGGACATCTTCTTCATATCTGAATTTATCAGGTATAATTATTGTTTATATATAAAAACTTGTCTTAAATCATTTAGGTTTCTTATGTTGCTAGCAAACTCGAATCTGGAAATGTTGGAACATAAATGGGAAATTTGGAGCTTGCATTAATGTTTTAAGATGTCCTTGGTTTTGACTTTGTTTAAGTGCCTGACTTGGTTTGGTTAAAGGCACAAGCTAATATGAATTCTAGGTAAGATTAGAGGGAGACTACGTTTGTTAATTTCCTAGAGGACATTTCTTCCTAAAATGTGTTTTCTCTGTACATTTCTTCCTTGCTCATTTTATAATTGTCATCACATTTCAGCAATTCCAGTTCTGGAGTTCTGAATAAGATTGATGCGAGCTTGATGAGAGATATTTGGGAAGCAAAAGTGAAGAGATACTCTATTTGTGACAAAACAAATGTGGTTAATTAGCTGTAGAATTGTATCTTTAAACACGATTTTACGATCCTGTACCAGTTCGGGATGTACTTTCTTGATTTAGCATTCTGAATTCTGGACTTACCGAGATGGGTTGGGTGATGACGTCTGGATGAATGACAATCACTTGATTTTACTATGAATGATGGTTTATGCTTTATTTTTCTTGTTTTTGTTGGCTTCTTCGTTGAAATATCTCTAGGTTAAACTATTTTGGTTTACCTGGTGAGATCATTTGTTTTGCTGCTTACTTTTTATCATTGAGAAATGTTGGTTTTCTTATTTGGAGGTGAGGGGAGTGTGTGTGTTCTTCTATGTACCTGTTTTTAAGATTTCCACATGAATTACAGCTTGTGACTTGGCGTTCCTCTTATTTAACAGGATGAGGGGAATAATATTGCTTTATGTTATGAAATATTCTTCAATATATTTTCTACCATTTAACTGTAGTTTAGTTATAGTATGCAATTGGCTTTTAGATTCTGTACATAGGGTATGACCACAATAAGCTAACACTTGCTTACATGAAGATTTGTGCTGTCAACTAATGGAGATATTTTACTGCATCGTGATATTTGTGAAATATTTTATTTTAGGCACGAGGAAAAACATTCATAACTAGGAAATGTAGAGCTTGGCAAAATTACATGGTAAACAGTTCTCTGCTACTCAGCACTGCATCCTTGGTCAATTATGCACGCCTAATAGCTTCTCCCAGGACTACCTCATTAATCAAGTCTTTAAAGATTAGGCGCTCAATGTCTAATGCGAAGGCTGGGATCTCACAAGTGTACTCTTCCCAATCTGCCGATTGATGCATCATATCTTCCTTCAAGATTTTCACAAATCCATCATTCTTGTCATCTTGGCTGCAATATTGCTTTCTCTGAAGATGATTCAGCTCTAAATGAATTTCTCTAGGAAGCTCGTCTTCGTTCAACTTTTTTCGTCCCAGGGTGAATAATCCCTGTGAAGCAAATTTGTGAACAAGAATTTCATTGACTGTATCAAAAACAATTTTTCTGTGGATTTTCTGATTAAATTTTAACCAAGCATTCTCATCATGAAGTTCTTTATTTTCCAGCTCTGTGTTTTGCTCAGTTTGTTCAAGGACATCAAACAAGTCGGGGTTGATCAGATGGTATGATGAGTGGTGCTGATTGACAGTTGGGACTGGTATTACATCTCTGAGGAGTCCTGATGCCAGTAATATCTTTGTAATATATTGCAGATCTGGATTGGGGCTCTCGTACATGAATTTATTGTGGTCCGGAGTATCCTCATGAGGAGTGGGGTTCAATAATCTGAGCTTATGAACTAAGTCCTCAATCATATCTAATTTTCTGTGCCTATGCCCGGGAAATCCTTTGTGATCTGGTAAACTCTCAACATGCCATTCTGCCTCGTCAAAATTTGGACTTTCACCATCTGTTCAGGTATTGACAAGATGCAACAATATCTATGAGTCAAAATGTGCTTTTGCTATTAATTGCAAATAAAAGAAATTGTGCATAGATGAGTATTCTCTTTTTGCATGTCTGTAATCATTGGTTTTTTAATTTCCTTTTGTATAATTCCATTTGTACCAAATTGTTCATTTCAATGCCCCTGTTTCACTTTATCCATTGCCGAACATTTTCGTATGAGATTCAAAATCACATTTGTTTCAAAGTATGGCTTTTTCTGTGTGGTTCATTTCTAGTTAACAACAAATGTCATCTCTCTAATAAAGGTTAGAGTAACCAAAAAGGCAAGTCTTTGCTAATAAAGCAGTGATAAACAATTTCTTCACTATCTTGAATTTCTTCTATATTCTTTTCTGTGTTTGATTGTGAAACTGACACATTGATGACAACTGGTCTTATACTCTTATATGACCTGCAAATTCTGTGGTGGCCTGTCAACTATCTAAAGATTAATATAAGAGCCTCACTTCTGTTGAAATGGTACATAAATACAGGGAGAATCTACATTTCATTATGTGTCACTCTGTTGTATTGGTTCATTTTCTGTTATATTTATGTAACTTATTCTTTTAGTACAGTTAAGCCTTCTTACACATATCAATGTAATTTATCTTAGTCATGTACAAGATGGATGATACTCAGAGAAAGAGCTATACCTCTAAAAGCAGTTGATATCTTCTTGACAGGAGATGGTGAGTCATCTCTGCAAAATGCCGCATCAAGTACTGAGACAGGACTTGGTTGTTCCAGTATAGTTGTTGCAAGTTCAGCTGTTATTGTGTCTTCCCTCAATCTTGCTGCAGAATTCTGGAAGGCGAAAAATGGAACTTGTTAATTAGTGAGCTAGAACCACAGGACAGGCACTAAAATAATCACACTTACCCTATGTATGGGTTCATGGTTTTGTTTGGCATTCATCTCAATGGAATGAGCCAAGCTGATGACCTCTGTTTCCATCTGTGAGATGAGACTAGTATTGCTTTCTGACGTCACAGAAGCTGTATCGCTTTGGTGACTTGAGCATCTTGTGTCTCCACTGTGCTCGCTCAATTGATCACAACCATGCTGCAGACTGGTTGATCTCATGTGTAGTTTTCTATTTGAGCCCGATGCCACGACTTGCTTACTACATTTCTTTTTAATCGTGCCTGAGTCGGACGGTGGGGTGGTGGGATGAGATTGCCTGTATATTCCTTTCTTATTCTGCTTTAATCTTGGACTTGCCATTCCGGAACTCCTTCCACAGGTAGCACTACTTTGTATCTTAATGCATTGAGGTGCTTTTGAGGTTTGCTGTACTTCTGAAATTCTCCGATTGATATTCTTATCAGTGGAACGAATATGCCAACTAGGATCTTTCAGATTATTCCTTGACATAAAATCTTTTCCTGGATGTTTGTGAACTGAACTCTCCTGGTTATTTGTAGAATCCCTTGTTCTGAGTTTCTGCAAATGCGATGTTACTGGAGCTGGAACTGATGAACTTGAAATTTTGATTTTGTCAAACACTTTGGCTGGTTTCATGATCATAATAGAAGTCGTTGGAGGGACAGTCCCCTTCATGGTGGGAACTTGGTGGTTACTCCGTTGATCCTGCTGTGTGAACAATCTAAAATCTGGATCAGAGAGAATGTTCACACTGTATCTGCTTGTTTGAGATGCAGATTCGGCAAGTTCCCCTTTTCTGTTCTCCAGCGTTTGTCTTGTTTTCTCCATTGCTTCAAGCATATGTTTTAGGGCCATGAGATCCTTTCCAGATTTCAGGATTTCAAGTTCTGTTATCCTTTTCTCAATCTCACCATAAACAGAGGACATATTTGGGGTCATTGCAGATGATTTCCTACTTTTTAAAGCTTGCTTTCGAGAGCCTTGACTAGTATCCGGCCGCCTCCATGGAGCTGGTTCAGGTGGAAACCTTGAGTGTGAAGTCAGTTTAATGATTGAATTGGCATTACCCAAGTGTGGCGAGGCAGGATCCTTTTGCAAAACACGTGGGGAACAAGAATCTTGAGTGTGCTTGCCAATGCCAGCTGGTTTTGGTGATCTTGAAACAGAATCTATGTCAGCACATGACTTGATCTTTATAATCCTGCTCTCATTAGTGGAAATAACATCCGAGAAGGCTTCCAAGCCCATTAGCTTTGCCACGACATTGGATGATCTTTTGTTACTTCCTGGTTCTTGGTTAGAGGGTAGAACTTGGCTGGAGTTTTCATTTCCTATTTGCAGATCCTGTAAAAGAAAGTTCGATCTGGATTGAAGGGCTGAACTCTTCACAGTACTGGCTCTACTGTCCAACGATAACCTGGGAAGTTCTTTGCGCTGAATGGTAGAATTCAAAGTATCTTGTGATTCTCTTCCATCATAAGAGAAACGAGGTAGTGCCAGCCGCTCATCCTTGTAAAAAAAAAAAAAAAAAAATTTTTTTTTTTTTTTTTTTTTTTTTTTTTTTTTTTTTTTTTTTTTTTTTTTTTTTTTTTTTTTTTTAAAAAAAAAAAAAAAAAAAAAAAAATAATAATAATAATAATAATAATTCCACAAAAGGAACTGTTCAGAATCTTACATTTGCTGTTTCTGTTGCATGTCTAGGATCCATATTGTGGTGAGCACCTTAGCAAGCACAGAGTTATTATAATGTTAGATAGTGGTGGCAGTAGATGATAAAAATTTGACTTGTTTCATGATTGTGGTATGCAAAATGATACAGGTATAGTCGTATACAGGGGATACCTATATGATTAATTTTGTGAACAGAAGATGAGGATGATGTATCAATAAATCCTATAAAAGATTCATGATGTGTTTGTAGAAAGTTGGTAATTAAAAAACTGTGATTGCATGAAACAATGATGATCCAGAAAGGGTTTGAAATCGAGTTCCATTTGGAATTGTGATATTTTTGCGGGAGCTTTCACCTTATTGAAGGTGTTGTTTTAACTCGTTTTCTACCATCTCATAACTTCGTAAGTGGTTGCACAGAATAATATATTTTCATTTCTGTATTGCTATGCTAAAAGGATTACTTCCATATAAAATGCAAAAAAGGGAGGATCATGGTGAATGCAGGAAAATTGGAACCCATATGCGTTCACAATGTCATGATTCCTTTGGAAGTGTTAAAGAAGACGAACACACAACTATACCTGAATGTGCAAAAATATATTAAATAAAATCTTAAATAAATGCATATTTGAATCTTAACTTTCTGGTTTCAAAAAGAATCACCTGGAAGTAGTCTTTTGTGATTTTGGCTGCTGATGTGCCTGCGTGATGGGAAATGGTGGCGATCAAAGAGCTGAAATATCCCATTCATACACCCTATCTGTTTCCTCAGATCCCGGTTCTCGTCTGTGAATGAAGGTACTACTTTTGCACACATTTCTGTTACTTCTTTTTATACCAATTTTCAAATCTTGCTATTTTTATCTTGCCTGTGGAGTTCCATTTACAGGAAGATAGTTACCTGATTCAAAAATTCAACATGTTTATGTCATATATACATGCAATGCAAAGTTTCTAATGAATTTTGGTTTTGTCAACAGAAAGATATTGTATATTTTTCCCTTATTTAGATTTTAAGGGGAGTGGAGCTATGCAAAATGCAACAGAAGAGAATAGGAAAGACAGTACTCACAGCAATCCAAATATTTGGCTGATGACTAAGGGCTCTGGCATTAAATAATCGCTTTTTTGGGTTCCGGTGATCATGCCGGACAATGTTTGCTATTTAGTGCCACAGGGAATAAAAAGGAAACAAGGACTGGACCCGAAACCTACAGTTTGTTTGTTCTCAATAAGTTTGGGGTCGACAACACGTCTGTAGTAGAAGAGGTCTTAACAACAAAAACATAAATGAGAGCTAACTGTAGAAAATATCTAGAGACCCAAGTTGGCTCTCTTCAGGCTAGAGTTTTTAGAGAGGTAATGGGTGTGCAACTATATATATAGACTGTTTCTAATTTTTCTGCTGAGAGAACGTGGGTCAGATCTAGCGTGAATAAGTGGGGCATATTTTACTGGTCATTTTCTCCCATTTCATGAGGACTATATGCTGTGCATGGGTCCAGATCCTGAACTTGTATATGGGCATGTCGAGTCTTTGATAATAATGCATGTAACATGTTTATTAGTGTACTGGCAAACACTCTTCTCCAATCACCCTCTTTACAACTACTTTACCATACGGTTCGGTAAGACAAACTTTTTCTTCTTTAATTAATCTAGCCCCCATTTGGCCCCCATTTTTTCGAACTTGTTTTTAACCATATTTCATGGGCTTCCCAACTTTTATCAATTGTTCAACCACACATTTCATCAATTTTTATTGAAATTTACTAAAATTTGATTTTTAACAAAACAACAGGGTTCGACACTAATCTAGTATAACATATCGAATATACCATGAGTGATGAGTTTGTTGTGCTTAAAAGGGGTTTGTTAGTGTTCAAGTCATCAGTTGGCAGTGATAAATTCTTCTGCACAAAGTTCCAAAGACGTTGTGCTAAGCTTATTATTAAAGTAGCAATAATTGAATCAGATGTATTGCTTCCATTGCCAGTAAAAAGATTAACAGTTTACTAGAAATGTTGTTCAAACCGTTAATTGTTTCCTCTCCTTCTTCAGTCCATATTGTTACGCCTTTCGTGTAGGTTGAAATTTCATCAGAAATTTTGTTCTCAGTCGTAAGGCCATATTTGGGATAACTACTACTACTTGAAAAAGAGATTCATAAGTAAGTCACATTAGTTTGACGGGTAATTAGCACAAAACATCCCTACCTTTCGATGTTTTTGTAGAAAGCATCCCTACCTTTCATTTTTTGGAGGATTACACCCTTACCTTTACCTTTTTTTGCACAAAACGTCCTTCTGTCAACTCTCCGTTAAAATGCTCCGTTAAATCAAAACTTTCAAAGTTATTGTGTAAAACGTCCCTACCTTTTATTTTTTAGCATAATTAGCAGAAAAGGTCCATACCTTTCAATATTATTGTGCAAAACGTTCCTACCTTTTATTTTTAGCGTGGGTAATTAGCACAAAACATTCCTACCTTTTGATTTTTTTGTGGAAAACGTCCCTACCTTTCATTTTTTGGCGGATTACACCCTTACCTTTACCTTTTTTTGCGCAAAACGTCCTTCTGTCAACTCTCCGTTAAAATGCTCCGTTAAATCAAAAAGGTAATTAGCACAAAAGGTCCCTACCTTTCAAAGTTATTGTGCAAAAGTCCTTACCTTTTATTTTTTAGCATAATTAGCATAAAAGGTCCCTACCTTTCAATATTATTGTGCAAAACGTCCATACCTTTCATTTTTAGCATTTTTACCCCTACATTTCACCTTTCATTGTGCAAAATGTCATTTTCATCAATTTTTCAATAAAATGACGATATTACCCTCCTATTGAAATAAAACAAAAAGAAAAGAAAAAAAATAATTAATTAATTGCAATCATAGTTCTAAATCTTTCAAAACATTACAGATAAATCATAAATTCTCAACCACCACCATTTTCACAACCTATCAAGCTGCCAACTATAAATCCACATAATACCATCTTTCGGCCACCATGCCCATCTTTTGTGCTAATTACCTTTTTAATTTAACGGAGCATTTTAACGGAGAGTTGACAGAAGGACGTTTTTCGCAAAAAAAGGTAAAGGTAAGGGTGTAATCCGCCAAAAAATGAAAGGTAGGGACGTTTTCCACAAAAATATCAAAAGGTAGGGATGTTTTGTGCTAATTACCCTAGTTTGACTTAATCTAAAAGCTTAGATTATTTAAGCAGATAAATCATTTTCAGAAAATTATTCAAGTTGGTGGATGCCCATTAAACAATAAAGATAAGGACCTGCAATCAGAATTCAAGTTTAGATGATAAGAATTTAACTGTTTTGGCTCTTCCTTGTGTTGTTTCTGGGGCATAAAATTCCCCACTGGTCAACAATTGCCTGCTTCTTACCCTTCACTAATTAATGCATTGTGGCTTTGTCTTCATTGTACTTCTCATCTGTTACAATGAACATCCAAGTCTGATGCACAAGTTACCAACATTTGAGATTATTGGAAATTTGTATTGAACAATACTAAGCACAGTGGCTTTGAAAAGTTTAACGATCAGGACCTCTCGCTCAAGCCGTTAACTTTACGTACTGTCCGCTTCGGGTGGACCTTGCGTCCACTTATCCCTCACGATTTTTATTCGCGTCCCCCAGGATTCGAACTCTTGACCTCTACATAAGAGAGACATAAGTTGAATTCTAGTACCAATTGGATAAGAGTGTTTTGTCTGACTAAAAGAGTTTTCAGAAAAAACTAACATATTGTGACTTTGTCTGAGAATATTTTCTACAAAAAGTAGAACTGAAAGCGGAAGCATAGCTAGATGTGTCCTAATTTAATTGTTAATCTTTCCAAAAAAAAATAAAAAAATACAGATATGATCTTTTTACAAAATCTGTGTATTTCCCACTTTCAGCTCAGTTATTATTCTAATATTTTCAAAAATCCACTAGTTATTCCCGTTTACGTACAGATCCAACGGAAGGCTTTCATACTTTATTTATTTTATAACTTACTACTATTTTTTCTTTATTTTTTAAAATTATTAACTAAACAAGTTATTGTTAAACTGTTACTTTATATCGACAGAATTATTTCTTCTTAATATTTAAATATTTTTTACTTACTTTATTCTTCGACGGAAATTTCCTTTGTGATTTAATTTTAATTACTAAACAGGAAAAAGACAAAAAAGAGGTATGAAAGTTCCAAATTTTGAGGATTTTATAATCAAATCACATAGCGTGTGTAATTTATTAATGGATAATGCTCTTGGTACATTGTGGTGTCCAACATGGTATTCAAAATGGACACCCGGCACCTCGGTATTGGCTGAGGTGCCGGTGGGCCCCGGCGTGGATTGGCTGAGGTGCCGGGTGTCCATTATGGACACCATGTTGGATACCACAATGTATCTCAGGCATGATTGTTTATTAATAACAAGAAAAAAGAGAGCTACAACTACGAGGGTGGTCACAGACGCATGGTCCAAACCTCTAGCAGATGAAGAGTAACCAATCTCATCCGAAAATGGGAATTACAACGAAACGTAATAAGTAAATCAATGAAATTAATGAGGGTTATAATTGTCATATACAGATCTTATCTAGCTAGGATGCAAAAGCAAAATAAACATTGTTTGCTTACTATGGATAAAATAATTTTATTCAATGTCGTGTGAACATGTAACTGAGTTTTCAAATTATTTGACTTCAATAACCCAATAATTGAAAATTTATGTGAAGTTGTTAAATAAAATGTAGGTTGCATGAATTGAACTAGCGGATAAAGTGAAGAGATCCCCATGAGGGTTGCCTGAATTTCAACCGACTAATCTATTCTTAACCATTAATAGCTATGCTATGTTCCAAGAAACCCTACCCCATCTGTTCAATATGATTGGCATATGTGAAATGACCCTCACCCTCACACCCCATGTCTCCCCACCAAATTTAATCACCATGTGCATTGATCATAAATTATTTGCTTCATTAGCCACTTAAAAGGGGACATATCCCAATTCTTAGTCAAATCATGCAAATTTGTTTAACAATTATGCATTTAAAATAGGGAAAGAAAGTGAAAGGAAAGGATCTCTATGCATAGTTGATGTGCTAGATTAGATTTAGTTGTTTTGATCTCTAGATGAATCCTATTGATGCAATACTAGCTTATAATTTATTGGGTGATTGTACCTTTAGCAGCTTTTTTGGTTGTGTACTTGGTGTTTATCATGTATTCACCGATTTCTATTTCTTTTCCTATTAACTACTAAGTTGATCGTAGGTCTTGCTTCTATTGGATTTGATGTTGGTCAAATGACTACTATGGATCAAGTTTGTACAGGGTGTTGCGAAATTGTTTGAGATAGAGGGAAAAGTAAGAGGTACTCTATTACTTAGTCTATAAATAGAATCAATGAACACACCCAAAAAATTGAAGGTTTGACACTCTTCGAGCCTCTTTCTCAGTTCCTCATGATATAAAAAAGAAGGATGTGAGTTTGTTGTACTTTATTCAATCAAATTCTATACAGCTTAAAAGTGTCAAATATGCTCGATGAGCAATAAGAAAATTATTTTCAATTCCTAAAGCAGTGAGCACTAAAGTATACGAGATCAAGAAAGTTCATAGATCTAATTAAGCTTGGGAATTAAGCAACCTACTTTTAGTAAATTTGAAATCTAGTTTCATAGATGAAGCAAAATAATGTCAATTAAAATATTCAATATACAACAAATAATTTTATATATAAGCAACTTATAAAAAAATGCAATAGTATGATTCACTCTTTGTTTGACATAAAATTACTAGATACTTGTCAGAGTACAAGTATTTATAGATATAATTTCATTACCTAATAATATAATTTATTTTATAACAATTTTGAAAAAAAAATAATAATAATAATTGACTTCAGTTGTGAAAATAGCAATCCTTTCAAATGGGAATTGATTTATTTAATATGGACCAATCAGTAGCCTTGACCTTACGTATATTAGTTGGGGGCCATTACATTGATCAATTATCTATATATGAAATAAAAATGAAATCTTCGGGATTTTTTACTTGCTTTCTATAATAGCTCCTTGTCATAGGATCTCGACTTGTTTTATAGTTATCTTTAGTTTTACCTGATTTCATACTGCTAACGAGTGATCAAACGTAAGAATGGCAGTGGGGCGGGTTGGAGGCACCACACCCTCACCCCCATCCCATCTCTCCCAAATCTCGCCCCGTTCCTCCTTGCCTTAGCTTAGACTGGGTTGGGCTGGGTGGGGTGGGGCTCGTTTAATTTTTTATTTTTTATTCTTTTTTTTTTTTTATTTTTACATTTTCAAAATTCCGAGTTATGTCTACAAATTTAAAATGGATTTTTAACGGGTAAATTGTCTAGAAATAAAATTATTTTTAATCTTTTTTTCCCTTCATGGGGTCCCACCCTATCCCATGCCTTGTGACGGGGCGCTCCCGCCTTACCCCGCCAACCCGTTCGGGACATTTTTTTTGTCATCACTAATCAAACATTGTATTTATGGGAGTAAAACCAGAAACACATGCACAAAAATAGAATATTTCATAGCGCTTCTAAAGAATCAATGTTTAGCATTTTATTCGATGTTCAATTTCTTATTTCCTTGTAAGGTTAACTCAATTAAAAAGATGGTGGGAAAAAAAGAAATGAAAGAATACAAGAAACTTGAGTATAAGAAATTGTCAAGATTTCACCTTTTTATCCGATGGCTTCGCCTGCCTCTTGTCAAGATTTTTATTCCTCAAATTTAACGCCTAATGGTCCAGTTTTGGCATCTGATGCACTATAATTCAAGATTTTGATGAAAAATTTTGTGACATAGAACGATCCATTAATGCAGTGGTCAACAACTACTCTTTTCCGTACAAAGAAAAATGCTAGTGAACCAGCTCATGGAGGCAAGCCAAAAAGTCTTTATTAGAGATAAAGTTGGGCACAACATCGTAGAAAACTATTATACATTTTCACAAAAGTGCAACCATTTATATACATATTTGATGTAACAACTTATTCGTTACAACTTTTATGTACATTGGTGCAATTGTTAACTCCATCTAAATTTACATTTTGTTTGGTATTAGAAGTGTGAAACATGCAGATGCAACTCGTGTTGAATTAGAAATCTTAATTTTATATTATCAAGAATAATAAAATCGTAATAAGGAAAAAAAAATACAAAATGACATACAATATTTATAGAGATTTATTTTAATGTGAGACTACGTGCTCGTCCGCTGCTACAATAAATTTACTATTATGAAAATAAGTTTACACCAGAAAAATCACAACCCTATATTATCTGGCGCTTCTCTCTGTTTTGATGATTATATATTAAATCATAATTACGGACTCCACACAAAGATAATATTTAATTTCCACAACTTTACACTCATTTTGGCATATGGAAATGAGATACATGTTTTGGCATTATTTTCGTTTTTTCTCATTCTTAGGCAAAGACAACTTGATGATGTACGTACAACACTGTGAAGTAAAAAGAAGATGATGATGAATAGATCAATGACCGGTTGAAATTCTTAGTTAAAAAGTACATTTCTTCTCAAAAGTTAGCTCAACTCTCATGTGCAAGTGCCCAAAAATAAGGTGATCTTATCCCAATTTTGCTACTTTATGAGACATGGCTTCTACATTAGCCATTCCATTCCAATTCCCAAATGATAATTGCTTAATAACTCAGAATAATCTACCCTGCATTATCCTACTGATTTTGGTGCTACATTACCAGCAAAAGGTAATAATAATTGAATGGTTTAGGCCAACTGGCCTTGGATTGTACATTCTGGCATTTTGGCACCACGCTTGTCCTTGCATTGCAATCAACTAAACCACATGTTATTTCACTGTGTGCCCATCAATCTTGGTTATATAGCTGGTACGTCAAATTAAATACGACTAGATAAAATATCTCGTCTAGTTTAAACTTGAATAACACATGATTGTTCCATGCTTCGAATTTCATTTTTATTTTTTGCTGCCTCTTTTCTCTCATCCATTTTTGCAACAAGATTTTCGACTGGGGAAAAAAATCACCACTGCACAGCTGAACACAAAGAAAACGAACAAGCAACAAAGAGAGAAACACAAAATAGATGTGGTTTGGTAAACCACCAACGATCACTAGAGAAGAAGACTATTATATGAAAAATCCTCACAATATAATATTTTCTTCATTCCCTCGATTTTCCCATATAAAACTAGAACTCTCAACGTTTCAAAAATGACAAATACACTCGTCAATGACCAGAAGATCTTTTAAATTCATCTCCTGGCTCAAAAAATACAGATACAACAGATTTTTTTTTTTTTTTTTTTTTTTTTATAAAGAATCATAAACAACAAGAAGAATGGGGAGAGCTACTGTACACACCCTCTGCAAAGTTTATACTCGCCAGTCAAACTTGTCATCGCCTCATCTACATCTACTGCTGTATCTGCATTACTCATGTTAAAGACTAAGACAAAAGAAAACACACTAATGCTCCTCAGGTTCATGGTCCCATAAGCATGCTGACAATGGAAAGCAGTCTCTAGACAGATAGAGCCGATAAACTCTCAAGAACCCTGGAGTAGAAGCTCCAAAATTCGTTTGTCCCATCTATAGCACCTTGACCAAATGGATGTTGCTCGACATATTTCTTTACATTGTCACACTTCAACATGTCTTCCAAATAAACTCGAAGATTACCTCCAGGACCTGTGATGAATATGAGTTTATTATGAAGGCAATCTTCCATGTCACAAACTCAAAAAATGGGGCAACATAGATATTGTGCAAAAATGCATCTATAATAAAAAGATCAATGGAATAGATCAAAAAATTCAGTAACAGTTAAAACTGTAATTTTAAGCTGTATGTTGCCATCCTCGTCGTATGCTAAAAGCACGTTAGGGGTTGTTTTTAATGGTTTAAACAATAAATAGATAGGAATGAATGGTGGATAATTGGACACTGGACAGTACTTGTGAGTCCCATAAAATGGGTGGATAAAAATTGATTTCACCAAATATATATAGTCTAGAAACAGTAGCCAAACAAGGACTAATGCTTCATTCAGAACTTGGCCATCCATTTAAGCTATCTAATTTAATATCTTTAAACATGAAACCTAGCCAGAGAGTTAAGTAAAACAGGTCTTAATTCCGCAAGTGTAGTTTTATTTTAAACACCACAAATGTAATATAAATAAATCACGAGCACTAAAACTAAAAAGTGAAGACATGTCATTAACAGGAACTGCTCATCATAACAAACAACTGAACTGTGTAAGATCTCAGTACTTGTGATAATATGCAAACATTCTGCTAGCAGACTTGTGATTAACAGAACTATTTATCAATACTTGTGATAAGAAATAACAAATAAATGAACTGGGTAAGATCTCAATACTTGTGATAAATATGCAATCGTTTTGCCAGATGACTGTGGGATAGTACCTCTGTGCAACTTTTGGGTGGCATAGAGAGAGCAATATAAGACTTTTTGTGGTGTTGAAAACCACCTTTTATGAGTCAAGCATCCAGTTTTTTGTTCTATTTATTTGGAGCCTTCAAACAACTTCATCTTGTATAGATTTGCGAATGGATACTTTTATTGAATTCGTTAGGCGTTTTTAGAATACCTTTGGCATAACACTCGTTTAAGTAATGAATTTTGGATTCAGCAAAAAAAGAGAGAATTTGAAATATATGTTGCAGTACGCCTGCTTGTGTAAACTTCCTTTTACCACATACCCTGTGTATAACTTGTATCCCTCTTCCTCTACCAGCGCATGGGATTGGCTTTGAAAAACTTAGGCGAAGTTTTGTATGTATGTCTAAAATTTAATTCTCAAGAAACTTTTCAATATGGTCTAAAAATAATAAGCCCCCGTTTGGCCCCCATTATTCCACATTTTAATGAGAAGAATAGTAATTTTTTGGAGAATGTGTGGTTAAAAAAAGGAAAAGTTCATGAATTTACGTGTAACATTATTTTATTGAAAAATGTGTGGTTTATAAGAAGAGAGTGAAAAATGAATTAAAATTTAATGGGGAATAATGGGGGCTAAGCTAATCCTATATTTATTTTCCACTAGAAATGGCCACCGTGTGATCTTGCACATATAAATGAATTTACTTGATGAACTCTTCACACGAAATTGAACTTTAAGTAAGTGCACCTATCATATGTGCCATATTCTGGATAAATTAAATTGGCATCCCTTGTTAATTACAGACACCAACAGAATACTATAATAAAAAAGCAACAAATATGAGAGAAAAATAAGGAAATGAATCTCACCTAGAGAATTATCACTTTTATCCTTGTAACGGTATGAATATGGAAATATTGTAGTGTGCGGCTACAGCAAGCACAAACCACAAAATAAGAATTAGGACGCCCTTTGACGAATAAAAACAGGGTAACTAGAACGACCTGGTAGAAAACAAGTGGTAAAAAGCTTACAGGGTTGAGAAGGGCCTTGTAAGGAGAATCATCCAACAACAATGTGTTCGATTCGTTGTAATATCCTTTCTCCCAAGGAAAATTAGGATCATCTTTTTCCCAAATTTTCTTTAGCTCCTTCATGACCAAGGGTTTATGCATGTTTTCAAGAGTTTTGAACCCTGTTTGAGTACTTTGTGAAATATCCTGCATAACAAGGTACACGCGCAATTCAGAAGCTGCTTACTTCTAAATCCTGGGGTAAATTAAAGACAATAGTTCAGAGACTGCTTATTTCTAAATCCAAGTGTAAATTAAATGCATATGGGTTGAGCGATGTTGTGTATGTTCTACTGCTTGGGGTGACACACCTCCAACACTTATGTGCTAAATAACCGCTCACCAAAACATTCAAATGGTTGAATAAACAGGAGCATTCTAACGATTTGCATGCTGTAGGGTGTGGCCTACATGCCATAAATATAAGGATAATAGTGCCACTTTACTCGCTCCAGAATGCTTACATAAATTAGTCATGATGGTTACTTTATGGTACTCTTACTGTCATTTTAGTACTCCTAATCACGTGCATAAGCTGCAAACTAAAGGGTTGATGTCCCAACAATATAAGTTTGTAATTATGATCTATCATTGTGATTTATGTTCTTGCATCATTTTGCATAATGACATATATGATAAGGCGCGTGATAAAAATGATAGCAAGAGATGAATTGTAGTATTAAGTCTTTAAACAAGAACGATCATTGAAGACAAAAACAATACATTAGGTATTAAAAATAATTAATTTTGGATGTAAATCCTTTTATTTGATGATTGTGAAGAAGATTACCCAACAAAATAGCAACTTATGTTGTAGATCTCCCAATAAATAATTGACGACTTTCTCAATAATTTTCCTGCACGTCAAGTATATAGCTAAGGTTAATGCTACAAAATTTACAGAGAGAAACAAATACCCAGTAGTAGAACTGGCAAAGAAGATGGTGCTAATATTTCTTTCAGAATCTGGTTACTTCTAGCAAATAGAAAACAAAATCCAGCCATAAGAAATGTAGAAACAAATTGGAAAATTTCGATGAATACTTAGATCTTGATGACCATATGGCAACATCAAAGTTCTCAAAGCAAAACTTTAGAAAATCATCGCAGAAAGGTCTCCTGAAAACTACAAGAGAAAAGTGATGGCTGATTAGATTTTAATCACTAATTTAGCATCCTAATATTCGCATAAGTTTAAATCATGAATTGCTTCATAATAATGAGCAATATTTTTATACTCACCAGCCCGTCCCAAGATATGTGTATCTGCAATACAGTCTGTAGGAGCTGGCATTAAAATGTCTGCAAGTAGACCATTTACATCAAGGACAAGAAGTTTTCTCCTAACAGAAGCAACTGGCGCTATTTCTAGATATGGGGATGAATCATTTGCCAAGTCATCTTGCTTCAAACTAGGAGAGTAGAGCTGCTTGGTCACATCCACATCATAGGAAGAACATACAGCTGAATCTTTACCCTCATTAACAATAATTTCTTCTTCATTGTACTCATTCTTGATTTTCTCATTTTTACCATACATCTTATCAGGAAGAAGTATATGTCGGCTTTCCCAAGAGAACATTTCAACTTCCTTCTCCCTTGGTCCCTTCGAAGGTCCAGATCCCTGCTCGATGAATTTAGAACAAGATTTTGAATCAACGTCAACTGGTGCCAAGGAAGTCTCGTTATGTTTACCTAAGCCAACATGACTCGTTGTATCATTCACCAAATGAAATGAAGTGGTAGTGCTCTCATTTGTAATTAGCTTATCGTCATTCCTTATTCCATGATTTATATCTGACAAGTTCAGACTTGACATACAATTCGCACTTGGAAGTTTATCTTTAGTACTGGCCCTCTTTTTGTCATCTTTTCTCCATCTTCTTTTCCTTTGCACCAACCCTTCTGCAAGATTTTCAGTTGACCTTGTACCCATTTTAGATTGTTCAGCATGCGATTGTGCAGTTGAATCCAACTCAATAAGATTTTTTTGCAAATTATTATTGCCTACATTACAACTTATGCCAATGCCGATGCTGGGAGTTTCCAAATTATCATCCATCTGATCCAAGCTTTGAAGTTCATCTTTATTTTTAGCCTTCTTTTTGTTCTGTTTTCTCCTCCTCCTTTTCCTCTGCATAGTTCCTTCTCTAAGATTTTCAGTTAACCTTATATCCAACTTTGATTGTTCAGCATGTGATTGTGCAGTTGAATCCAACTCAATAAGATTATTTTGCAAATCACTATTGACTACAGTGCAACCACTGGCAACTTCCAAATTATCATCCATCTGATCTAAGCCTCGAAGTTTATCTTTATTTTTAGCTTTCATTTTCTTATGTTTTCTCCTTCTCTTTTTCCTCTGCACTGTATTTTCAGTTGACCTAGATCGCTCCTCATGCGATTGTGCAGTTGAATCTAACTCAGTGATATTATTCCGCAAGACATTATTTGCTCCAGGACAATTTTTTCTAGCGTCAAGAGCATTCCTCTGATCCATGCATTGAAGTTCACCTTGATTTTTAGCTTTCTTTTTGAAAAATCAAGTGAAAAGCCACAAATTTCAAATTTGCAATGGCCAGAAAGGGTCTAATTTATGTACCATGTGACCACATGGATTTGTACCCTGTCGTCGCATGGTTCACACATGCCGAGACCGACATGCAACCACAATTGTTGTTTTGCAGCCATCTTCCCATTTTTTATATTGCTCCACACAATTTGTTGATTTTGAACAACAAATCTCAACAATCCCCCACTTGTTCAAAATTAACGAGGTCTTATATTCAAAGTATACGATACTCATGCATGAGGACTAGATATCTTTTAATTTGAATCTAACCACGGTGTAATTCCTACAATGTAAAGTCGGGATTAAAGGTA
The DNA here is from genome assembly GCF_002742605.1 of Olea europaea var. sylvestris. Lineage (NCBI taxonomy): Eukaryota > Viridiplantae > Streptophyta > Magnoliopsida > Lamiales > Oleaceae > Olea > Olea europaea. The sequence goes on from NC_036246.1 coordinate 3,540,447, forward strand.
ACATGAAGCCTTAAATCAGTTATTCCATGTACCATGTGTTCTCAAGTTTCTCATAACTCGCTTAGAGCTATTATGACCTTGCACTTATCATTTTCAACAAACTTTTAAGAGAGAAACTCCAACTCTCTTTTAAGGCGGCACCACCTCGATGTTTGTCTAGATGAAGATCATCCAGTACCTTTGTTACTTTTAAAGATACTTGTGTTTTAGCACTAAACTTCATTAAGAGCTTAAAGCTCAACCCTCACTTCAGTAACAACCAGTATTATTTTAACTAGGATAGGATCATTGCAGATTTAAATAATGCTGCAACTATTTACGTATCGAATGACTTGTTACCCTTTGAACCCGTGGATTGCCTTTTGAGTAATGACAGGTAGGCTTGCCATCATTGGTGAATCTTTTTTTTAGTTAAGGATTTTCAACCCCATCCTACTCGAAATAGAAGCCACTAAATCTTAGTTAAATGATCCGCTAAATTCTCAATTGACTTTACATAATTTAGGAAAATTATTCCATCTTTAATATAATTTCCTTATGTAGTCATGTCTTATACTCATATGTCTAGACTTTTCGTTGTATATCTCATTGTATGCTAATGTGGCTCGACTATCACACATGATAGGTATTGAAAAAATATTTTTCGATCCTAAAGGTATCTTATAAAAGAGATCCTTAAGTCACTCAGCTCTTTCCCGATTTCCAATAGAGCTATAAATTCAGATTCCATGGTCGAGTGTGTTATGCATGTTTGTTTTTTTGATTTTCAAGAAATAGCTCCTCCTCCAAGAGTGAACACCCAACCCAACCTGAGATGGATTTACTTTCTCCCGTGCTAGAAATCCAACTAGCATCGGTGAATCCTTCCAATACCACCGGGAACTTAGTATGTTGAAGGCCTAAATTCTTGATTTTCTTTAAGTATCCAAAAACTCCAACAATGGCCTTTCAAAGATCATTGTTTGGATTGTTAGTAAACCTCCTAAGTACTTATTGCTTAGGCTATATTCGATCTTGTGCATTGAACTGCATACATAAGACTCCCTATAACACTAGCATACTTAAGAAATGGTGCTAAAAATCAAGTGAAAAGCCACAAATTCAAATTTGCAATGGCCAGAAAGGGTCTAATTTATGTACCATGTGACCACATGGATTTGTACCCTGTCGTCGCATGGTTCACACATGCCGAGACCTTTTGGTCTCGGCATATAGACATGCGACCACAGTTGTTGTTTTGCAGCCATCTTCCCATTTTTTATATTGTCCCACACACAATTTGTTGTTTTGAACAACAAATATCAACAAAAAGTCACTTGTATTGCTTGCAAAATTATAGGGCATGTCCGTGGCAGTATTTGCTAGTATTCTTCCAGAAATCAAACAGATAACAACTTGTAATTTAATTCCAAGCATCAGTTATTTTCAATTTTTACCTTTATTTTGTTCATATCCAACTAATAACAAACAAAATCACATAAATACAGTATGCAGGGATCAATTTACCCAATTTATAGGCATTTAGGGGCGAGAGCCACCTGGAGCCAGTGGGGGTAACTGCTCCAACTGGATTTTGGACCTGGGTATTTCACCGATTGCACATGAGGGACAAGGAGAAAACCATAAACAACCGAATAAAAAATTTATGAGAAATATTGCGGAGAAATTCACTTTTTTCTAGAGGAAGATCGCCATCAAGAAACAACAATTTTAGGGGGAAAAAATCTAGGGAGTTGAGTTGAAATTAAATCATTCACAACAATCAGATGGAGTGCGATTTCAACATATAAAGCTACCTTTGGAGTTCGGTGACGAAGAAGTTGAGTAAAAATCATGCAACACAAGATACCACAGGTCTCCCTCTTTCGGGTTTGAAACAGGTCTTTATTGTTGGATATGCATGGCTTTTAATTTGGGCTTTGCAAGATTTTATTCCCTAAAAGAAAAGAGGAAACCATAGAATGTAGTTCTAATCCATTCTTCTAATGGGCCTAAAGTATGTAAGTAGTAAGCCCTAATCAAGATTGGGATAATTAGGCCCACTACTTTAAAAAGGAAACTAATTAGAATAATATACTTAAAACATAAATTATGTCTTTAGTCACCGTATAAATCGCGCTCTTGATTGGCCTGTGTTCAGTCTCTCTCTTTTTTACTCTCTCCATTGCACTCCACCCCTCAAATGGCTTCGAAAAGGGCCCTCTACAAACTCTCCTTTGATAACCACATCTCGATGCCATTGCAACCCTCTCGCTATCACCTTATTCAGCCACTCAAGGCTATCATTCCACATCTCGCCACCGTTGCTGCAATTGAGTCCTCTGTTGTTATACCTGCTAAAACTAAGTTGGGTCTTTTAAGAATTGCAAATGGGTCTTCGTTATCAACCAAGGACAGGCACACTAATGTAAATTGGGCAGGACCCTCAAGTGAGAATATTGGCTTTTTGTGCACCGCCCACGTGTTCCAAGTAACGTGTGAGCTTGGCCACCACTCCGACGAGGAGATTATTAAATGGCTTCTTCGCCAAGCCGAACCTGCTATCGTCGCTGGCACCGACATCGGTACCGAAACTGTACCTACAGACAACATTTCCGCTGTCCCCAATATTTCCCGCTCCGCCACCTCTGTACAGGCTCCAGTGAATAGGGTGCTGCAATCAACGCTTTCACTAAGCTGTAGACTAGACTCTGCCACGTTTACATAATTGGATCATTTAAGGAATAAGTTAAAAATGGTTATCATCTCGATTTGATAATTTGAATTCTGTATGTGGTCAAATGATGAACGAGCATGAGAAATGCGTACATTATTGATAATTATGCCAGTCACATTATTTTTATAAAAATGTATTTTTGAATAGTATATTGATGTACAATGTTTGATTAAAAAATAAGAAAAAATTTTGAATTTACGTGTAATATTATTTTATTAAAAAATATATAGTTGAAATAATGTCAAGTAGCTATTTAAGAATATATTTTTTGAAAAAAAAAATGTGGCTCAAATTGGGCCAATATATATTGTCTCCTATTTGCACAAAATTTTCTTTTTAAGACCCACTCCACCAAGACAAAATGCTGAAAGCTAGCATTTTTTATGGGTTCCAATTCATTAGATTACAATGTAATCTATGTAACTTCTTTTTAATTTGTGTTACTTTTTTTAATTCGTCACTTTTTAAATTTTTTATTTTATCACTCTTTGAATTTTTGTCACTTTTTTCAATCAACTTATTAATTTTTATTATTTTTTAGTGACAAACATCACTTTAAGGGTATTTCTGTAAGTTGTCTATCAAGATTTTATTAAATTTTGATAGAAGTTGATCATATATAAATTTGAAAAGTTATGAATTTCATGAATTATGTGATTAAAATTAATAATTGACTTTAATGGAGATTAAAACAGGACTAAATATGTTACCATTTCATTATGAAATTATCAAAAAAGAAATATTTAATATTAGTTTTATGGGGAAATCAAGAGGAGAGGTAACTCGTCTATAAGGACCAGTAGGCAATAAAGTGTCTGGATTGAGATTTAGGCCCCGTTTGGTAGGAATTTTTTGCTCCAGAAAATTGATTTTTTGACATTTATTTTATTATTCAAGCCATAATTTTTGACTTCTTCTTTCACATGTGGACCCCACTTTTCTTCTAACGGTCAAAAAATCAATTCTCAAAATCCCTACCAAACGGACCCTTAGTAAAATTAGATGACACTCAAGTTTTGCTTCCCAATTGTGCATAGATATTCAAGTTTATCCTTACTTTTAAAATATGTGTTATATCCATCCATAATCTCTCATTCAATATATAAATATTTCAGATAATTAATTATTAATTATTTAAATGTTTAAATTTGATTTATAATTTTTGAATATTAATGAAAATAAACAATTGTAATTTCGAATAGGCATTAAACTTAAATATATCTATAGTCTAGATGGCCAATTTTAATTTTGAAGTGACATCTATATTTATAAAAGGTCATAAATTTCAGCGGGCTAAAAAAGAAAATAAATAATAAATTAATTACTGTGTTGAATAAAATCCCTTTTTGAGCCTTATTATTTGTGCAAAAAAGAGTTTTGTAATATTAAATTTTTTTGGAGAATGTGTAATTAGAAGGAAAAAAGTTAAATAAAATAAAATATTTTGTTTAGGTGTAAAATAATTTACTGAGAGGATGTGTGATCGGAAATTAATTTAAAAAATATATAAAAAATAGGATCCAAATGGGGGTTATGTTGCAACTTGCAAGTGATTTGGCGCTGACAACACTATTGAATTCAATTGCCACTCATTATCTAAAATAATAATACTGTTTCACTGGGGTAGGGGTTCAAAACCCCTACCGATCCTCATAGCAAGTTGGTCCCATGCAGACACGCTTGCATAAAAAAATTGTCAAAAACCCCATCCACCCATCCCATGCTTTGAGTGCTCGGTAAGGGTTCCCACGGAACCCCTACCTTGAACTCCAAGCATAATTGCACCTAAAATTGCGAAACCCTTTGTTGAATGCAAAGGTTTTTCAATTATAAAATTCCCACAGGCTAAAAGTAAGTCACAATTTAGTTATAATTGAACCAAACTTGATAAGTTCATAAGTTCGTATCCTTGAGGTACAATATTACCTGTAATTTTTGCTGTCCTAACAACTGGTAAAAGTCTACTCTTCCCACGAGTTACCCATTTTCCCTAATCCACATGAAAGAATTATGATACACACTTGACACTATCTCGAATATAGGGTGTGGTCCAATATTCTTCGAATTAACTAGTCACTAATATAATATAAATTAAAATATTAACGTTGGACCGTGATTAATTACCATAATTAATTTTTATTAGTCAGCTTAAACGAAATTT
>NC_036246.1:3547811-3556225 GCF_002742605.1 Olea europaea var. sylvestris
CGATTCATACTGCAAAGTGGTGAAGTAACCGATTATCATAAAATGAGGCTTTTTCCTAGTTCATTAACATGAGTAGCATTCTCCTAGTTCATCAATTTGCCAACAAACTCTGTTTAAACATGACAACGATCGGAGCAATTGTTCCACGCTCAATTTTATAAGACTCAGTTTGAAGTTACTTTGACCGATTTGGCGAATCTATGTCAAATGCCAAACGAATGGGCAGAAGGTTTCCTTCAAAGGTTCAAGACAGCAAGAAGTAAATGTTTTGTACCTTTACCCGAAAAGGAATTTGTCAAAATCGCTCAAGGTTGTCTAAACTTTGATCTGAAGAAGAAGTTCCAAGACAAGGAATTTCCTGATCTTTTCCAGTTGAGCGCGAACGTGATTAGGTATGAACGATTAATAAGAGAAGAAGAACAAATGAAGAATTCTAGCAAGGAGACTTATTATAGAGACCCAAATTTTGATGTTCATACCATTAATGACGAGTATTACAATCAAATCGAAATGTGTTTGGCCGAATTAGTTAAAGGAGACACATATACTTATCTTATAATGGCTAAGCCTAGGTCGTCGGGTAAGGATGAGCCTATAAAAGATGAAAATATAAAGGTTAGAACGTTCTCATTTGATGTAACCAAAGCTGACCTTATATTTGATAAATTATATAAGGATAAGCAGATAAAGCTGAGGGATAAGCATAAATTTCCAAGCCCTGAACAAATTAAGGGTAAAAAATATTGTAAGTGGCATAATGCATGGTCACATTTGACTAACAACTGCTTGATTTTTTGCCATGTGTTACAGGATGCCATTGAAAAAGGACGAATTACGTTCGAGGATAAGAGAAAGATGGCAGTGGATGAAAATCCTTTTCCATAGCCACTTGTAGTGAACATGGTGATGTCTGGTTTCAAAAACAAGTTGCCAAAATTCAAGTTGGTTATAGATGATGGAGAAGAAGACTCTGGACCACATCCCAGTGTCTTTGAACGTATCAAAGGGAAGGAGCCCAAAAAGGACCAAGACGTCCTATGTGTAAGATGCAAAAAAGAAGTGAGTGCAAATGCAGAGAAACTAGGGATATGGTAGCATCACCATCGCCCTAGTTTTTTCCCAAACGCTTAGCCTGGTAGAGAGCGGGGTACATCGTTCTATAAAGGACCGCCTTTTGAGAGGCAGTTCAGGCCAGTAAATAATGGGAGAACATTCAGACCGCAACCTCGCCAACCAAATGTATGGCATTCGTTCCAATATAAGGCTGGAAGGGCATACCTTTCAACGAGATGACTAGAACCCAACAAAGGTGCTTTCAACGGAATCACGGGCGAATGATGAGGCAACAATAGGGAATGCTGCGTCCTAAAGCACCTAGACTACTCGAAGCAGCCAATCAGAATGTTCTCAAAGACAGTGAAGAGGCTGGTACAGGCGAACCTATGGAAGAATTGCCAGAGACTTCTTTTGGGAGGTCGAAGTTTGAGCGAGACAGAAGGGATGGAGGAGATCTAGATCAGTCCCTGACTATTCAGTTTGGTACGTTACCTCCTGTTGTGGCTAATAACTATTTACTAGCCAATGAGTTCAAGAATAAAGGGAAGGGAGAAGAAGAAAAGGAGGATAACGAAGAGGAAGCACGCATGCTGGAATATGAAGAGGGCCAAACTTTTAGAGAGGCCTACAATGGTGAAGAAGATGATGGCATGACAGACATCGAAGAGGAAATCGATCTGGAAGCAGAAAAGAGAAGAAGAGGAGTATCGTACAATACTTAGTTGATGCAACTATATCGAGAGGGAGTTCGTGAAGTAGACTTATTGGGAGAACCATCTGGGCGTTCTTTCGATTATTACGTGCTGTACGGGACACCCAAAAGAAAGAAGAGAGTGCCTCGCTCTGAAAAGTATGGATCACCTCCAAGAATAATGCCTCCTCCCATAGGTTGGGTAACTGAAGAAGAAGCATTAGAAACAGTAAAAAGGAAATTCAGGAGACAGAAGCTCAGTGTGATATGCTGCACGTTGACTTATCACAAAAGGGTAACTTGACAGAGGACAAGCAGGAAGTGGAAATAGATGCTGTCGAAAATGTTATTTTTAAGCAGCCAGCCATGAAGTTAACTAAACACTTGATGCCATTGTACGTTAAAGCTCTAGTTAACGGCATACCTGTGGCAAAAGTGCTTGTCGACAATGGAGCAGCTATAAACACCATTCCATCTAGGATGATGAGGAAAATTACGAAGACAGAAAATGATATGATCCCAACAGAAGTCGTCCTTACTAGTTTCAATGGAGGAGTTATGCCATTGGACATAACTATAGGGACAACTACTAGGACCATCCTACTAGTTACAATGTATTATTAGGAAGGGATTAGATACATGGAAGTCGCTGTATACCATCATCGCTCCATCAATGCCTGGTTTTTTGGAATGACAAAGGCGAAACAGAAGTGGTGCAGGCCGATCATAGACCTTTTGTCACAGAAGCAAACTCAGTAGAAAGGTTCATGTACGAAGGAAATTATAGACCTGTCAGAGTGATCCAAGATGGAGATGAAACTCAAATTGTAGCGCAGAGTGAATAGCGATTTTCGATGGATGCACTCATTGAATTGTTCAGTCAGATGAGGCCAAACATAGTGGCCTTAGAAGAGCCAATAATTGGCAAAAGAGTAATCAAGGAGTTTTAAATGAGTTGTAAGAAACAAAGGCAAATGACCGATATTCAGGCCTTCAAAGCCAAATTAATGTCTTTCAATAAAGAATGCAAGGACAAGACGAAAAAAGAAGCAGCCTTGAAAGCATTGAGAAACAAATTGGAAGTGTTCGAGTTGAAACAAAGTATTGGCCGAGAAGTCAACAAGGAGGATTGTTTAGAAGAAGAAGTGCCTACAAGGGAACTGGACGATGAAGTGATAAGGATCGCCAAGCCTGGATATACTCAAACACAAGACCCCCTGATTAAAGTGAATATTGGCAATGAAGGAGAAGATCGCCCAACGTTCATCAGCCAAATGCTCGATCAAGAGGTTAGTGATAAATTAATCGCTTTATTAAAGGAGTACAAAGATTGTTTTACTTGGGAATATGAACATATACCTGGTTTAGATAGAAATTTGGTGGGACATAGATTACCAATCAAGCCTAATTTTAAACCTCATAGGCAACCTCTTAGGCGTTTTGCTCTCTTAATGTACTCCCTGAAATTAAGAAAGAGATAGAGCGATTTTTAAAAGTAGACTTTATTAGAATGGCCAGATATGTTGAATGGTTGTCCAATATCGTGCCGGTATTAAAAAGGAATGGTAAACTAAGGGTGTACATAGACTTTAGGAATATAAACATAGTCACACCTAAAGATGAATATCCAATGCCTACGGTAGATTCTTTAGTAGACGCGACTGTTGGACATGTAATGTATTCCTTCATGGATAGGTATTCAGGATACAATCAAATTTATATAGCTGAGGAAGATATACACAAAACTGCCTTTAGATGCTCTGGATCTCTAGGATGTTTTGAGTGGGTAGTTATGCCTTTCGGCCTGAAAAATACATGAGCAACTTATCAAAGGGCAATGAATTTGATTTTTCATGATATGATAGGCAAGTTTGTTGAAGTGTATGTAGATGATATAGTGGTCAAATCTATTAAAGAAGAGGACCATTTTGAACAATTAAGATGTTCATTTGAGCGAATGAAACAATATAAACTAAAGTTAAATCCCTTGAAATGTGCATTTGGTGTTAATACAGGGAATTTTCTCGATTTCTTAGTACACAAAAGGGGGATTGAACTTGATAAAAATAAAGCGAATGCCATTCTAGAGGCCAAATTACCTAACAACAAAAAAAATTGCAAAGGTTTATAGGCCAAGTAAACTTTTTAAGACGCTTTATTTCTAACTGTGCAGGGCGAACTAAAGTTTTTTCGCCGCTTTTAAAGTTGAAAAATCAGGACGAATTCGTCTGGAAAGAAGAGCTTCAAAAGGCTTTTGAAAGCCTAAAGACATATTTATCAAGTCCACTAGTGTTGGAGTCACCAATCCAAGGACAGCCAATGAAAGTGTATGTATCGGCTGAAAAAGAATCAATAGCTGGAATGGTCGCGCAGGAAGACCAATTTGGTGAAGAAAGGGCGATTTACTACTTGAGTAGACGGTTAACAGAATGTAAATGTAATTATTCTGCCATTGAAAAATTATGTCTTGCATTATATTTCACATGTACAAAATTAAGGGCTTATTTACGACCCGTAATCGTTTATTTAATTTTTAAAGTAAATTTGGTTAAGTATATGTTCTCTCGCCCTATTTGCATCAAAGGGTAGGCCTTTGGATATTAGTTTTATCAGAATTCGAAGTACAATACATACCCCAAAAAGCAATCAAAAATTAGGCTTTAGCTAACTTTCTGGCCGATCATTCATGACTTGATATGCCTGAAGAAATTGAGTTAGAAATCAATTCATTTGAATTAAAACCTGGCTTTTATATTTCGATGGATCGAAAATCTCTAAAGGGGCAGGAGTAGGAGTAGTATTGATAAATCCTTTAGGAATTTGTTACAAGTTCGCATTCACTTTGGACAGGATGTGCACCAACAATCAGGCCGAATACAAAGCCTTAATCGTGGGCCTAGAATTAATGATATATATGGGGGTAAAAAATGTGATCGTTAGAGGCGATTCTCAATTGGTAATTCACCAATTAATTGGTGATTTTAAATGCCAAAATGATTCCATTATAAGTTAGTATAAAATCGCCTAAGAGTTGTTGGAAGAATTCGACCAAATAGAGCTTCAATATGTTAATCGGATATATAATGACGTAGCAAACGAATTGACCGAGATGGCCTCAGGGTACTCAAAGGTTTTTAATTTGAAGTTTACTTATGAGTATGGAACAACATTGCCCGTGGTCCAAAGAAGGGCGAGAACGATTAAAATTCATTGCATACAAGATGAAGATGCAATAGATTGGAGGGCAGAGATTAAAAGGTTCCTTAAAGAACCTAATATAGGAAATAGTAAAAAAATAAAGTTGTGTTTGCTAAACTATACACTGATAGATGAAAAGTTATTTAAGAAACGCTCTGATGGTATATTGCTAAAATGTGTAAGTTTGCAAGAAGTCAGGACGATCATGGCTGAAGTGCAAGAAGGGATATGTGGAGCTCATCAAGCTGACCAAAGGATGAGATGGTTAATTATTAGGAATGGATATTTTTGGCCAAAGATGGGAGAATCATGCGTTCAATATGCAAAGAGTTGTCTAGCATGCCAAAAACATGGTCCAATACAAAGGTCGCCAGCACGAGAGATGGCACCTATTATCAAACATTGGCCGTTTAAGGGTTGAGCGATAGACCTGATAAGAAAGATTTATTTCCCATCGTCCAAGCAACATACCTTAGTTAAAGTTGCAACTGATTATTTCACTAAGTGGGTAGAAGCGATACCTTTAAAGGAGATCACCCAAAAGAATGTCATAGAATTTATCCGTGATCACATTATTTATAGATTTGGAATTCCACAGACTTTGATGGTAGATCATGGAACATCTTCAAATGGGGATCAGGTGAATAAATTCTTGAGCGAGTTTGGAGTTAAATTAGTGAACTCCGCACCATATTACACTCAATCCAACGGACAAGCAGAATCTTCTAATAAGATTCTAAAAAATATCATAAGGAAAATAATAGATGAAAATACGAGAAATTGACACGAATGTCTAAACAAAGCCTTATGGGCTTATAGGACGTCGCCTCGGTCAAGTACTAAAATTACTCCTTTCCAACTTACTTATGGACAGGAGGTCGTTTTGCCTATGAAAATCAACGTGCAATCGATCAGAGTGTGTTTGCAGCATAAGTTAAGTGGTGATGAGTATATCGAATCATTAGTTCAAAACTTATTGGAATTGGACGAATTAAAGTTGGATGTCCTAGATAGATTGCAAGTTCAAAAACGAAGAATGGCTAAATTTTATAATAGAAAAGTTATAGCGAAGTCGTTCAATCTGAGCGAATTGGTTTGGAAAACAATACTCCCTTTGGATAGCAAAGATCCAAAGTATGGCAAGTGGTCGCCCAATTGGGAAGGACCATATAAAGTAAATAATGTGTTGCCTAATGGAGCCTATCATTTGGAAGATTTAGACGGCACCAAACACATGAGGTTCATTAATGGCAAATATTTAAAAAAATATGTTCCTTCCTTATGGGAAAGTGAACAAAGAAAAGCGTAATCAAATCGCGTTGAACGATCGTAGATAAAAAAAAAGGGCTAGAGCGAAATACGTTCAAATAAATTCCTTTACTATCAAATGTTCATTACAAAGTTGCAAAATACAGAATACTAAATGCTCTGTAAGTTACAATTAAGAGCAAACTGATCTCCCGATCGATCGTCGAGTAAGAGGGTGAACTGGTCTTGATTGCCATCCTGATCGCACTACTGCAAAGGCAAGCAGAAAGGCCAAGAAGCACTCTCAGCAAGCAGAAAGGAAGAAGAAGCACCCTCACATCGCCTTCCTAAATGCATCGCTGCAATAACGGGCAAGGAGGCTGAGAAGCACTCTCAGCAAGTAAGGTGGCTTGCAGGCATCCTCAAAAATTGTCTTCCATCATCGAACTCCTTGTAAGGAACATGGAGACGATGGGAAGAATTTCGCTGGCCAAAGAATATTTTCTATATCTCCCATACCAAAAGTGACATAAAAAAGATGGCAAAATGAGTGGATCAAATGATCCATTTCCATGAAAGACGAAGGTTTTGGATCGATTGTCAAAATGCCAAACAATGACAACAAATTGGTTTTGAAGAAGAGAATGGAAATGAAAATGACAAGTGTGGAATATAAGTGCATTTATAGAGGCGTGAAGGTGAAGAGACAGAATATGAACAGCCACATTCGTGCCTAGTAACTAGAATCAAATGGCCCAAAATCTTGGGAAAAGAGACAGAAATACCAAGAGAAAATGTGCGTGAATCTTAGCATGAAGCAGTTAAATGTTTGGGGGTTGACGATTAAAGACAAAGTCAATAAATACACAAGAAGACAAATTAATCGTTCATTAATGATAATGGCTGCTGGTATGTTCAGAAATTACCAATGGATATCAGTACGAGGTTACAAGGGGAAAGTTAATACGAAGTTACAAAAAGAAAAGTTAAAGCATTAGATGTCTTAATTACAATTCGTCCCAGACTGAACGAATTCTTTCCCTAAGTCTCCCCCCAATCCTCGCTCTGCTGAGAAGAAGTGACATTCAATTCAGCCACAAAAAGAAAAGTTAAGGCATTAAATGTCTTAATTACAATTCGCCCCAGACTGAACGAATTTTTTCCCTAAGTTTCCCCCAATCCTCGTTCTGCTGAGAAGAAGTGACATTCAATTCAGCCACAAAATCATCATCAACCTCCAGCTTCTTGTACTGCTTGACCAAAGACTTGGTTCGCTCAATTCCTTGGGACGCATTACGTTTTTTAACAGCCATTCTCGCCTTGCAGTCGTCCATCCTTACTTGAAGCTCCTTCATCTGTGCAGCCAAACTGGTCATCAAAGAGTCTTCAATCATAACTTCGGAAGAGATTTCTTTCAATTCGTCCTCAGTTTTGTTGATATCCAGAAGCAAAGACTCTCTTTCAGATACAACGCGAAGATATTGAGTACTTTTGGCCTTCAGTTCAACATTTTTGGCCAGCAAGGAGAGAATCTCGAAATGGACAACTTTCAACGTCGCTTTAAAATCAGCAGAAAAATTGAGCGATGGAAGTGTCAGTGCTTGCGCCAACTTCGCACTCAAATGCTCAAGCTTATCCTTATGTTTGGCAGAACTAGCCTGACCGATGTCCATATCCATAAAGGACACATACTCGAATATCGACTGTTTGAGAAACTTCATATCTTTCTCTGAAGAAGCAGAAGGACGACCGGTTGAAGCAGGGCGAGACGTCTTGACTTGCCCCCAGGAAGTGAACAAGTCCTGAATGGAACGCACAATCTTATCAGCATCCTGCAAAGAAAATTTCCAACATTGAAGGTTTTCACTATAATAAACAAAGTGTAAGTAAAAGTGAAGCAATGATTACCTCATCAGCAATCTTGGGAGTTGGCATATCCCCAGCCAAGTCTACCACCTGTGGCTGCACCACTTGTGAGGACTTGCCCTTGTCTGGGCAAGAAAACTTTGCCACAACGGGCAAACCCATGGGAGCATCTGCAGAACTCAAAAAAGCAACAAATCAAAAACCAATAGCACAAGCAAAGGTAAAACATCAAAAAATGTATTACCTTCTCGTTCGACATTTTGGGGGTTGACGCCCTGGGAAGAAGGTGGCTCATCCATTGGTTGTGATGAGGATTCCGGGATTGAAGGTTTCTCTTTAAGCGTAGTCCCTTCAT
>NC_036246.1:3558785-3578035 GCF_002742605.1 Olea europaea var. sylvestris
CCATCGCCCAAACTTGCAAGACGCCCAAGATCTGAGCGAATGAAGTGCCTTGCAGTCACCCAGAGTTATGACCCTGTTCTCACTCAAACCTTCGAATCGCCCAGAATCTTAGCAAACATAAGATGTTATGGTTATTCAAAAGTGCAGTTATCGAAATAGTTATTGAGTAATCTTATCACGTTCTACGATTCAAGGATGTTTAGTTGAAGACGGTAGAACGACAAAGAGTAGTGGCAGCAGTTAGAGACGGCAGTTCTACGATAAGTTGGCCACCATGAAGAAAGTGAGCAGTTATAAAGCAATTAAGCGGTTTCTAAGCGATTGATCATGAAGAGATCATCAAGAGAATATAAAAGGAAGAAAAGACATAGAGCAAAGGAACCCCAAATCAAACACTCTCAAACAGAGAATATGTAATTTCAATTTCTTAGTTTAGACTTAAACATTTCTTTCAGTACTCGTGTACTTGCGCCCCTTGGAGGCATTCTGTTTAAATTCCAATTGTAAAGTCATCGCCAATAAAACACCCATTTTTGGGACTTTGTCTCAAGAGGTTTGTTCCTTACACAATCGTCTGATCCCTTTTTAATTGTTAGCGACTACCCGCGCGAAACACAACGTTTTCAAAATATGAAATCCCGTAGAATTCAGTTGTCTCAGTTTACAGTTATAAATAAGGTTATATTGTATATTTTTTAGTATTTTGGGTTGTATTGAACTATTTTTTTATATGTATATAATTTTTACGCTTTAGTACATTTACATATATATTGACTAATTTTTAATATTATTTAATCAAAATTTAATAAATGACTGGGCTATTACGTTGGTTGATTGTCGACGATCGACGATCAAAGTCAACCTCCGCCCTAACTGAATGTTGATGTTGGATTCGCCCCTGATCGATTCCTCTTAATTATTTGACATTGCACACAATTTTACCGTTAATTTTAACACTTAATCAAATCAAGAATAATTTTACTTGTACATAAACATTTATATAATGGTTTACATATGATGAAGTGTTAAAAAGAGAGCAGAGAAGTTTTTTTTTTTTTTTTAAATTTAAATGAAGAAATTTTAACCAATCATATCTCACCACATTATTTATATGTAAACATATTATATTCATGTAGCACAACAAATCAAATCAATGATCTTGATTTTGATATGTCAAAGGGTGTCAAACTAATTGTACAACTAGCTTAATTCTTAAATATAGACCACACCCAAGATTCTAATCATGTGTTAAAAAGAAGCATTCTCGGATCATGTGCATATGATGCACATCATGATTGTCGTTGGTATTAATCTATCATCACGCGTCATTTTAGAAAAGAAGAAATCTGTAGGTGGTCCTAATATATATTCCCTACACTTGCTTTCATAGGTGGTCCTAATATATCTTTTTTCTAAGTCACGTATGATCTGCTTCGCAAATGTCTAAGATGTGCCTGTGAGAGACGTAATCTTTCATGATAGATTGATAAATTATTGAGTCCAATTGAATTTGAACAAAGCACTAAAATATTTCCTACGAATTTACAGTTTGTCCATTACCATCAACTACTCATGCATCAACAAGAGAAGAATCCATTTCGGGTGACAAATAAACAATTCCTTCTGACTTGAAAATCGAAAAGATTATTACAAGTTATTCTCTCCGTCCCATTTATATAAGCTTATTTAGTTTTTAACACGGATTAAGACGTTTTATTTAATGTTATTGAAAAAGCAAAACTTTCCTAGTTTACTTTATTTTTATTTGTACAATTTCAAAATTAATTGAGAAAAATTAGTTATAACTAGACAAATTAAATAAGGGTATATTAGTAAATGAACAAAACAAAACAAAACATTCTCGATAAAGATCCCGATACAATGACACTCTTCCCCGTGTTTGCTTTGATTATAAACGAAGTGTTGAAGGTTTGTTTGACAAGTATATGGGTATCCACGTGTAGTGACATTGTAATGAGAAGGGCGTTGCATTTAAGTGTGGAACTGGAAACCACTACTTTCTACTTTAAAGTTCAAGGTTGTCTTAAAGGCAGGGTCCAAGTGAGCCTTAGCGTGAGCAATAAAAAAGGTGGCTCGCATATAAAAATTGCGAGAACAAAAGGCAGTCGGCGATATTTTGACCTCGTAGAATGAGGGCTCGAGTGCTGAAAAGCATGAATAATGCGGGCTTGTGCATCAGAAGGCACAACTAATACGAAGCCGGGCTCTCACTCATTTTTAATTGAGTAACGCTATTTAGCCCTACTCTAATTATAACTCCAGTTTAGGTGATGTTAGATAGTAGATTAAATTAAATGTGAATTTAAATGATTTATTTAATTTCACTTATCATTTAGGGTCCGTTTGGTTGCAAGACTGAAATTTGAACGGAAAGAAAACAATTTTCAGGGAATTGAATTATCTAAAACTTATTTTATAGGGAATTGTCAATCAAATGTGTTTGATTGATATAAGTTTCTACCTAAAAAATATTAAAATTTTGAATTTTTTGGTGTTTGATTGACTTTGTTTTTCATTAAAATTGTCAATTAAATGTATAAAATTTGTTACAATTGGGGATAGAATTTGTTTCAATTACTTTAAAAAAAAAAAGAGCCTGAAAAATAAAAAACCACCAAACCCATGGGAAACATTTTCCTTCAAAAGGTGGAAAATGATGCATAAATGTGTGTACCAAGAAAATCAATTCCATGGAAATTTTTTGCCATCAAACATGCATTTTTGGGTGGAAATGGAAAATGGAGGTATCAAACAGGCTCTTAATATCACATTAACTTCACCTATATTAGGATTGTAACTTGAATGAGACTAAATAACGTTACTTTTTTCAATTTTATAAAATTATCCAATTTGCCGTCTGATAATGAATGAGGCAACCGACTTAATTGGAGTTGAATTTTTCTCTCAGGAGGCTGCCCAACTAACAAATATTTTTTTTCTGAAGATCATTAATTGGGTACGTACTGTAAAGCGACATAACTAGTCCTTTCATAATAACTTTTATTTTTATACTATTTAGTCCTTTCATAATAACTTTTATTTTTATACTAAACAGCAAAATAAACTATTTAATGCTCTTCTTACGTCGCTTTATACGTATTAAATAGTTTATTTTTCTTACGACTCGTAATTTTTCATGTATACTACCAGATAATGTTTATTAGTTCGTACAGTAGTTAATTTTATAAACAGGATATACATTGTATCACCGCTGTGAGTGGTTGTGAACATTGTTACTTTAGGGCCTGTTTGGACCCGATTTTTTCACCTAAAAAGTTGATTTTTTGACCATCATTTCACTTTTTAAACCGTCATATTTGACTTCTTCTCTCACAAATGGATCCCACTTTTCTCCTAACGGTCAAAAAATCAATTATCAAAATCACTCCCAAACAGGCTCTTAATATTAGTATTTTATCCGATTGGAAGTATGGACCAATGATCTCTATATTCAATGATGAGTTTAATCAACTAATTCATTATCCAATATCTATTAAAGGATTTTGCTGTTTGTACAAATGATGTGAAGGAAAATAATTAGATAAAAAAACTGATCGTATTTTGAGCTGATAAATAATAAAGTGTTATATGATGTGCATGTGGCATCTCCCTATATTAAAATCACAATTTCATTGAATAAAGAATAAGGAGACCCATAACTACTAAACTAAACAAAAATTATCATTGATAATAAATAACATTTGCATCTTATTAGCGAATGAAAATTTGCACTTATCCTACTCGTAAATATGATAGTATCCTTATAACTTAAAGTCAAACTGTAATTTTTACCCCCACATGCACAACTACTAATACCTCAAGTTTGAGTGTGAGAAGCTTGGTTTTTCTGCACATTCTTACTTGGTGATCCATGAATTTGCCTGTAATTTTTTCAACTAATATTTCGGCCTTTCCCTCAGCCTTTGTAGCTAGGTTGACAAGACCTATCGTTATTTAATAGATCAATAGGGATATCTTCTTAACACAGTACTGAAATATTGAGATCATCAAATCAAGGAGCTTTCTTTCAATAGTTATTATGCATACATTTTTTTGGACCCACTATTCTTTGTTATAATCTCATTATAATTTTATTTGAATAAGCTCATACTCTGAGGTCCATTTTGCAACTTTTGTTTTGACTTCTTGGAGAAGAGCGTTTACATCAACTAGCTCTAAAGCTTTTATAGCCCATCAAAGTATTTTTCTAAATATTTAAAAACAAATTTTTAATATCAGATAGTTGGGGCGGATAGTATGATAGAGGAGGCACAATAAATAAGTGAAATATATAATCTCTATTTGGTTTAGATAAAAATCTAACTTTTAGTAGATTCTGATAAAATTTGATTAAATATGTGGTTAAAATTAAATGTCGACCGGGGCTTAAATTTTTAACTACTTTTTAAGCTAAACCAAACAGGGCTAATTAGAAAAAAAGAATGTTAACCATTCGAGGCTATTTTAGTATTGATCTCTAAAATAATGTCCACATTCTTAACTTCGCACTCTCTTTACGTAGCTTTGATGCTCATCATCCTCATTCAGCAAAGAGCAGTTAGACTGGCTCCGCCCGTAACTGCATAGCAACATCTGCAAATAAATATATATAATACGTTTAATATAGATACAGCTCTCTGCACTGCACTTGTATGTAACCATCGAATAGTAATCAGTAAAAAATAATGGGCTTGTGCTTTTCTCGTGATAATGAATCGGCGGCGAAGCAAAGACAATCGAAACGAGTGGCGGCGGCGGGTGTTGGGAGCAATCGGTGGACGAGGATTCGGTCGTCGAAGAGAGATGAGAATCGAATTCACGAGCAAGCGTTGGCTGCGGCAATTCTTTTCCAGCAGCAGATGCAGAACGACGGCGCAGCATCGTTTGATCGGTCCACTTCTTTGAGGTATCCGAGTGGAAACTCGAAAAGGAATCAGACTTTTCGTCGGAGCTCGAGTTCCAGAGCTCGGTCTCTCACTGATCCTTTGCTTCAAGCACACCAGCTTGTTACGCAGGTAAATTCTGAAATTAGCATTCGATTTTTTCATTTCTTTATTTTAATTAATTTGATTTAGAATGACTTGATTCTTTGTTTTTATTGTAATGTTTTGGGTTTTATCTGAATAACTCATAATTTTTTGTGAAATTTTGCACTCAGTTTTTTTAATTTGAGCTTGAAATAGTTTCGAGAAATTATTATTAGTAATTCCGATATGATTTGTCTTTATCAATAATCAAGAGTCATGCTGTAAAGTTGGAGAATAGTCATGCTGTAAAGTTGGAGAATAGGAAACTCCTTTCAACTTTTTGCTGTCAGGTGAAATATTTGTCAATGTGTAATTTACTAACTTTTTGTCATCGGGTGATTTCTTATTAATGAGTTAATTTTTGAGGGGGAGAGAGATTATAGCTTGAGAATCTTTCATGAAAACCGCCACTGGATCTTCTTTAAATTTTCCATTTATACGGTAAAACAATATCAATATGTGTAGAAAATGTTGTTTGGACAAAGCATCAGCCTGACCACTAAACAACAAAGGGAGCATTTAATTATAGACGGAGGGAGAATGATATTGGCTCTTGGATAGTCTTCTATTATATACTTTATTCTTTCTTATGTGAGTTCTGTTCGTTTTGCTCTTTCCTGCCATGGAAGTATTTTTATTTTACCTTCTTCATACCAGAGCTTTCAGATTATACTCCAAGTGTCCAAAACAGGTATGCTTTTGTTTTTCATAATTTTCCATTATTGATGAAAGCAGTCAAAATGTTTTCCTTTTTAGAAGCATTTGCTATTAGTTGTCCATTCAGCGGTTCAAGTTCAAATTTTATTTTATTTTATTATTATTATTATTATTATTTTTTTTTTATCACTAGTCAGTTATTACGTATTATTAAAATGTTCAATGCTTAATTGAAATAATCCTAATGTTGAGTGTGATCCCTTTGTCACACCCAAAGAGTTATCATCTTCAATTGCATATGTGGAGCTAAATATAGATTCCTTTTACCCAGTTTTATGAATTGATTAAAAAATATAGTTGTTTTTATTTTGGCTTTGACTTTAAAGTCTACTCACGCGTTCTCTTTGATAGGGTATCAAGGCTGATAATCCAGAGACCAACCATTTTGTCCTCGTTCATGGTGGTGGTTTTGGTGCCTGGTGCTGGTATAAAAGTATTGCATTACTGGAAGAAGATGGATATAAAGTAACTGCAATAGATTTGACTGGTTCTGGGATTCATTCATTTGACACAAATAGCGTCAAAAGTCTCCATCAATATGTGAAGCCACTTATTGATTTTTTTGAAGAGCTTGCTGATGGGGAGAAGGTTATATTTTCATGCCATTTCTTTACTTCTTTTCATGCATTTCTACTTTTGTTCTCTTTTCTTTTTCAAAATTATAATTATAGAAGTAAAATGGGTAAACCTAGTGAATGGAGAAAAATAGGTTCTTGGCTGTGTTTTACATCTCTTGCAACACAAGATGCTATACATTTGATTAATCAAAGCATTTAGTTAAATTGTTCATATGGTATATTATGAACTCTGAAATTCTTCAATAAGTTGCCTCTGGCACATGAAAATATAAACCTTTGCACCTAAATGCATATTACACATTCATTCATAACGTAATATTTCTTCTTCAACTTTTCATTTGCATACGCAGGTGATTTTAGTAGGACATGATTTTGGTGGGGCGTGCATATCATATGTAATGGAGTTGTTTCACTCCAAAGTTTCAAAAGCTGTTTTTACTGCTGCAGCTATGTTGGTTAGCGGGCAAAGTACCCTTGATCTGTTCTCCGAAAAGGTTTGTTTTTGATCCAGAGTTTCCCTGTATTTAATGAATTCTTGGCTTGCAAAGAGAACGGTCTCATGTGCGAAGAGTGGCCTGCTTTCTTTAACAAAAGATATTAAACATGCAATTGTATTTTCAAGAATGATTAGGCCTGTCTGCATATGGGGGAAAACATAAGAAAAGTTACGTACGACTCAATAAAGAGTGACCTTATCGATGATGCAGGATGTATCATATGTGTCATGAGTTTGCTCATAGGAATTGTCCGGGCGGATCATATTAATACTTAGATATGGAGTGTACGTGGTTAAAAATCTTAGCATATCCCAGTGGCATGATTCTGAATTTCATTTTTTCTCCTACTGCTTGGTGGGTGACATTCCAGAATTGGTAGGCTAAAAATGAATCTGAGCACTGAGATTCACTTCAGCCCTGATGCTTCCCCCTGAAATCTAACATTTTGCGAGCATTTGAGTTATCAATGCTTTTTTGCGTAAGCGAATATGATAATTATGCAGGTGGATTCAAATGATCTGATGCGACAGGCTCAGGCATTCATATATGCTAATGGGAACAATCAGCCTCCAACTGCTATTGATTTCGATAGAGCTGTAATAAAGGAGTTACTATTCAACCAGAGTCCTGCCAAGGTATGGTGTACTATACAAGCCCACCTGCTGCCAAATATCTATTGTTCTTGTAGATATATAAACAGCTACCTAGAACTGTCCAATTCTTCTCCGTATAATTGCAATATACTGTTAAAAGACTGAAACTATGATTCTGAAATGGATAAAGTAACTTTGACAGAATGCTTAACATCATTGCATGTGGAAGAAAGTGATTGTATGGAAAAATTGACTGTGTTTAAAACTATCCAACGATGAAATGCTATGTAACATTATGTCAAACTTTATGTTCCTCTAGCACGATTGTTCTGAAATTGCTGATCTCGGAAAATTTTATGCAGTTCCTGATGATAAGTGTGATGCAACCAACGGTGTCATAGTTTTGCAAATTTGATGCTTTTTATTGTTGTGGCTTAGCTGTTCACCTGCTGCTGTCTTACCCTCTATGTGGTTATCACACATTTTCATGTATCTATCATTTTTTTACTCTTGCTCCTCGTTTGTTAATTTTCCTTTGCAGGACGTTGCGTTGGCATCAGTCTCAATGAGGTCGATCCCTTTTTCACCAGTTCTTGAGAAGCTCTCTCTTTCTGACACGAAGTATGGCTCTGTGAGGCGGTTTTATATTGAAACTCAAGAAGATAATGCCATACCAATCGCTTTACAGGAAAGCATGATAAACAAAAGTCCCCCAGAGAGACTATTCTGTCTTAAAGGCGCGGATCACTCGCCATTTTTCTCAAAGCCTCAAGCGCTACATAAACTGTTTGTAGAGATCTCGAATATCCCATGAGCTTACATATTTCCTTGGGCTATTAGTTTTTCATAAGTCCATCTTTCAGTGGCCACTGACATGCTTCATGCTTCAAGCACCTCATATGCTACCACACATCCTGATGAGGCCTACCCCAAATCAGAGATGTTGCTCGTAGTTTTCATAGATTTGGGCTGACACACGAGTGATAAATAGCTTATTGACGTTTAAGAATCTATTTTGGTTCTATTGAACTCGTAGAATGTTAATTTATACATTTCTGTTTTACTAGCCATGGAATAAATGCCATTTCTTGTCAAAGTTTGGATAAATTCGCCAGGTCATCAAGATTATCATAGACATGTTTTTGTTACATCTGAATGATGGGACATATCTATTCTTGCATTAACGTAACTCGTGAATAAATGCATTAAGAATTTTTAGAATTTCATAGTATATAAATATAGCAAATATATAAATCAAGAAACATAATATGCCTAGCCCGGCATGGTCATTACTACAATCATAGTTATAAAATATCCATCTTACAAGAGTTCTTGGTACATGTCACGTTCCAATTGAATCCAAAGTGGATTTGGGTCGAGACAAGCTAGGCCTCTTTAGTCATTACATTAGAGGACTAAGGTTAAAAGCATTTCAAATGTATGGTTCAATAATTTTGCACAAACTTCTCCCTATTTTTTAATCACAAATTCTCCTAAGAATTCACCTTTCACAATATCCATTCTCAAATAATCTCTACCAAACAGAGAATATATATATAAAGGAAAAAATGTAAAAGAGAGAGGAAACCCCTCCCATACAACACCCTAAGGTCCAAAATAGATGTCAACCAATTGAATATAAAAGTAGCAAATTTCAACAATTTACACACATTAGAAGCAAAATGTAAATAAAAGGATCCGGTCACTTGTCAAGACTGCAAAGCAAATCAATATCCCTGGTCACCAAATTGCAAAAAGGGTATGCTAATTCTCATCGTAAAAAGTAGCAGCACAATGATATATTATCCACCACAGCAAAACACCCAACTGTATCAATGAAAGACAATCAAATCCGAACCTCACAGATAAAATCCTCACAAGGATGGTCCACCCAGACAAACTCCATTTAAAATGCAACATAATCAGAGAGAAACATATCAAAAACTAAACCTTTATGATGGATAAGGCGTTCAAGGTGTGGCAAGATGCTTGCATTTTATCACATAAAAAGAAGCCAACTATCTTTTCTAATGGGATTTGGTCTGCATAAGGGGCTAGCGCACATTATAAAGTTCTACAAAAGCTCATAATCATATTTGGCAATTTTTTTTTTATTTCAATAATACTAATATTGGATCCTACAAAATGTAGGACGAATAAAGGTAAGTCTTATGAAATATGTAGATAAAAATAAACTTTGACTAGCTCATTAGCGACTATAAGCTTCACCCAACATGCACTAAAATATGTGCTGATATAATTACCACACCATACCCTGTGAAGAGCTACTCTAGCTCAAAAAGTAATGTTAGAAATATACAGAAAAAAAATCCAAATATTATTTTACTTTCCAAGGGCACAGCCTTGATAAATTTATAATCCAATATCGTTGGCAAAATCATTTATTAACATATTCAAATGCAGAAAAGCCCAACTTGCGTCCAGAATGTTCATAATCTGTACCTGAAATCAATGCACATAAAAATTGAATGCATAACTTGTCAACTGGTATCCAAGAGTGCACGAAAACCTCAAAGCAATAATAAGATGAATTAAAAACCAGACAGTCAAATCATGAAACAAGTGAAGTAAAAGAACAATTTAAGGTTGAGATCAGAAGGGAGAATCGTATAATTAACCATCCATTTGAAGTGTTAAAAGGGAAAAAATAACACTAAAATCCAAAAAATAAAGCAGAAGAATGAAAATTAAATCCGTAGATTAACTTCAAATTTCAATTCAAGACAAAATCTGAATAATAAAACCGAATAGAAATCTTGCGTCTTAACATCATCCGTAAACATTGAATCCTAATAGAAAGGAAAAGCAGAATATAACGCAAAACTCTATAAAAGAAGGGTATGCTTAAAAGCCGAGCTTAGTACGGCGCCAGTGACGGCGTTTGGCGTTGTAGCGGATGGTGTTGTCGGTACGGAGGCGGATCCAGTACGGGATTGGCCTATTCTGCCTCTGCTTCTTCGCAAGCTTCTTCTTGATCATGAATGTCTTGTGCGACGGCTACGCATAAAAAAAATCACACGCATAAAACATAAAAAATTAGATAACAGTATCCAAAACTTCATTGAAAAATATAAACAGAAATATAGAGTAAATGTGTGAGATATAGGCATACCATCTTGAATTCTGGTGGATGAAGCTCTCCTCCGTTTATGGCTTTGAGAGGAAGTGCTGTGAAAGCAGAGCGGCGGAAATCTAAACCCTAATCGCCTATTACACTATATATATTGCTCCGAATTGACCGTCTACGAGGAGAAAAGTGAAAGAAAATGGAAAAAATAAAATAAAATAATTTATCCCTTCGCCCCCAAACGTTTGTTTAAATGAACATCTAACTTCATATACTTTGATTGGATCCCAAAATAATCCAAATATCCCCACCCTACCCAAATCAGACAATTATTTCAATAATTAATAATTATATATCTGATTTGACGTGTGGATCAACATGCAAGCATGATTTTATGCATTATGTCTTAACTCAACTTTTCTCAATAGTGAAAAAGTTGTCCGAATTTAGATAATTCAATTCAGCCTCGATACTATGACTTGTAGAACAAGTCAAAAAGTAGTGAATACATTTTAAACAAAAAATAATACTAACGAGTTTGCCGTGAAATCGTCTCGGTCCATCTCGACTTGAACCACCTGGTCATAGGCCTGTGGGATGTTTTCAAAACATAATTCAATTCTACAAGCACCATTCAATGTAGATGTTTCCAAAATATATTATATTATACCATCGGTCAAGTCGTCAAAGTTGAAAAACATCAAGACAATCAAAATGTTCAATCTAGTGTTTATAAAATTAAACAATGATCATACAAAAAGTACTCTATGCATGAAGATTCAAGGCACTTGACTTTGAACTGTAATATCTTGTATAGACCATTAACTGCTAGCATTCTCGTCTTACACCAAAGTACAATCACAACATGTACCTGTATCCAGTTTCAATGCTTTTCTTCTTTTATCATCTTCTTATCACCTCTGCAGATCATTACTTCTCTGGGGATATAGCTATTGACTGTGGTTCCACCGGCATATCAACTGCCTTTAATGGCAGGGAATGGATTGGAGATATAAATTCAAAATCTACTTTCTCGCCACAAATAAAGGGCTCATCCACCAGCTCAAGCATCGTCCATAATTTGGTTTCCACATATCCTGTTCCCTACAAGACAGCACGAATCTCTCGAACACAATTCTCTTATACTTTCCGATTAAGCCCAGGTCACAAATTTATTCGCTTTCACTTTAGTCGGGATTCATACCGGAGTTTTGAAAAGTCTATGGACTTTTTCAATGTCCAAGCTGGGCCTTTTGCCCTCCTCAGTAACTTTAGTGCTTCGATAACTGCAGATGCATTTGGCGTAAAATCTTTCGTTAAGGAGTACTGCATCAATATAGAAGAAAATCAAACATTGGACATAATCTTTTCTCCGGAACATAGCCTGTCATATAAAACATACGCGTTCATAAATGGAATTGAGGTAATATCTATGCCTCCTGATCTTTATTACTCACATGCTGGTGATCTTGGAGCCCAAGTGGTCGGCCAAAAATCTCGAATCTATATTGATAACAACACTGCACTTGAAATCGTGCACCGAATAAATATGATTTGGAATCCTATCCCATCAGCAGATAATTCTGGTATTTTTAGGATGTGGGGAGCAGTTTCAAATAAAAACGCAAACAAGATCAACAATTTCACCTGGAAAATACCTGTGGATGTTGGATATGGGTACTTGGTGAGGCTTCATTTCTGTGAGAAAGGACTTCAGATGGCCGAGACTGGCCACCCGGTGTTTAGGGTCCTCATAAACGACATGATTGCCGAAACTTATGTCGATAAAGGGAAGGGTGGAAATGACATTCTTTGGTACAGAGACTACATTGTGATGGTGAAAGGACACAAAGATGAGGGCAGGCGTGATATACTGATTGCCCTCCAGATAAAGGATGCCCTTAAGGGATTGGAGATATTGAAGTTGAGCAACCAAGAAAATAGTCTAGCTAGTCCGAACCCTTCGCCTCCTGCACGATCTCCATCATCTGTGACTCTGCGAAATTTTCCGACTATTTTAGGTCATGGGAACACAATTGCAACTGGTGCAGTAATTCTAATTGTTGTAATCAATGTCATTACTCATAAATTGAGGCAAATTTGGGAAGATCATTATACCAAAGATAGGAACAAGCTGTCTGCCTCGACTGAACGAATCTGTCGTCCTTTTTCTCTTGCTGAAATACAATTAGCCACTGAGAACTTCAATGATGCACTTGTTATCGGAAAAGGTGGATTTGGTAAAGTCTATAAAGGTTTCATTGATAATGGTCCACAAACTGTAGCCGTAAAGCGATTAGAATCCAATTCGAAGCAAGGAGAGAATGAGTTTTGGACAGAGATCCGAACACTTTCGAAGCTCCTTCATGCTAATCTTGTTTCTTTAATCGGATACTGCAATGAATTCAAAGAAATGATTCTTCTGTATGAGTATACTCCCAATGGCACATTGGCTGATCATCTCTTTGGACTCGATGGCGAGAGCGATTATCATTCTTCTCTCTCTTGGAAGCAACGCCTAAGGATCTGCATTGGGGTGGGTCGAGGACTAGACTACCTACACTGTGGTACAGATCATGAAATCATACACCGTGACATAAAGGCTTCGAACATCCTGCTGGATGAAAATTTCGATGCTAAGATTTCAGATTTTGGGTTGGCCAAAACTCAAAAGAAAAATTATATGCAAAGCTATGTTCTCACAAACGTTAAAGGCACATTTGGGTATTTTGACCCATATTATTTTAGAACCCGTAAACTGACAAGGAAGAGCGACACTTACGCCTTCGGGGTTGTGTTGTTGGAAATATTGTGTGGAAGGCCAGCAGTGGATCCAAGACTCACAGAGGACAAACATAGTCTCACCATGTGGTTTCAAGACTGCATCAGCAAGGGAGAAATCGATCAGCTTATTTCTTCAAGTCTGAGGGGACAAATTTCACCCGAGAGCCTGATGACATTTCTGGAACTTGCAAAAAGATGCTTGCATGATGAACCAAAGAAACGGCCTACAATGGCTCAAGTTGTGGTACAACTCCAATTTGCACTGGAACAGCTGGAATATGTCACAGAGATAACTAGTTCTGATGGTGTCTGGCCTTGCTCTGGGGAAACTGCCCAATCAATCAGTACGGGGATACAAGAAATGTCCTCTGATGAGGAGAAGGATATTGCACCTCCACCAGAAGAAAGAAACAGATGCGAAATGCTTCAGAATCCGAATGCTGAGCCTTTAGGCAGGGGATCACCAGTGGATAAGAGAAAAACCAATGCTTATAAGCTATCACGCTTTTGGCCATGGGATGCATTCTGGAACAGGGTAAAAGCATCCAAGAAAACAGAATTGGACCCCTTCTCAATATTAGGTATTGCAGTTATATTCTTCACGTTTTGGCCTGTTAGCTGTTGATCTTGTGTACTTATTATGATAACGCTTCCTCAGAATCATATATTTAGTCGGAGTTGACCTTGATATTAGGCTTATTCAGTAAATGAGACAGCTCGTACAAGCCTCAAATTCAAGCTCATAATTGTACCTAACTTATCTCAGTAATTGAATCAGTTGAGGAAGAACTGCATTGTTTGATAATTAAAAGATGAGCTTTTTTTCTTTCTTTTTTATTTTTTTTTATCACAATGGAGCCTAGCTCCAGCAAAATCTAATTTCTTTAGTATAAGTCTTACTTTGAACATGCATAGCTGGCTCTATCTATTTTCAGTCTCACAGATAAACTCTAATTATGTTTCAGCATATTTTTTTATTATTATTATTATTATTTTATCACTAGTCAGTTATTACGTATTGTTAAAATGTTCAATGCTTAATTGAAATAATCCTAATGTTGAGTGTGATCCCTTTGTCACACCCAAAGAGTTATCAACTTCAACTGCATATGTGGAGCTAAATATAGATTCCTTTTGCCCAGTTTTATGAATTGATTAAAAAATATAGTTGTTTTTATTTTGGCTTTGACTTTAAAGTCTACTCACGCGTTCTCTTTGATAGGGTATCAAGGCTGATAATCCAGAGACCAACCATTTTGTCCTCGTTCATGGTGGTGGTTTTGGTGCCTGGTGCTGGTATAAAAGTATTGCATTACTGGAAGAAGATGGATATAAAGTAACTGCAATAGATTTGACTGGTTCTGGGATTCATTCATTTGACACAAATAGCGTCAAAAGTCTCCATCAATATGTGAAGCCACTTATTGATTTTTTTGAAAAGCTTGCTGATGGGGAGAAGGTTATATTTTCATGCCATTTCTTTACTTCTTTTCATGCATTTCTACTTTTGTTCTCTTTTCTTTTTCAAAATTATAATTATAGAAGTAAAATGGGTAAACCTAGTGAATGGAGAAAAATAGGTTCTTGGCTGTGTTTTACATCTCTTGCAACACAAGATGCTATACATTTGATTAATCAAAGCATTTAGTTAAATTGTTCATATGGTATATTTTGAACTCTGAAATTCTTCAATAAGTTGCCTCTGGCACATGAAAATATAAACCTTTGCACCTAAATGCGTATTACACATTCATTCATAACGTAATATTTCTTCTTCAACTTTTCATTTGCATACGCAGGTGATTTTAGTAGGACATGATTTTGGTGGGGCGTGCATATCATATGTAATGGAGTTGTTTCACTCCAAAGTTTCAAAAGCTGTTTTTACTGCTGCAGCTATGTTGGTTAGCGGGCAAAGTACCCTTGATCTGTTCTCCGAAAAGGTTTGTTTTTGATCCAGAGTTTCCCTGTATTTAATGAATTCTTGGCTTGCAAAGAGAACGGTCTCATGTGCGAAGAGTGGCCTGCTTTCTTTAACAAAAGATATTAAACATGCAATTGTATTTTCAAGAATGATTAGGCCTGTCTGCATATGTAATGTCGAGTTTCATAATAATATGGATTTACACCGTCTTATTGACCTTTATGGGGGAAAACATAAGAAAATTTACGTAGGACTCAAAAAAGAGTGACCTTATCGATGATGCAGGATGTATCATATGTGTCATGAGTTTGCTCATAGGAATTGTCCGGGCAACACTGGATCATATTAATACTTAGATATGGAGTGTACGTGGTTAAAAATCTTAGCATATCCCAGTGGCATGATTCTGAATTTCATTTTTTCTCCTACTGCTTGGTGGGTGACATTCCAGAATTGGTAGGCTAAAAATGAATCTGAGCACTGAGATTCACTTCAGCCCTGATGCTTCCCCCTGAAATCTAACATTTTGCGAGCATTTGAGTTATCAATGCTTTTTTGCATAAGCGAATATGATAATTATGCAGGTGGATTCAAATGATCTGATGCGACAGGCTCAGGCATTCATATATGCTAATGGGAACAATCAGCCTCCAACTGCTATTGATTTCGATAGAGCTGTAATAAAGGAGTTACTATTCAACCAGAGTCCTGCCAAGGTATGGTGTACTATACAAGCCCACCTGCTGCCAAATATCTATTGTTCTTGTAGATATATAAACAGCTACCTAGAACTGTCCAATTCTTCTCCGTATAATTGCAATATACTGTTAAAAGACTGAAACTATGATTCTGAAATGGATAAAGTAACTTTGACAGAATGCTTAACATCATTGCATGTGGAAGAAAGTGATTGTATGGAAAAATTGACTGTGTTTAAAACTATCCAACGATGAAATGCTATGTAACATTATGTCAAACTTTATGTTCCTCTAGCACGATTGTTCTGAAATTGCTGATCTCGGAAAATTTTATGCAGTTCCTGATGATAAGTGTGATGCAACCAACGGTGTCATAGTTTTGCAAATTTGATGCTTTTTATTGTTGTGGCTTAGCTGTTCACCTGCTGCTGTCTTACCCTCTATGTGGTTATCACACATTTTCATGTATCTATCATTTTTTTACTCTTGCTCCTCGTTTGTTAATTTTCCTTTGCAGGACGTTGCGTTGGCATCAGTCTCAATGAGGTCGATCCCTTTTTCACCAGTTCTTGAGAAGCTCTCTCTTTCTGACACGAAGTATGGCTCTGTGAGGCGGTTTTATATTGAAACTCAAGAAGATAATGCCATACCAATCGCTTTACAGGAAAGCATGATAAACAAAAGTCCCCCAGAGAGACTATTCTGTCTTAAAGGCGCGGATCACTCGCCATTTTTCTCAAAGCCTCAAGCGCTACATAAACTGTTTGTAGAGATCTCGAATATCCCATGAGCTTACATATTTCCTTGGGCTATTAGTTTTTCATAAGTCCATCTTTCAGTGGCCACTGACATGCTTCATGCTTCAAGCACCTCATATGCTACCACACATCCTGATGAGGCCTATCCCAAATCAGAGATGTTGCTCGTAGTTTTCATAGATTTGGGCTGACACACGAGTGATAAATAGCTTATTGACGTTTAAGAATCTATTTTGGTTCTATTGAACTCGTAGAATGTTAATTTATACATTTCTGTTTTACTAGCCATGGAATAAAT
This sequence comes from Olea europaea var. sylvestris, assembly GCF_002742605.1. Taxonomy (NCBI): domain Eukaryota; kingdom Viridiplantae; phylum Streptophyta; class Magnoliopsida; order Lamiales; family Oleaceae; genus Olea; species Olea europaea. The sequence goes on from NC_036246.1 coordinate 3,575,769, forward strand.
GCCATTTCTTGTCAACGTTTGGATAAATTCGCCAGGTCATCAAGATTATCATAGACATGTTTTTGTTACATCCGAATGATGACATATCTATTCTTGCATTAACGTAACCCGTGAATAAATGCATTAAGAATTTTTAGAATTTCATAGTATATAAATATAGCAAATATATAAATCAAGAAACATAATATGCCTAGCCCAGTATGGTCATTGTTACAATCATAGTTATAAAATATCTATCTTACAAGAGTTCTTGGTACATGTCACGTTCTAATTGAATCCAAAGTGGATTTGGGTCGAGACAAGCTAGGCCTCTTTAGTCATTACATTAGAGGACTAAGCTTAAAAGCATTTCAAATGTATGGTTCAATGATTCTGCACAAACTTCTCCCTATTTTTTAATCACAAATTCTCCTAAGAATTTACCTTTCACAATATCCATTCTCAAATAATCTCTACCACAGGGAATATATATATAAAGGAAAATATGTAAAAGAGAGAGGAAACCCCTCCCATACAACACCCTAAGGTCCAAAATAGATGTCAACCAATTGAATATAAAAGTAGCAAATTTCAACAATTTACACACATTAGAAGCAAAATGCAAATAAAAGGATCCGGTCACTCGTCAAGACTGCAAAGCAAATCAATATCCCTGGTCACCAAATTGCAAAAAGGGTACGCATTACTCATCGTAAAAAGTAGCAGCACAATAATATATTACCCACCACAGCAAAACACCCAACTGTATCAATGAAAGACAATCACAATCAAATCCGAACCTCACAGATAAAATCCTCACAAGGATTGTCCACCCAGACAAACTCCATTTAAAATGCAACATAATCAGAGAGAAACATATCAAAAACTAAACCTTTGTGATGGATAAGGCGTTCAAGGTGTGGCAAGATGCTTGCATTTTATCACATAAAAAGAAGCCAACTATCTTCTAATGGCATTTGGTATGCATAAGGGGCTAGCGCACATTATAAAGTTCTACAAAAGCTCGTAATCATATTTGGCAAATTTTTTTTTATTTCAATAATACTAATATTGGATCCTACAAAATGTAGGACGAATAAAGGTAATTCTTATGAAATGCGTAGATAAAAATAAACTTCGACTAGCTCATTAGCGATTATAAGCTTCACCAAACATGCACTAAAATATGTGCTGATATAATTACCACACCATACCCTGTGACGAGCTACTCTAGCTCAAAAAGTAATGTTAGAAATATACAGAAAAAAAATCCAAATATTATTTTACTTTCCAAGGGCACAGCCTTGATAAATTTATAATCCAATATCGTTGGCAAAATCATTTATTAACATATTCAAATGCAGAAAAGCCCAACTTGCGTCCAGAATGTTCATAATCTGTACCTGAAATCAATGCAGATAAAAATTGAATGCATAACTTGTCAACTGGTATCCAAGAGTGCACGAAAACCTCAAAGCAATAATAAGATGAATTAAAAACCAGACAGTCAAATTATGAAACAAGTGAAGTAAAAGAACAATTTAAGGTTGAGATCAGAAGGGAGAATCGTATAATTAACCATCCATTTGGAGTGTTAAAAGGGAAAAAATAACACTAAAATCCAAAAAATAAAGCAGAAGAATAAAAATTAAATCCGTAGATTAACTTCAAATTTCAATTCAAGACAAAATCTGAATAATAAAACCGAATAGAAGTCTTGCGTCTTAGCATCATCCGTAAACATTGAATCCTAATAGAAAGGAAAAGCAGAATATAACGCAAAACTCTATAAAAGAAGGGTATGCTTAGAAGCCGAGCTTAGTACGGCGCCAGTGACGGCGTTTGGCGTTGTAGCGGATGGTGTTGTCGGTACGGAGGCGGATCCAGTACGGGATTGGCCTATTCTGCCTCTGCTTCTTCGCAAGCTTCTTCTTGATCATGAATGTCTTGTGCGACGGCTACGCATAAAAAAATCACACGCATAAAACACAAAAAATTAGATAACAGTATCCAAAACTTCATTGAAAAATATAAACAGAAATATAGAGTAAATGTGTGAGAAATAGGCGTACCATCTTGAATTCTGGTGGATGAAGCTCTCCTCCGTTTATGGCTTTGAGAGGAAGTGCTGTGAAAGCAGAGCGGCGGAAATCTAAACCCTAAACGCCTATTACACTATATATCTTGCTCCGAATTGACCGTCTTCGAGGAGAAAAGTGAAAGAAAATGGAAAAAATAAAATAAAATAATTTATCCCTTCGCCCCCAAACGTTTGTTTAAATGAACAT
>NC_036246.1:3583052-3586377 GCF_002742605.1 Olea europaea var. sylvestris
TCTCTCTCTCTCTCTCTCTCTCTCTCTTCTAGGTTTGTTTAATACAACGAAGCTTCCTTCGAAATCTGTTTCTTGATTGGAGTAGCCAAGCGAGCCCTTGACATTTTGGCTTGTTTATATGAGAAAGGGCTTCTCTGTCTGTGCGTGAATGTATGAATGCAAATGTCTTGAAATTTATCATCAAAATACTTTTTATCTTTTATTTTCAACGAAGGTCATCTATAAAACTATGGGGATTATATAGATGTTCTGTAATTCAGAAGTAAAAGTATATATATGCCACTTGAATTTGAGCTCACAATTTAGTCTAGCTTATCTCAGTAATTGACTTAGTACAGCATGCATGCATTTGTAATTAATAGGTTCGGGCTCAAGTTTCATTAAAATCTTGAATTACGTAGGAGTCAAGCTTGAGCAAACTCGTTTCAAAATTATCATTAGTATTGCTAGTGGCATTCTTCAACTTCATCAAGATTCAGGATTGAAAATTATTCACAGAGATCTCAAAGCTTGCAATATTTTGCGGGACAATGAGATGAATTCTAAAATTTCAGACTTCTGTGCTGCCTTAACTTTATAAGAATATCAAAGTTAAACGGGAATCATAAGCGTGGTTGGAACATAGTAAGTATCAAGATAACCATGTGCCATTACCTCTTCCATTGTCTAAAGTAACTAATCTTTGTAATTTGATCCAAAATAAAGGCCTAAAAATTTAGTAAAATTATTAAACTATGAGTATGTCGTGTATTTAAAGGTTAATATTATTCAGAGGATTCCTTACTCAACAGAGACAGATGTGGAGGCACCAAAATCAGCATCAAGTTACATACTGATCTTTGACACAATGCCAATCAGCATCAAGTTACATACTGATCTTTGACACAATGCCATGCATGGCCGTCATAGATGTCTGATACTAAAATTCTCTGCAAATCTTTTGCCGGATTATGCCGTTAAATCGATCGGTACTTCTGCTTATAGTCTTGCCTTCAAATAGTGCAGCAAACCTGAAATGGACGTTTATAGGATTCAATACTTGCAGTCATTGAAACAAATGTTACACTAATTTAAATATAGATTTTCCAGATATTTTTTTCCTAGTTTTAAGAGGGATTTAGCCTATATTCCAAATACAAATAATATAAATTTTCTCCCAAATATAGTCACTGTTATATGAAAAATTTAAACACCATGAAGCTTCGGCATTCTTGCACGACAAATTCCTAGAAAGTTTCCTTGTAGGAAAAACTATATGTCCTATAATTGACTGGAGGAACCTCCCATCAAGTTTCCTTTCTTCCATCTCATTATTTGATCCCATCAAGTTTCCTATTTTCCATCCCATTATTTGACACTCCAACCTCTCTTTTGAGCTTAATCATTGCGTACATGTTGATGAAATAAATTTGCATAAACTCTTTCTTACTATTAAGACTCGGGTTTCCATTTTAGAAGGTCACCATTATTATGATAGTAGTCCAAATGGTCTACGTTTTCTTCTTTATTCAATGTAGAATTTTGATCCCCTAATATACCCCCATAAAATAGTGGCTTGTTTAAGCAAACCAATCTTGAAATCTGTATGTTCACTTTTTTAGTCTTAATCAAATCGAATTACTAGTTGAAGTTTAATCGGCTCTAATACCATATTAAGATTTGGTGCTTCATCTTATAAGATCTAAAGTAATAAGCTTTTTCTTCTACTCTGTAGTCAAAAGTTGAACTTTAAAAGCAAGTTCAACTCTAAATGCTTGACTACTTGTAAGTTGCAAGTGTTAAGGAATAGAATTCCATGTCAAATAAAGATGAAAACGTAGATCAACTTATAAGGTTGACCCTTTAAAATGAAACACCAAATCTTTATAAGTTAAAAAAAAAAGTCTTTATAAGATGAAACTAGAAATCTTAATACAAAATATGATCCATTTTCTTAAAGAATGCCGACAAAGCGTAAAAGGTTTATGTTGATGTTTTATAAGGGAAAAAGAGATGAATTATAGTGTAGTTATTTTGTCCGTGCATTTTTTTTTAATCAATCTTTGCTCATTGTAATACTTATATCTCCAACTCAATTTAATGTCCTTGCCATGAATAAGTGGATTTATAGATTTTATCAATCTACCCTACTGAAAGGGGTGGGGTGGTCAAATAATTGAAGGGTAAAAACCAAGATTCTTCATTCTGGTAAAATTAACATAGACAAATGAAAATGCACAAACCAAAAATAAGTCAAAAGCTATCTGAATTACTACATAAAGACCTCTACTTCTGCATGAATTCCTACGGCAAATCATACTAATGGCAATTCTTTTCCTGAGAACTTCCCATTACTTCTGCATTGCAGCACTCTTCTTAGCATTCCTCTTCTGCCACTGTCCCTGACAGTGGGCCGAGGTGCAATGCAACGATAGCCAAGTGCGTTGCTAATGACAATGAAGAGTTTCTGATGGAATCNAGTAAGGTAAGTCCCATGTCAACTATATGACGATGTTTACGTTCGGCTATACCATTTTGTTGAGAGGTGTGTGGACATGTACGTCTATGAAAAATACCATTTTGATTAAGATACTTGGTAAAATGAGAAGAGATATACTTGCCACCGTTATTTGTTTGTAGTTGTTTAATGGGATAAGAAAATTGTTTTTCAGCAAGCAGGCGAAATTGAATGAAAGAGTTGAATACATCATATTTATTTGCAATCGGATACAACCATGTATAACAACTGAAATCGTTAACAAATATTACATAAAATTTAAAACCACAATTGGAAGCAATGGGTGCAATCCAAACATCAGAATGCACTAATTCTAAAGGACATAGTGTCTCATGATGCGATGAAGGAAATGGGTGTTGTATAGATTTTCCAAGTTGGCAAGATTCACATACAACGCCCTTTCTCACAGAACCATCAAGAGGCAAGTTATTATAATGTAAAATATGACGTAAAACAGACTTGGATGGATGACCTAAACGATGGTGCCAAAGAGAGTTAGATGCCTTTATTCCCATAAATGCAATTAATCCTCTACGCTTATTGTGTGATAAGTTGGACAGATTGATGGGATACAGGCCATTTTCATTCGGTCCCTGAAGAAGCGTTATCCCGTCTGGTTGTCCTGAATATAATATGCATCATTAGTGAGAAGAAATGTAACATCATTATCGACACAAAATTTGTTGATGGAAAGCAAGTTAGTTGCAGCTTGAGGACAGTGAATAATATTATCAAGTAAGAATTTGTTATTATTAGAGTGGACAATGGAAGAACCAGTATGTTTAATAGAGATACCTGTACCATTACCTACACCAACAGTCTCATTAC
>NC_036246.1:3595027-3600281 GCF_002742605.1 Olea europaea var. sylvestris
TAAGCCAAAATCTCAGATTAACAACATATTCTTTACATTTTAAGAATGTTTCAACTACAGGAACTAAGAATAATGTGTTGGAATCAAAAAGAATTACAGCATTAACATTTGTATAAATTGGCAAGTATATTAAATCTAGGGACAAGGTTTTTGGCTTTCCACTATAGTCACAGAAGGCTACCATCTGGTACATTGTAAAGTAAGCATTTCAACAATATCTCGGATAACGTATCTAGAGTTGGAGAGGTTGAAGCAAAATCTCTGCCGCCACCTAAAAATTGCACCTGTAGGGGGTCTTAACCGATGAGCTATTCATCTTTCGCGCACAAGCGCTCTGCAAATCAGAATAACACAATGAATTATCATAAAAGTAAACTTGAGAATTAGCTTCGCAGTCATAAAATTAGACGAAAATATATAAAGAAATTTGTCAACATGTATCTAAAAGCAATGATATAAAAATGTTGTAAATCAATGTTAAATGAAACTACTGACGTATCCAAATACTAAAAATTTCCTAAAGTTTTTGACGTCGTATTTCATAGTGTAACAAGATGTATTACAGACGTTGATGACAAACCCAAAAGATAATTGGTGACAGACAAAAATGTAACAGCAGTATGAAGCATTAAACAACATAAGCTACATGAAATATCTGTTTAATGGAAAATACCATGTTGATCGTTGAGGAATTCATAATTCCATTATCACAGCTTGATGGAGAAACCATGGATGATGACAACAAAATGAGAAATAAATAATTAAGAAGAGAAATGAGAGAAACATACTTAGATACTCATAGGCCAGTATCATTGTAGTTCCCCATGCAGACATGCTGAAAAATCTTGGGCCCAGACCTCTATATAAACCAGCCCATCCATCCTCAGCCATCAAATTTTTAACTACTCGTCTAGCAGTGGGTTTCTTTTCATGCCCTATCACCTGCAAGACACCCAAAAAAGTTAAAATAAAATCAGAAGCCTTGCATAAACAGTCTTAATCTGAAACTCAATCATGCCATGTCTAAAATTCCAATAAATAGATCCAGTGATGCAATCAAATAGCAAAATGATCACGATGAGAATTTGAACTACTGTTCGTCGTACAGAAAAGAATAATAAATTAAAAGCACAAAAATAATTTTTGTTTGTGATGATGTGAAAATCGATTTCTACTGCAATTAGACCAACACTCCTTGGTCCCCCATGGCTTTGGTTAGTGTTTCCCATCCACAAGTTCATTTGAAGGCCCGGATGAAGGGAGAGCATACAAAACTCTCCAAAGGGGAAGGAGAACTCCTAGTGAGGCTTGATATCGTGCATTAATACATAGTGTGATAATACTTCTTGATTTCAAATTCCAAAACCCAGAGACAGGTGTCACCTTGTCTCCAGGGAACTCTTGAATGTAGATATTATGAACTTGACCAGGCTGAGAAACTTCCAGGAAGGGAGGTCTACGATAACAACACCTCACATATGCAAAGGCGAACAATCAGAAAATCAGAAACCTTTGATTTCCCTCTACCTCTATAATCCACCTGTCTTCTATTCCACGGTCCCATGGGGCTAGCCCTAATGAAATCTTAAAGATAGAAGAGGAAAGAGACAATGTGAACTAAGCTGCCATAATGACATGATCGAATAGAAGCAGGAACTGTAAGAGAAGCTAAATAAATAAAGAATGCAAAAGGAAACATTAGAAACGAAAGCTTGCTCTTCTTTTTTATTTTGAATTTTCGACTTGCTTCGCCAAAGTTCGCTGCCATCTGCTGGATATACTACATATGGTGATTTAGTTATAATTTATGAAACTCTTTTCCAATAATTCATATAGTTTCAGTTTGACAAGAGGCTGAGGCCCCCTCTGCGCTCTCTTAGTATTTTAAGAAAGTCACTAAATAAATTTTACATAAAAATTTATATGGCAAAAACCATTAAATTGATTACATCCACAGTAAGTTCAAGACATAGAATATCGAAAAAAGTTCAAATTGCATGAGATCAACAATATACCAAAAGCAAGCAAATGCACTGAAACCAACACGAGAGATAAATGAATAGTGCCATTGTACCTGTAAGCGGGTCTTGATAGTATCCAATGGTGTTGTGATGCAAGATGCAGTAGCACCCGCGAAAATCCCTCCCCCAGCTTGAACCAACATAATGGTCCCTTGAGTTGGAGCAGGTCCATCATGCTCTGTGCCATAACCTAAGAGCCTGCCAGAAACGTTAGAGATGTGAATTTTATCACGAGAATGAATAACCCAGTTTGTAAGAGGAAAGCAGAAACCAACAGAAAATAGATTTTGCACAAAAAAAATATATTTCCTATAAGAGATCCATTTATTGCTCATTATCAAAAGATTCGTGTTTATTACTCCAATGTTCTCACAATGCAGGTATTTGTTTCCATGTCTGAGGCAAATAACCAAATATAAATTCTCTTAATCGTTCTTCTATCCAAATTACTATCCACCAAAATAATATGTAACAGATTAATATATCTTACCATAGTATTGAATATCTACTAGGTTTTTATATGAGATCTGAGAACCCAGTCTTAACAATAGGTAATGCATGTGAGAGTGAAACAAGAAAGAAAATAGAACATACAAAATAAAGTTATGACCTAAAAAAGTGTACCATATAGATTTGTTTAGAGGTGAGGAGTGATGATTCTTAAGATTATTAGACAAATAAAGTCTAGAGATAAAGCATTAAACTAGCAGGCATATAGAAAAACACAAAAGAAAAAGGTGGGTCGAGACTATTCTAACAGATGGTCAAATAGTATACCTCCAAATTACGCGTTGACTTGAGCCATAACTGGCCCACCATACGGCACTAGATGGGGAATAAGTCATAACAGAGAGACCAAATCCTCTATAAAATCCTCGAATTCCATCAGATTTTAGGATCTTACGAGAAACATCCAGGCCACCATTATAAGTAGCATGGCCAGAATATCCTTGCACCATCAACCTTTGACTAACCTGTTAAAAAAGATCAACTAAATGGACTTTGAGCTTTCCAATAAGTGACAAAAGTAGCAAGAAAACAGTAAGCCGAAGCAAGAATTTTAGAAGATAGCAGGAGAGACGCAATGTCAAAATAGAATCATTATAAAAATGACATATATTCTTATATTCCAGCTCAAACATTCAATAACAAATCAGAGGAGAAACAAATAAAGTAAAAGTACAGAGTTGAAGGTATAGTTGAACTTAAATCAAAATCACATGTTTGGGAAGGCACTATAATTGGTTTAAGTTATAAAACGGATATAAATGAGTGTTGAATAAGTAGGTAGTATTTGTAGGCCCCCAAAATGCGTAGATAAAAAGTAGTTTTGACCAAAGTATTTATAATATGAACACCTCCCAACATACCACATCAATTGGAACAAACACGGCTTGTGAACAAAGAGATCCCAACATGCCAGCAATACCATTTGCTATAGCTGCCTGTGTAGGCTCTGATAATTTGAATGGTTCCACCATCTTGAAAGAAGCCGCTTTCGTAGTCTCTAATGCAGTGAGAAATATAATTCTAGCAGGTATTGCTCCCGTAATGACTGTGCCAAAACCTCTATATAAACCAGGAATCCTATCTGTTTTTAGTAGACCTTTGATGACGGAATATGCATTTCTTTCTACAGCATCATGTGAAGCAACCTGCATCCTCGTCTTCACAACCGAAATTGGATAAAGTGCAACAGTAAGTCCAGTAAAAATCCCAGCCCCAACAACATAGAATTTGGTCTTCTCAAGCCTGCAAGGGAGAACATTAACATTAAAAAACCTTAAATTAAAAACCATGTGTTAACAAAGACAAAAGTTCAAAAACAGAGTCCGAGTTTCTTAATACATCTCGTTAAAGGCTGTGTTAGGCAACATGAAACTGAGAACTATAATTAAAATGAGAAAATAAAACACAATTTGGTAATATTCTTATTCTGATTCAGAGGCTTCTAACCCGTGCTGCCCAAGAAAAAAGAAGTCACCTTCCTTTTGAAAGATAAATTCTTCCATTAGATTTCCATTGCAGGAAAAGTTAATATTGTCTCAGGCTGATAAGTGAACGTAACGAAATTAAATGTTTGCAATCAAGAGCAAAATACCCTCAAACCCCCTTTATAGTGCATAATTGAAACCCTTGAATGAACAGCCATCACGAACTAACTGCAAAATTATCTAATGACTCCATGTTCATCTCAATAATTTCTTCCAGATGCAAATCATAAATATACATTCACGAATGCTTTTCCGATTAGGCATGTAATTAAACCTACACCTCAACTTATCATGCATTTACAACGACTCGAAATCAGCATTCCTTTCCATAATTTCCATTTACCATACTAAAAGAAAACGACAACTTCAAATATTTTCACAATAATCAAATTACTAGCAATTATCAGGGAAATGTGTGTATTTGTACGTATTTATAAGCTAATAGATACATAATAAATACACACGCATATAAGAAAACAGATTAATAATCAACAGCTAAAAATTTAAAAGAAATTAGATTGAAGAAGCTTACTTATCCCAATTAATCTCGGTTTGGCCAAAAGATTTTCTATGAGTTCCAGCAGCGTCCATCGGGCCAAATGCTGAATTAAGAAAAAAGGCCCCAAAAAATAAATTTCTAAAAAGCCCTAACACCAATTGGAAATCATTATTTTTTTGCGAAAAAAATTCCGAAATGAGAAATGATTAATTGAATGACGAATTCCTTTGGAGAGAAATTAAAAGGAAAGGTCAGATTGATTTGAAAAGTTGGTGGAAAAACCGTTTGGCGGAAGTCAGGTCTTCGTTGGCGGCGGGGATCCTCTGCGACGCGTATATTAAAACCAAGAGTTAATCACAGATCTGCACCTCAAGGTTCCAAGGCTCGAATCAAGTTTCGGTCATTAAAAAGCAGTAAATAAAGAAATATCACGTGAATGTTTGGTAGCAATTTTTCACTTCAAAAAATTAATTTTTTAATCGTTATTTTACTATTTTAGCTATCATTTTTTACTTTTTTTACTTATAGGTGGAATTCACTTTTCTCTCTAACGATCAAAAATTCAATTCTCATAATCATTATCAAACATATTTGTGTGTTTATTCCTTTAAATCATACTTTGACAAAGAGGTCCAACTTTAAGCAATTAGCCCAACCCGTATTTCAATAATAACTGAGCTCTAGTTGCAATAAAAGTCTGTTTGGTGGGGATTAAAATTATTTTTCTTTGTAAATTTTGA
>NC_036246.1:3604782-3616525 GCF_002742605.1 Olea europaea var. sylvestris
TGGACATAAAGGATTTTGGGCAATTGAGATAATGGTTTTAATTAAAAAAGAGAAAAATTACTTGAAATAATGTTTTTAAAAAAAAAAATTATAATTATGAATTAAGAAAAAGTAACTATAATTTGTTTATAACTACTTTAATAATCATAAACAAATGATGTTTTTCTTTCATTTTGGAAGAAAGTATTGTAGAGGTGTTCTTAGGAAAAGTTCAAATTTAGACCATGGATCTTGTTACATGGGATGTTGATCTAGTTGACACTTCATAACTTATCAATTTTGGATCTGATTTTAATATGGTAATTGTAAGGATTTGGCTGATACATACTATGATAGGTGCCAAATGCTCACTAGAGTGGCATTTGCATTGGTGGTGAGATATGGTTTAGATCGAGTGATTATGGTGGAGGTAGTCGTAGCTGATTGTGGTAGAGATGGCTGTCATAATGGCAGAGGAGATCAATGATGATGATGATGGCAACTATATAAGCTCCCGTTTGGCCTCCATTCCATCTCATAAAATTAAATTGAATTTTTCTTTTTCATATTTTCCACTACACAATTTTTAATAAAATAATATTACACGTAAATCAAAAAAAATTCATTTTTTTACAATCATCCATTTAAAAAAAAAATACTATACCTTCTATTATAATAAAAATTAATGGGGGTGAAGTAGGGGCTAACACATTTTGTTACACGTGTTATAAAAGGGCTAGCATCATAAGTTACAAAAAGACAGAGGAGCTCAATGCTGATAGTGTGGCAACTATATAACACATTTTGTTGTTACACGCTTTTATAAAAAGGTAAGCATCATAAGTTACAAACTGTTGGGCCTGGTGCCGTAAAGATCTAGGCCTATAGTCCTTTTCTTATTTTTATAATATTTCTATTCTGCTTTCTCTATGTTATTCGAGTTAGGCTTCCTCGTCTTCTTCATATTTGGATGTTAGCTTTGATCCAAAACTCCTTGACAAGCAGCACCTACACTGGCTGCTTCTACACATCCCATCGCGATCTTGTTTTATGGAGTGTTGATCTAGATGACACTTCAAGATTTATGGATTATGGATTTGATTTTATGGATCGTGTATCTGATTTTATGGTAGTGGTTGTAACGATTTAGCTGATTTATCCGATGAGGGTGCTTAACGCTCACAAGAGTGACATTTGCGTTAGTGGTTGGATATTATTTAGATCGAGTAATTGTCATGGCAGTGATCACAAGTGATTGTGGTAGAGGTGACTATCGTGTGATGGATGAGGTAGATGATGAGACTACCACTGGTTGCCTTTGCACATCTTGTCGTGGATCTATATATACAGCCATAATGCCCTCCGAGGTATAATCCAGTGGTGCAAAGGACAGGAGTGAAGTTATCTTACGCCTTGCTGACAGCCGCAGTGTGAGGATTCGATTCTTGAGACATGAAATTGGACTTCTTATAGACGCAGTGTATAGGCAGCTCTTATTTTCTGACCTGCTAAGGTACATCCCGCGATTTACCTCACTCACAAAATTCTAGGGACGAGACGGTAGAAACCCTCAACGTCGAGATTCAAATACATCCATAAACCATCACCTATAAAAACCTTAGTCCATCCACTTAGCTTTCGTTGCCAACCTCCAAAGTCCATCATCTCGCTACAAGTCTAGATGACACTCTAAACTACCAATGTCCACCTTCACATCATCTCGCTACAAATTTGGATTGTGAATCTTGTTTTATAGGGAGTTATCAAATCAAGTTTTGATTTATAATTAATCAAAAACCATCTAAATTAGAATGCTTAGCATTACTACGTCATAATAAATTAATAAATACATTTAATAGAATAGAAATATATAAATAAAAGATCGATAAATTTTCTAATAGATTTTATCCATCTAACCCAGGAAACTATAATAAGTCAGAAAATCAATTTATAAATTGAAGCAATATAACCTTCAACAATTCATATTAAAATTACTGTGGAGTTTTGGGGATTTGAATCAGTATAAAAAATTAAAATTAAAGAAAAAAATGAAATCTTTGAAACAGGTGGATCCAAAAGAGGTAGAGAAATTCATCGATAGGAGCAACTATAAATAGAACTAGACAAAAGGAAAGGGGAGGAAAGTGCGAAAACCTTTGGTATGAGAGGTATAGGAAATGAAAGAATCTCAGTAAAAGAAAAAGATTCATTTCCTACAACTCTCAACCGAACGCTTCCGGCAACATTTCTCTCCCTTTTACTTTTGACCCACCACGAACAGTGTCGGGACCTCGGCGAATGACTTGACTCCCGTGAATATTACAATGCATAAAATATTAATTCAGATTAGTTTATATATAGAACTCGACGGCGGAAGTAAGTTTAGGGTTAGATAGATTTGCTTGCAGTGCCTGTTTATGTTGGGCCTTTCTTCTAGCGATTACTGGACATTTTGATGTTTTAATGCTGTTTCGCTTTCCATAAGTTTGGGCCGTGGTCCTTTGGGCCTCATTTTTATGGGCCTAAGATTATAGTTCCTTTAAATATGGGGAACAATAGATTTTCCAACTAGGGAAAAATTTACATCTAACCAACAAAAATAAAATAATTCATAAAATACTACTCAATAATAACAAACTAAATCAAAATTACTATCACCTTAAATTTCGGTGATTTTTTGTAATTGAAACAACTTCACAAGATTTTTTTTTTTGACATAATATTTGTAATTCTCGATATAAAGACACGTCATATGATTTTTTTATAAACTATGAAAATTTACTCATTTTATACATTCATCTTTCTCGTGATTTTTGGTGCACAATATAATTTCTGATATCTTGATCATAATGGAATGTTTCAATATATTTCATTGTTTGTAAATTGCTGCGATCATGAAGCGTCTCTTGTATAATAATTAGTGAATTTAAGGATCACATCAAATTGAAATTGATTAGTAATTTTGGTTTTTAACTTTTTAGAATTTTGAAATGAATTATACTTTGTGGAAATCAATATGCAAGGTTTCCACTTATTTCTCATGAGAATGCGATGATGATACGTCTTCCATTATCATAAAGATCATTTTGGATTATTTGATTCATTGTTCAATATTCATCTAGTATTAACAAGTATTGTGACTGTAATATTAATATCTATCATACTACAAATTTTGTTAAATATTTATATCTACATGAAATTTACCAAAAATCATATTGATCTTGTCCCCATCTTTGTAAACATACATTTCAAACAAAAAAAAAAAACCATTAACGATAAGTATTCATTATGGAATACACTAGGTGGTATGAAATTTGCTCCTTAGAAATTAAAATAGAAATCCAACCATCTCTAGTCCACCATCTGTAACGTCTTATCAATATGTTTGATACTTTACAAACTTCTTTTCCTCTTTCGTATTTGATTCATTGGTAGTGAGTGCTTACACGTCTTTCTATTATGATTGTAATCCTTACACGTTGTACATCTTGTTTCTTAATTGCACATTTGCTTTGATAGTATACCTTTGCCTTTTAAGCCCTCTCCATTGTCATCTGGATATTGGAGGAAACATGACACCCAATGATACACCTTATAAAATCGACTAACATTTAAAAGACATAGGAGACAACAAATGACAAATAATTTAATATATAAACATCAACCATTGTAAAGCTACATATTACCTTGCGCACACAACAACTATGTCGAGCTAGGTATCACACAATACATGTTATCTAGTTAGTGTAACATCCCATGACTCGTGCTTTATACTATTACAAAAACCAGATAGTGCAAATGTAATTAATCATGTTATCATATATTGCACAAAAAGGGAGTTATAAAGAATGATATCTACATAGAGTTTGATTTGTCCTTTTGTTAACAAACAAGGACAGTTAACACAATGTGTATGATAACACACTATCATGACAGTTCCCCAAATCGAGCATCAAAGATCCTCAAACCTGCAAGCAAGATTCTAGTATATTACAAACCACAGAAATGTCACATGATATACTAAGAGTGACATTTGTAACATACACACATTTATGTCCTATAACATGCTTGAAGACCATATGCAGTAGTTTAAAAATCAAGTCAATAAGTAGATTACAGATATCGAATAAAAGACAACCCACATTGTAAAATCACTGACCTACATGTTATGTAATGGATACGAAATATCATTCCATGAAACAAAAGAGCGTATTTCATATGTCATTCTTAATATTGCAAAGAAATATGGGCATTAATCATAATTATACTGCAAACAAATGAGATTATTTCATTTAGGATTGAAATATTGTAAACAAATTTATGCATTTTTATGATTATACTACAACCCGTGTATGTGAAAATAACAATAAATTAAAAAAATAATATTCAGATACCTTTGCTTGATTGTGATGAACCAGTTTTTCTTCCGCGAACTCAAGTCTAGAACTACTGTATCCGTATTCCTCTTTCCACCATGTTGTCTTTGGATGAAATTGGTGATGCCATCTTCCATTTCCAATATCAAACAATGGATTCTATGTTCCAGAAAAGCTTTATTTCGGACTTGGATTTGTGATTTTAACGTTGTCCATTAGGCTTTATATAGGGAAGTATATTGAGATCATAATGACGATATTGCTGTTGGAATAGATGATTTTTGGGATTGAAAATGAGGGGGACTAGAGATTGAGATAGATTCGAGGATGCAATGGGTGGTTACTGAAGAATTATCTGGTTTTAATTTGAGAAATTTTGCTTTTCATAGGTACAATTGGAAAAGAAGAAGACCGATTTATTGTGGGCGTGATTTGGGGGTGTATCAAATGGCTTGTTTGGTGTATAAATTTAAGCACTTACTAAATTAAATATTGAAATGATTGAACTTTTACTTCGATGTGAATTCTATTTTTAACATGCCCAACAAGATGGTGGCTCATTTGAGCATACCAATCTTGAAATTCGTTTGTTTATTCATTTTTTTGTGAGTAATCGAATCAAACTACTCATTTTGGGTTTAGTGGGCTCGAATACCATATTAAAATTTGATATTCCATCTTAAAAGGTCAATTTTATAAAGGGGTAGCCTAAATCCTCATAAATTGGTTTGTGTTCTCATCTTAAATCAATGTGAGATTTTATCCTTAATAGCTTTGCCAATACACGTGTGACTCATCCCTAGTATGTGTGTGGATTAGTGAAAAAAGATGCATTAACAAAATTTGTAATCTCTGTGCAAGAAGAATATTAAGTAATGTGGTATCTAACACATCTGTTATGCATTTTGTGGGCATACATACATGTAATCAGGCCAACTATAATAAGAAAACAACTATGGGAACACAATTTTTAAGTTAAAAGCAAAGAAAATACAGTTCAACCCATTTGCTGTGAGTGCTTGGAAGTGCTTGCCCTTGGTAGAACATCGACCAACTGTTAATACACGTGTGACTCATCTCTAGTGTGTGTGTGGATTAGTGAAAAAATATGCATTAACTAAATTTGTAATCTCTGTGCATGAAGAATATTAAGTAATGTGGTATCTAACCCATCTGTTTTGCATTTTGTGGGCATACATACATGTAATCATGCCAACTATAATAAGAAAACAACTATGGGAACACAATTTTTAAGTTAAAAGCAAAGAAAATACAGTTCAACCCATTTGCTGTGAGTGCTAAGAAGTGCATGCCCTTGGTAGAACATCGACCAATTGCTTGTCCTTGGTAGAATTGGTTGTGGTGCGACGACTTGGGGTTGCCATTATGATTTTCAAAACTTAACTATATATCTATATAAACAAAAAAATAAAATAAAATATAGTATATTGAGGCGGTGGAATTGGATTGATATCAATCCAATTCCACTCAAACCAAATTAATAACACAACACATAGGAAAAAAAGGGTACAGAGAAGAAGAAGAGAGAAAAAGAGAAAGGAAAAAGAGGGGGAAAAAAAAGGAAAAGAGGAAGAAAAAAAAGGAAAAATTTGCCAATGTGTTAGGAATTAAGTGTTCTATCCTATTAGGCTTGTATTTCTCAATTTTGAAAGGTAAGTAAAAAGTTATTTATTATTAAGTTATGTTTGATTTTATAGTTGTTAGATTGTTAAGTTAAATTTACTTTTATTAAAGGGGTTAAGTGTAATAAACTATAAAATTGAGCAAAATGAAAGAAAAATTAGTTTTAGTAATTAAAGAGACTTTAAAAATCGTCTAAACGTGAAATAATTAAGTTTGAGTATAGCATATTTAATTATTGAAATTACTTAAATTAGTTAATTGTTGATTCAAAAATTATATTATATTTCAGGCGGCGATACAGATATCGGGACAATGTACCAATCGAATTAATTTTGGCGTACATAGTTCTGTGAGTGGAAAAATATAAATATCTTTAAAATATTTATAAATTAAGTATATTTGTCAAAGCACGTGCAATTATGTGTTCGAATTATATGGTTATTATGAAAATCTCTTTATTGTGACACATGTGGAATATCAAATATTATTTATGACATATTTGTGACTTGCTATGTAAGACATATGATATTGATATTTGTTTGGTATGTGAGACATGCAACATTGAGATCGGCTAGAAAAGTACCTATGATTATATACTTCTTCTAGTTCATAGAGGGGCCTTGGCCGTGTTCTATCCTACACGGAGGGTCTTGACCTGACATTGATCTTGATCGTGTACATATAGTTCATAGAGGGGTCTTAACCGTGTTCTAGAATTGATTATGAGATGTCTTTGAGACCGGCTTTCATTCACGGAAAGGGCTAAAGGCCCTTGGCGTAAGTTCTTAGTTCGAGAGGCGGATTACATATTTCAGTCAGAAGGTACATTTTTTGTAAATTTTTTAGCACGTTTGATGTGATGAGATTATAGCATGGTTATCAGCTGATGTTATATCATGATTTTAAGATGATATTTTATGATCTTATGTGAATATTTCACTTTTTGGCTATAATTACATAATGGTGGTTTGTGAATTATCAAATGATATAAATTTGATTTTCAATAAAAATGTATAAATGAAAAAATATATTTATTTTGAACTTCTCCACTCACTGAGCTATCAACTCATATATTTTTCCATGTTTTTTTCCTTATCAGGCAGCAGTTGAGAATCTAAACAGCTTTTGGAGTTGAGCCTTGATTTTGGAGTCAACGTCACATGATAGAGTTTGTTAGTATGACTCACGTCATAGAACATGTAGTCAGTGTTTTGGGACGCATATTCATGTCTAGATGTGATTTTGCATCACTGATAAATAGTTATAGGGCTCACTATGTATTATGTATCCATATGTATATTTCATTGTATTTCTTGGTAAAAGTGGAGATTTCGACTTATCTTTATTGTGCTGTGCTACAGTTTGGGATTTGTATGAAATTGATCACATGTTGGTTAGTCCTGTTTATAGGGGAGATAATGTCGAAATTTTGTTAGAAAAATGATGTATAAAAAATGATATATTGTATTTATAGTAGCCTTGATGGTGGGTTCGACTTTTAGTTGATATCTATCATCGGCGCATACCACGTCCGGACCTAATGGTGTTACACGGGGCGGGGTGTGTCATATATACACCGGATTTGTACGGTAGAGACTTCAAATCTTGATTTTTCAAACTCGAAAGTGGGTTTTCATAAAGATGAACAAATACGTAATAACTTCTCAAATTTGCTAGAATATAATGGAATAGATGTTGAGATATTTCTATCAAATAGGTTTAGCTATGAATATTGCAGATATGAGATGATGTATAGGGATTTCTTTGTGGAAACCATTTTTTAGTCTCTGATTTTGATCGAAGATGAAGATTTCATAATTTGGAGGTTTTGAAGATGATTGAGGTGAATTTATTTGGCTTGCTTGGTGGAGTGATTTAAGTTATCGAAATTGATTATGTTAAGAAGTTAAGAATATTTTGAATAATCATTTTTACTTTTAGAGTACAGTACTTATAGGATAAAAAAAGAAAAAGAAAAAAAAGATGATATGTAATTTTTGAAATTTTATTTAAAATGGTGTAAGCCATGTAATTTTCACTAACAGACTCACTAAAAACTTTAATCAATCAGGTGATAAATCAAATTATAAATATATAATAATAAAAATATAATGTACGCTAAGTCTAGAGTAAATATACATTATCTCCTAAGAATCAATTATTCTACCATATTTAAAAGATATTTCTCACTCTCCTCTCACAATCAAACATTGTATCTCTCTACACGTCCAACACGAAAAAACTCTCCAAAATCACAATAATCTCACCATTAATCCTCGATTTAGAATCACAATCCCATTGACACACTTCTAATATTCATTGTTTTGGAGAAGCTGAAGCTCGTTTGTAGAGTAATTGGGTTTTTCCAAAGCAAAAATAGAAATATTGTGATCTGATTTTGAAGGTAAGCGTATGATAAGGTTCTCATAAGCTTATGATTTTGTAGACATTGATGTTTCGAACAGAATGAAAGCTTTTTCTAACCGTTATCATATTTTCCCTTTTTGTGAAAAATATGTTGCATTTTACCCAATGTTTGACTTGTGTTTTCTCATTAACCATTGATAGTATGCATTTTTTATTATTAATTTACAGTTCCGAACATGTTGATCTCCAATCGTTGTGACTATTTGTGATCGTAGATGTGTTTCAATCACTTTGTTCCATGTTATTGTTAGTTCTGAATATTGAATTGAATAGTTTGTGACCTATCTATTAAATGTCGTGACACTCCATACGTGGAATTAGCTTCATCTATGATCAATGACATTGTATTGAAATTGACTCTTCGTGACCCTACACATGTTGATTGTATGAGAACATGTCAACATTAAATGTGAGTTTCAATGTCTTGTTTTAATCTGTCTATGACTTCATTATTATAATCTGTAACCAATGCCCTTGTAGTGAAAGTGACTCTATGCGACTCTACACGTGTTGACTGTATGCCAATATGTCCACATTGAACCCCCGTTTGATTCTCATTTTTCTAAGAATGAGAATGAAAAATATAGTCGTTACGAAACTGATACAAGAGATAGAAAATCAAATATGGTGGTTTGATGTGATGTATAATAATCATATTTTTCATTCTTGTGGCCAAAGAATGGGAATCAAACAGGGCTAAATGTGAATCTGTGGCCTGAATTGATCTGTGTGACTTCTTTTTTCAATATGTTACAATATTGTATTAAAATGCAAGATTATACATCTTTTTTAGTTATTTTGACTGACTATGGCATGGTATCTTCACATTGCCTATTTCAATTACTATACATGCAAGTATGATGAATTGGTTGAGGTTGTTATTTCAGAATTAGGGCTTAATCATGCAGAAGTAGTTGTGAAAATGACATATTCTTCGGATTCTATTTTACCTCCAATCCGGATTCTGAGTAATAATAATGTTCTAATGTATTTGAAGCTCAAATCTATGGATGGGATTGTATCTAGTTGTCCTCTTAAGGTTGATGTTATCACTTCATATTTAATTGATCTATTGTGTATTCAACCTAACTCTGAATGTCATTTTCGATTAGATGTGACCAAGTCTGTGTTTACTATGGAAAATGTGTAACTCCTATTTGTTAAGCATATGTGACCATTTGTGACCTGTTGCTATGCAACAGGTTAAGCAACTATTGCTATTTGTGACTTGTTGTTAAGTAACATGTTAACCAAATATGTCATAACTTATTCAATCACGTTTAAACATAAACTTTCACCTCATAAAAGATCATTACCTAAATGATATAAACAAAACCATTCACAAATCCACATTTACATAACTTTAATAAAAATATGCATCCATTGTACCAACTACTTGAGAAAAACAAATCCTCATTCAATTCTAAAATATATTACAAAGATAAATGGTAATCGATCAAACAGTACACAACATAGGCTACAGAACTCCTTAAATTATAAAATACCCAGAACATGTCACAAAATGATATCCTAATCATAAAATACCTAAATCAGGTTACAAATTAATCAAAAATAAGTCACAAAATCAGATATTACCTTCTTCAAGGATTTTCTGTTAAAGGCCGACATTTTCAATCTCTTTGGTGAAGAAGAATATTCGACAACTTTCTTCCTCTTTCATTTATCTTCACGTCAATATTACAAGTTCTAACCATTTTAAACACTAATGTAGTTGAAGCTAGAATGTAATATAGCTATTTCATGATGAAGTTTTGGTGATAATGGTGGCGACTGGGAATTATATGAAGGAGCATTATGCTATTATTTGAGCTTAAGCTTGGTTTGAAGATATGGTATTGTAGAGATAACAGTAGTTCATGAATGGTAGAGAGAGACGTGATTTTAATGGAGTCGATGAGAGAGATTTATGGGTAATTGTATATAAGAAGATAAAATTACGTGAAAATTACAGGGATATAAAGATTTGGATGTCTCAATTCAAAAATCATATGTCATGTTTACTAATTCAAAAATTAGAGATTTTTTAATTAATTAATATAAATATTTTTAGTACTTACAAGAATTCAAAAATTAATTAATCTACCACACACAATTCCAATCACAAACCCTAATTATCTCTCTCTTACTTTTTTTCTCTTTATCTATTCTCTCTTCTCTCACCTGCTCTCTATCATCTCGTCGACAATGAGAGACACACTGTACGAGATCTTTGGAAAGGATCGACACATTGGTTGTGCAATGCAGTGGTTATGTGCGGTGCAGTTGAAGATGTCGCTAAATCCAAACAATAGCGTGGCACAGATCTATTGTGAATCGAACGACGTCAATGCGCAACATTGCAGATTGGGGGTCCTTTTCTCTATTTTTTTCTCTAATCATAGGTGGTTTTGTTTGTGGCGTTGGTTGCGGTTGTTGGGCGATGTTTGGTTGGGTGGTTGTGGATGTGTGAGATTCCAATACTGTTTTTGATGTGTGTGAGATTTCGATGGGAACGGGTGGAAAAGTGGTAGTGATGGCAAGTAGTATTTCGACGAGATTGAGGATAAAGCAAAGAATTAAGTCGTAGCAGAGCTCGTTTTCGAGGATTGACGGGTCGAGAACAACCTCTAGATCTAGTATTCGATTCTTTCGATCTCTCGGGGCTATGATATGGAGGTGGTGGTGGTGGTGGTGATGGTTATCTGGTTGTTGTAGATTGAGGTATAGTTGATGGTGATGGTGGTGCAATGCATATGGGGGGTGGTGGTACAAGTTGGTTTGTGGAGCAAACGATGGTGATGCTAGTGCATTGTAGGTTTGGCAATGGTGGTGATGTTGTGGGAACGGTGATGGTGGGTCCTATAGCAGTGAAGTGGGACGATGTGATCAAATATTTCGATGTTGTAATCAATAAATAATATTATGACATGTAAATTTTTTGATTTGTGATCAAAATAATTTGTGACCAATAAATAACGTGTGATCTAAAAATTTGTCAAATTGTGATCAATAATTTGATAATTTGTGACTTAGAAATAATTTTTTTAGCAATTAATTTGATATTTCGTGACCATGAAATAAGTTAAAATCTATAAAATTTGTGATTTGTGACCAAGGAATAATATGTGAACTATTAATTTGATAAATTTCTAATGGAGAAATAAACCGTAACCTATAAAATTTGTGATTTTTGACTGAAAAATAAATTGTGGTATATAAAATTTTTAATTTGTCATCGAGAAATCATTTGTTACCTTTAAATTTTTGAATTTGACCGAGAAAAAACTATAACCAATTAATTGATAATTTGTGACTTA
>NC_036246.1:3617403-3619146 GCF_002742605.1 Olea europaea var. sylvestris
AGGTCATGACTTATTTATTGGTCACTTATTATCAAATTAATTGATCATAAATTATTTTTCTATCACAAATTAAAAATATTATAAATCACAATTTATTATTGGTCACAAATCCAATTTTATAGGTCACAACTTATTTAACGATATCACAAATGTTCAAAATAATTGGTCACAAATTATTTTTCAGTTACGAATTATCGAATTTTTATGTCACATTAAATAGTTGGTCACATATACTAAACATTTCACCTCACCCTAGTTTGTCACAAACATCTAGATAGTTGGTCATAAACCTTCTTCATCCCCATTCCACCATTGCCACGCCGCCACCACCAACACTACAACACCGCCATCAACTACCAACACTAGCTTCATCATCGTCGAACACCACCACCACCCTACCAACACCACCATATCGCCCCAAACCAATATCACGACCACCACCACCCAACTACAAACACCACTACAATTTGCAAACCATTTGCACAACCACCGTCACTTGCACAACCATTGTCCTTACTGTCCATCAACAACCACTCACAAAAAACTACCCACACAAGGATCAGAAAATCACCCATAGAAAAGAAAACCACCAACAACCTACACATCGATTAGAAAAACTAATTTTTACTCATCATTGCTTCGCTGATCGATTGGAGGAATTTCTCGCATCTACTTCACCAAATTGTGTGGGTGTCTTGCTTATTGTAAGGTAGGAAACCAAATATTAATTATTTCAAAGTGTGGAGGTGTCTTGTTTATTATAAGAACACGGATTCCAAGAGATCCAAGATAGGTTTTAGATGTATCAAATGTGCCTTTGTAGGATATGGTTTAAATAACAAAGTCTATAGGTTATTAAACCTTGAATTGGATGTTATAATAGAATCAAGGGACGTGGAATTCTTTGAAAATGTATTAGTAGTAAGGAAACCTCAAAATAATGAAGTTATTCCGAATTCTAAAAAGTTGTAAGAACAATACATTTTGTTGTAAGAACAGTACATTTTGTTCTTTAAGTGGAAAGTTATTCGAAAACTTATAAGGAAACAATGTCATCTAGAGATTGTATATTCCGAAAAGAGGCGATAAACAATGAAATGGATTCTATTATTTCGAATAATACTTGGAAATAGTTGATCTACCAAAAGGTTCTAAGGCCATTGGTTGCAAGTGGGTATTTAGAAAGAAATAGAATTCTAATGGAACACGTAATACCTATAAAGCTAAATTAGTTGCTAAGGGGTATTGTCAAAAGGAATGAATAGATTACTTTGATACATGTTCACGAAATAATTCTTTCGATTTAAAATTACCGCAAGTGTACGATTCGTAACAAGTAATAAAGTGGATTTTTAAAAGTCCGAATATCGTCCCTCAGAGATTGAGTAGTTCAATTCTATATAATCTAGCTTTAACCGAATCTAATTGAGTGAAAATATGGTCTAAATGCACAAAGCCCTAATTTCAATTAAAAACCCTAATTTCAATTGAAAACCCTAATTTCGAAATTTCTCTAATTAACTGATTCAAACACTCAAGTAAATGAAATTAAGCAAGTTTAAAAGCTAATTTGTTAAAATGAATCAAACTAAAGTCACTAGGATCATGAATCCCCAATTGAAGTTATAAAAACCCTAATTTCATAAAATTAATGATTCGATGAAAATTTGCCAATTCAATGTTCCTATTCTATCCAATATACTCTCTCGATATATATTAGACCTATTCTTGCACACCACCAGC
>NC_036246.1:3619392-3621291 GCF_002742605.1 Olea europaea var. sylvestris
TTCATCGATCACCTAGTAATTAAAACCCTAGCCTAGAAGATTCATAATTACAGAAAATAAAACGAAATTAATGAATAGAAAGAAGAACACCCGTATGAAAGTTCTTTAAATCTGAAATCTTGAATAAAACCTTGAAAACCCCTTTGAATCCTTGTGAAATCGGCTTCAAGTTTGTGTTCCTTGCCTCCAAAATTTGTATTCTTCTTCTCCCTGGACGTTCTGCCCTATTTCTGATGAATTTTGGCTTTTATATCATGTCCTCACGGAGCCCTGAAAGAGTTTCAATTAAAAAGGGATTTCAGAATTTTTTATCGAACTTAAAGCCATGCGGCCGCATGGTGTTAAACCATGCGATCACATGGTTCAATTTTTCAGCTCATTTGGAAAACTGCTAGACCCTGTGCGGAATTTTTCCTCCGGATAGTTTTTAGTATTTTGGTCATAACTTTCTCTCCCGATCTCCGATTGAAATGATTCTAAGTGTATTGGGAAGAAAACTCAAAGATATACACTTTTGATAGAAATAGGCTTCCTCAAATTCTGATGTTTACTATACAAAAAATGGATCTCAAGTAGAGACTCAAAATCACGAGCATAACTTTTTTGCCTGAAATTTGATACTTGATAATACTTCGACCATATTTCACCTCTTGACTCCTTTCCTCATCCGATTGAACTTTAACACTCTTGAATCCTCATTCCATTTCCTGTCTCATCTATTGATTATTTGCAACGTGGTCCTCGAACTATCGCTTTGTTCCGTTTTGGTCCTTTTTCGGCTCTTTTCTTCTGAATTCCATCTTTTCCATAGAAACACCTACATAGCATGAATTTAACAAGATTAAGTCATAATTCAACTACTTTGTCCATGTTTAAGTCATGTTTATGAGCTAAATAAGTGTGTAAAAACACACTTATCAAATCCCCCAAACTTAAACTATTGTTTGTCCTCAAATAATGTAGTGACTTAATGCTTAATAAACATGGCTTAATAGCTTGCCGTGTCTCAGGATTGGACTTAGTAATAATAATAGAAACAATATCAAGAGTGCGAGAATTGAATCAACCTTTACTCATCAAATGCAATACTCAACGCGTGTGTGTGAACTCATGCCAACATATCAAGCTTATGATTAGTTTATCTCAGACCCATAGTGGTCAAATTTATCCTTACATCACTCGAGAGATAAACAATCCCCAAATGTATTCTTTTCACACAATTTATCTGGGGTGTATTCTAAGGTTAGGAGTTTAAACAATTCTAATCCTTACCCTCTCTTAGTTTGGATAGATTTTACCATTACAAGTTCACATATCAACAAGTAGAGAAGGCTCGACAAGATGACTTTTTATCAACTCTCCTTTTTTCTTGCTTTCTATATGACCCATGTAACGAGCTTTAGGCCGATGTCTTCCAAACCAGTTGGCTTTAGGGTATCAAGTTTTAAACCCTTATAGACTTACTTGCTCGAGTCATAAAGGCTTTTTGAGAGAAGTGATAATTTTCCAGTTTTTACTTTATGCCCTTTCTTTGTTTTTCTAGACATTTGACTTTTAAAACCATCATCACTTAAAGTTTTCACATATTTCTCACCTTCCGGGTTTAAACAATCCACACATTGTAATTTCATGCACGGAGCCCCCACTTATCTCCATGTTTTCCTACAATGGCTCAATCATCTCCAAACTATCTGAAAGTGATATTACGGGTTAGTGTTATAGAGGGTTATTCTAGGTTTCTCCTAATTTATTCTAAAATTCCAATCAATAACTTAACACGTGACATGAGTGGCGTGCAAAAGAGTGTCAAGCAATGCATCAACAAGTATTAGCAAATTACATTCTGCACTAAATCCACAGTTTCTAGCTTATACATGTCCAATAATCACATCATAGCCG
>NC_036246.1:3621574-3627016 GCF_002742605.1 Olea europaea var. sylvestris
AGTACTTTCCATATTTCCCAAGCGATCCCAAGTCTCGTTCACACGCCACTGTATGCCATCCATTCTCCCAGCGTACATGTTCAACCTACCGTTCATAGTCTCCACTTCCCTTCTCGCAGCTGTGGCTGCATTCAAAGCACTTCTTGTGTAGTCTCGGGAGGAGTAGAGGTCTCTCTGCACTTTTTCAACTGTGGTGGTCATTGTCTCGAACCTCTGCTGGAGGTTTTGTATGTCTCTGCTAGTTCCAGTGGCTGTGGCAAATATCTGTCGAAGTAGCTGCGAATCCATCTCAACTGGTTGTGGCGGGGCTTGTGGTAAGTGTAAATATTCAGTAGCTTGTCCTTCTTCCTGCGCATTTTGTCTTTGCTGCTCAAGTCTTTCTTGTTCTTTCTTTCTTACCCTAGCTCGTTCCTGAGCTTCAAATGTGGTGAGCTTTATCAATGGGCTTGATTTCTCAGGCATCTCCCCTGCCTCAACTGTAACACCGGCAGCAAGACATATCCCGCTAATCAGACTAGGGAAAACCATCGAAGACCGCCTATCTCCCCAGGTTCCCAAATTGTGTATCTGGTCAAAAATAAGAGTAGCCAAATCAACTTTGCATCCCCGGACTAAATGATATATGAACCCAGCAGTTTGATCCGTGAAAGTTGTCCAATGCGAGGTGGGTTCGATGTTATGACACATGAAGACCCAAAGGATGGCTATGGAGGGAGTAAGCTCAATTTGATGCCACTCTGCAGTGGGTAGGGGCCAAGCATTCTCTCTTCCCAAGAGAACCTCCGCCACTTCATTCCAGTTGAATTGAGCGGGAATCGGGACCACATTGTCCAAATTAAGATTGTAGAAGTCATGAATGACGGCTGGGGAGAACATTATCCACTTACCTCGCACCCATGTCTGGTGTAAGTGTTCAGAACCCGGAGTCTCAATTTCACTATTGAAGTTTGCATAAAATTCACGGACTAAACTTTCATAAACCGGGTGTGGCTTTTCTACAATCTTCTCCCATCCACAAATTTGTATCAGATTTGGTAACTCAAAACCACGAAAATCCTCTGACCGGACCTGTCTCTCTGGTATCATGCCCTAATGGCGAATTATGTTCTCATATCGAGCTAACGTTTCGGCATCATAGAATCTTCGCACACCTCCTACTAGCTCTCTGGTGTGGGTTGTGCCGGAGGAGGAACCAACCTTTTCTTTACTTTTTGATGTTCTCTTCGGCGGCATCTTGCACAAATAAGGAACGAAGTGTATCAAGTTCGTGAAATAAGGAAACAATGAAGAATATCAATGTCAAGCACAAATCCCCCAAACTTTCTTCAAAATATGTGCAATATTCAACGCATGGAAGTCAATGTAACATCAATATTGCATTAATGAGAAAAACTCAAAATTATGACTCTAACATGCATTTTTTGAAAACTCGACCCATGATCAAGTGACCAACTTCAGCCCCGAGCATCATCGAGAAATTTTGAAATTTCCCCGGACAAGGTCCAGGCATATGAAAGTACGTATTGTAGTCTTGCATATATCCAAATTTCACTACCATCGGAGGTCATTTGGTTAGGAAAATACATGGACGAAGTTAGTGACGTGAGTTGACATGGCATAGCAATTTATGTGGTAATGTGCACATATATGTGAGGTTAACATTTTCCAATGAAATTCCATGAGATTTTTCGTCTAGTATGCCTCACATTAACAATGTAAATCATCACACAAATGAAAAGTTCAAAATTTAGAATCATATGTCTCATTGACATTTAATCGAACACATTGTGTGCATTTGAAATTTCCTTCACTTTGCTTTTGATTTACACTTAGGGCTAGTCCACAATTCACAATGCAATCACAATTTAAAACTTACCCAATTCGAAAATGGCAATACATCAAAGAAAAGCTTAATACTTTGCATAGAAAGTAAAATTCTTACCTTGGAGATGAACTTGGAGAGAATGCTTCAAAATTTGCTTGATATCAATTGCAATGACAAGTTAAATGCGGTTCTAGTGTGAAGATTTGATGTTTAGTGAATGATTTTGATCTTTGAAATTGTGGGGAAAATATACGTTTGTGTTTGGGGGGGGGGGAAAGAAAATGAAAAAGAATTTGGTTGTTTCTCAAGTAACGGGTTAATAACCCATTACTCATTCACCATGCAGCCGCATGGTGTTACACCATGCGGCCGCATGGTGTAACTGGAAATCCCCAACCCAGTTTCGGTTGGACCCCTTGTTCATGCGGCCGCATGGACAAAACCCCAAAAAAATAATTTTTTTTAAACTTATAATTTTAACCCCCAACACACCATGAATTTTAAAAAAAATCCTCCTACATTGGTTTTCAAATTCAAAATTGACTCGACTCTACATATTCAAATTTTTTTTTTTGAAAAACATCTTGAAAAATAAAACTAACGACTTTGAACCCCGAAATTCTTTACTTCGCACTCAAACACCCAAAACATTATCTTTAACCTCGACTCATGCCACTATAAACGTGTAGTGCCTAGATTATTGTGCGTGAATGATCGATGACCTAATAAAACATACGAAATGTAAACAAATTCCAAAATAAATGCAATAAAATAAATTGAAGGATACAGTGGGTTGCCTCCCACCCAGCGCTACTTTATAGTCGATAGCTCGACTTTCCTGCATCTTCTTCATGTTGGGTTGTTAAGTTGCATAGTGGACTTTTGCTTAGGGAAATTACAGCCCCAATAATGTTTCAGTCTTTGCCCATTGACGATGAAAGTGCCTTTGGTCTCGTGACTTACTTCAATAGCCCCATATTGCATCACCTTAGTTATGGTATAGGGACCCGACCACTTTGTTCTTAGCTTTCCTGGGAAGAGTTTGAGTCTAGAATTGTACAATAACACTTTCTGGCCAACTTCAAACTCTCGCCTCTGAATGTTTAAATCATGCCATCTTTTGGTGTACTTCTTGATCAACTTTGAGTTCTCATAAGCTTCCATTCTCATCTCATCCAATTCATTAAGTTGCAGCAATCGCTTTTCACCAGCGGCCTTAAGATCCATATTCAACTGTTTCATAGCCCAATATGCTCGATGCTCCAACTCCAATGGTAGATGACACGCTTTCCCAAAAATTAGGCGGTATGGAGACATTCCTATTGGTGTCTTAAATGCTGTTCTGTAAGCCCACAGTATCGTCAAGCTTTTTAGACCAATATTTTCGGGATGAGTCCACTGTAACTTCCAGTATTCTCTTTAACTGCCTATTTGAAACTTCAACTTACCCATTGGTTTGTGGATGATATGGAGTTGCTACTTTATGTTTCACCCCATATTTGTTCAACAGCTGCTCTAATTGACGATTTATGAAGTGTTTGCCCCCATCACTTATTATTGCCCTTGGTGTACCATATCTTGTAAATATGTACTTCTTCAAGAACTCTATCACCACTTTCGCGTCGTTAGTAGGCAATGCAACAGCTTCCACCCACTTAGAGACATAGTCAACGGCCACCAAGATATATTAATTTGAGTACGACGGGGGGAAAGGTCCCATGAAGTCTATTCTCCATACATCAAATATTTCAACCTCCAAAATGTAATTTAGTGGCATCTCATTTCTTCTTGAGATATTTCCAGTTCGTTGACATTTATCTCATCTCTTCA
Organism: Olea europaea var. sylvestris; assembly: GCF_002742605.1. Taxonomy (NCBI): domain Eukaryota; kingdom Viridiplantae; phylum Streptophyta; class Magnoliopsida; order Lamiales; family Oleaceae; genus Olea; species Olea europaea. The sequence goes on from NC_036246.1 coordinate 3,625,230, forward strand.
CATACTTGAATGTGTCTCTGAATAAAGTAGGCCAGTAGAAACCCGACTGTAGTATCTTTGCAGTAGTCTTTGAAGCTCCAAAAGCCCAGCATATGCAGAAGAGTGACAATGTTCTAGAATCTCAGGTACTTCATCTTCAGGAATACATTTTCTGATTATCTGATCTGCGCCTCTTCTGTAGAGAATGGGATCCTCCCAAAAGTAATACTTCAACTCTGCGAAGAACTTCTTTCTTTGATGGCTAGAATAGTCTGGTGGCGGGATGGACTTAGCAAGGTAGTTAACGATATCAGCGTACCATGGGACTATTTCTACTCCAAAAATTTGCTCATCTAGAAAGATTTCATTGATGTCAACTGACATCTTAGGTTCATTCCATTCCAATCTTGATAGGTGGTCGGCTACCACATTTTCACTGCCCTTCTTATCCTTGATCTCAATATCGAACTCTTGCAACAACAATATCCAACGGATCAATCTCGGCTTAGCATCCTTCTTTGTCATAAGATACTTCAGAGCGGCATGATCTGTGTAGACGATAACCTTAGACCCAATAAGATACGATCTGAACTTGTCGAATGCATAAACCACAGCTAGCAATTCCTTCTCGATCGTCGCATAGTTGATTTGGGCGTCGTTCAAAGTTCTACTTGCATAGTATATCACATGAAAGATTTTATTCTTTCTTTGTCCCAATACCGCACCAACTGCATGATCACTCGCATCACACATTAGCTCAAAGAGCAAATCCCAATTAGGTGACACAATCACAGGTGCTGTTGTGAGTTTTTCCTTCAAAGTATTGAACGCTATCAAACATTCCTCATCAAACTCAAAAGATACCTCTTTCATTAACAAGTTGGACAGAGGCTTGGTGATTTTGGAGAAGTCATTTATAAACCTCCTGTAAAACCCTGCATGCCCAAGGAAACTTCGAACTCCTTTTACTGATGTAGGTGGTGGTAATTTCTCAATAACCTGAATTTTCGCCTTATCCACCTCTATTCCCTTTGCCGATACTCTATGTCCCAAGACTATTCCCTCTTAAACCATGAAATGACATTTCTCCCAGTTCAATACTAAGTTCATTTCTCTGCATCTTTGCAAAACCAAATTTAAGTGATCCAAGCACTCATCAAATGAGGTCCCAAAGATCGAGAAGACATCCATAAAGATTTCAATGAATTTCTCTACCATATCTGAGAAAATTGCCATCATGCATCGCTGAAATGTGGCAGGAGCGTTGCAAACTCCAAATGGCATTCTTCGGTATGCAAAGGTACCATAGGGGCATGTGAAGGTGGTCTTCTCTTGATCATCTGGTGCCACTGGTATCTGATTATAACCCGAATACCCATCCAGAAGTAGTAGTAGGAATGGCCTGCCAATCTCTCCAACATCTGATCTATAAATGGAAGAGGGAAATGATCTTTCCTTGTAGCGGTATTTAGTTTGCGGTAGTCAATGCAAACTCTCCACCCTGTTTTCGTCCTTGTTGGAATCAACTCATTCTTTTCATTCTGAACCACTGTAATTCCTCCTTTCTTGGGCACAACTTGCACTGGACTAGTCCATTTACTATCTGATATCGGGTAGATTATTCCAGCATCCAGAAGTTTGATCACCTCAGCTCTTACTACCTCCTTCATGTTTGGGTTTAGCCTTCTTTGACTTTCAACTGTTGGTCAAAAATTCTCCTCCATGAGAATTTTATGCATACATAAGGAAGGGCTGATCCCTTTGATATCAGCTATGGTCCACCCAATTGCTTGCTTGTTATCTCGAAG
>NC_036246.1:3627166-3693770 GCF_002742605.1 Olea europaea var. sylvestris
TTCAGAATAGATGGCTGTGATTTCTCTGGCCCTGTCCCAAGCTCCTCAAAGTATCGTTTCCGCATGTAAGATGGGTTGGACTCCAAAAGTCTTGCACACATTTCTATGTCTTCAGAATCAGAATTCGTGGATTTAGAATATGCAATGCAGGCTTCCAATGCATCTGATGGATTCTGCAGTGTAAATGACTCTTCAATTATTTTATCGATCATGTCAACCCTGAAACATCTGTCAGTCTCTATTGGCAATTTCATGGGCTTGAAGACATTGAATGAAACCTGTTCTTCTCCCAATCTCAGTATCAACTGCCCATTTTGAACGTCAATCAAAGCTCTGCCTGTGGCTAAGAATGGTCTGCCCAATATTAAAGGAACATCTTTATCTTCTTCCATATCCAGAATCAGAAAGTCTGCTGGGAATATGAACTTCTCCATTTTAACCAACACGTCTTCAATTATTCCTCGTGGATGTGTTAATGATCTGTCAGCCAGTTGTAAGGTCACCGTGGTAGCTTTAGCTTCTCCCAATCCTAATTTCCTGAAAACAGACAATGTCATTAAGTTAATACTTGCACCAAGATCACATAAAGCTTTATCAAAATAAAATTCACCAATGGTACAAGGGACAGTGAAACTCCCTGGATCTTTCAATTTTGGCGGGAACTTTCTCTGAATCCTGGCACTGCACTCCTCTGTTAGCATCACTGTCTCATGATCTCCTAGCTTCCTTTTGTTTGATAGGATGTCTTTCAGGAATTTTGCATAACTAGGCATCTGAACCAGTGCTTCAGCGAATGTGATGTTGATATGGAGCTCTTGAAGACCTCGAGAAACTTCTTGTATTGCTGTTCTATCTTTTGCTTCTTCAGCCTCTGTGGGAACGGTAGGGGTGGCTCATAGGGGTTCACAGCTACATTTTCTTTATCCCTTGAGCTTCCTTTATTTGCTCTCGGTGTTGACTCTTCTGTCTATTCTTCTTGCTCCAAATTCTCTTCTACTTCAGGAGATACCTCTTCTCTGTTTGTCACGAGATTAGTCACTTGTCTCTCAGGTAATTCCACCCCACTTCTCGTTGTTATAGCCTTTGCATGCTCTTTCGGATTGACTTCTGTGTTACTTGGCAGGCTGCCTGGTGCTCTACCTGTTAATGCAACTGCCATCTGTCCCATCTGAGTTTCCAAATTCTAAATGGCTGCATTCTGGTCCTAAAGAGTGGCTTCTGTCTTCTTCATGAATTGGTTGTTCGCCTCCATATATTGGTTGGTCTGTTCCATGAATTTGCCGAACATTTCTTCCAATTGAGGCTTCTTCTCTTGCTGTTGGTATTGCCCTTGTTGCCTGTTCTGATTTTGGTTGCTCCAAGAAAAGTTGGGGTGCTTTTTCCAGCTTGGGTTGAAGGTCTCTCCATACACATTATTCTGCTGGCGTTGTCCCCATTGAGCAAAATCTGCTTGCTCTTTTCCTTGTGTCAAAATTGGGCATTCTGCTGTCACGTGCTCAGCTCCACATTCTTCACAATTTGCTTTCTTTGTCTGCGCTGTATTAGCTGACTGGGTAATGTTTTCCACCTTGTGAAATAAGGAGTCAATCTTGGCCGATAACGCTGAGTACACATCCACTTCATAAACTCCGGGTGTCTTCTTTGGTACTGCTTGTTCCATGGTCCACATTGCTAAGGTTGTAGCCATTGTCTCATATAACTTCAATGCTTCATCAATTGTTTTTGTGGACAATGACCTATTAGCTGAAGAGTCGACCATGCTCTTGAAAGCTGGAAGTAGCCCTGCATAGAAATATTGGACCTGAAGTCCCTTGCTAATCCCGTGGTGCGGACACTTCCTTAGTAGATTTTTGAATCTGCTCCAAGCCTCATCAAAATTTTCAGATTCACCTTGCCTGAAGATAGATATGTCGTGCTTTAGCTTTGCAATCTTGGCCGGTGGGAAGAACTTAGTACAGAACTTCTGAGCTAGGTCATTCCAAGTAGTAATGCTGGCTATCGGCTGAGAATCAAGCCATTCAATCGCCTTGTCCCGTAAAGTATGTGGAAACAGTCTTAATCTTATTATTTAGTCAATTTCATGGCTGACCGTTTAAAAATAACCTTTTCGGCAACCTCTATTTCTACTTCCTGCTTATTTTCTGTCGAATTATCCCTCTGTGATAAGTCGACGTGCAGTATATCGCGCTGAGCCTCTGTCTCCTGAATTTCCTCCTTACTATTTTCTAACGATTCTTCATCAGTTACCCAACTTGTGGGAGGGGGCATTATTCTTGGAGGTGATCCATACTTTTCAGAGCGAGACACTCTCTTCTTCCTTTTGGGCGTTGTTCACGAAATAATTCTTTCGATTTAAAATTACCGCAAGTGTACGGTTCGTAACAAGTAATAAAGTGGATTTTTAAAAGTCCGACTATCGTCCATCAGAGATTGAGTAGTTCAATTCTATATAATCTAGCTTTAACCGAATCTAATTGAGTGAAAATATGGTCTAAATGCAAAAAGCCCTAATTTCAATTAAAAACCCTAATTTCAACTAAAAACCCTAATTTCAATTGAAAACCATAATTTCTCAATTAGAAACCCTAATTTCGAAATTTCTCTAATTAACTGATTCAAACACTCAAGTAAATGAAATTAAGCAAGTTTAAAAGCTAATTTGTTAAAATGAATCAAACTAAAGTCACTAAGATCACGAATCCCCAATTGAAATTATAAAAACCCTAATTTCATAAAATTAATGATTCGATGAAAATTTGCCAATTCAATGTTCCTATTCTATCCAGTATACTCTCTCAATATTTATTAGACCTATTCTTATACACCACCAGCCTATATCTCTATGGATGATGCAAACATACAAGAATGCATGTAGTTTTGTGAACAATTTAAGAATTGCATAAAGCATAGGGGTATATCTCTATCCCCTATCGGACCCTATGTTAATTTACATCTTATCGAACCTATTCCACTTCTCTCAAATGTAAGAAACAAGTCATCAATACTCACACAATCATTGGCCACTAATTTCAGAAGAAAATTAATGCATGTAAATCAATCAAATTATCCAACGAATCTTTATATCAAGTTCATGAAATATAGAATTAAAATAACAAACAACGGTTCATCGATCACCTAGTAATTAAAACCCTAGCCTAGAAGATTCATAATTACAGAAAACAAAACGAAATTAACGAATAGAAAGAAGAACACCCGTGTGAAAGTTCTTGAAATCTGAAATCTTGAATAAAACCTTGAAAACCCCTTTGAATCCTTGTAAAATCCGCTTCAAGTTCGTGTTCCTTGCCTCCAAAAGTTGTATTCTTCTTCTCCCTGGACGTTCTGCCCTATTTCTGATGAATTTTGGCTTTTATATCATGTCCTCACGGAGCCCCGAAAGAGTTTCAATTAAAAACCGGATTTCAGAATTTTTTATCAAACTTAAAGCCATGCGGCCGCATGGTGTTAAACCATGCGACTGCATGGTTCAATTTTCAGCTCATTTGGAACCCTGTTAGACCCTGTGCGGCCGCAATGAATTATAACCATGCGGCCGCATGGTTATAAAATTTTTCCTCCGGACATCTTTCAGTATTTTGGTCATAACTTTCTCTCGCGATCTCCGATTGAAGTGATTCGAAGTGCATTGGGAAGAAAACTCAAAGACATACATTTTGATAGAAATAGGCTTCCTCAAATTCTGATGTTTACTATGCCAAAAATGGATCTCAAGTAGAGACTCAAAATCACGAGCATAACTTTTTCGCCTGAAATTTGATACTTGATAATACTTCGACCATATTTGACCTCTTGACTCCTTTCCTCATCCAATCAAACTTTAACACTCTTGAATCCTCATTCCATTTCCCGTCTCATCTATGGATTATTTGCAACTTGGTCCTCGAACTATCGCTTTGTTCCGTTTTGGTCCTTTTCGGCTCTTTTCTTTTGAATTCCATCTTTTCCATAAAAACACCTACATAGCATGAATTTAACAATATTAAGTCATAATTCAACTACTTTGTCCATGTTTAAGTCATCTTTGTGAGCTAAATAAGTGTGTAAAAACACACTTATCAATACATATGCACCGACATCTATTTATGATTTACATGTTCATCAAATGGATATCAAGACGACATTCCTGAATGGAGATCTCGAAGAAGAGGTCTATATGGAACAATCAGAAGGATTTATTCTATTGGGAAATGAACATAAAGTATGCAAACTAATTAAATCCTTAGATGGATTAAAACGAACCCCTAAAAGTGGCATGAGAAGTTTTGACTCTAAAATAATGTCAAATAGTTTTAATCTTCATTCAATAGACAAATGTCTTTATACTAAAATAAATGATATTATAATTACATTAATATGTCTATGTGTTGATGATATGTTGATTATTAGTAACAATATAGACAGGATCAAAGAAAAGAAAAGGTTTCTGTCTTCCACATTCAAAATGAAAGATCTCAAATAAGTTGATATTATCATTGGTATCAAAGTTAAAAAGGATAGTGGGGGGTTTTACATTGAGCCAATCACATTATATAGAAAATGTGAAAAATAAGTTTAATCACTTAAACGTCAAGGAGGCTAATAGTCCGTTGGATCCAAATATCAAGCTGATAAAAAACGATGGAAGAATAATAGAATATGCAATTGCAATTGGAAGTCTTATGTATGCGGCACAATGTACAAGAGTTGATATAGCATTTGCTATAAGTAAACTAAGTAGGTTTATTAGTAACCCAAGTTCCGAACATTGGAAGGCATTGATAGGGTTCTTGGTTACCTAAAGAAAACAAAAAACCTAGGGATACAATATACAAAGTTTCTTAGAATCTTAGAAGGATAAACCGAAGCAAGTTGGATATCAAGTGAAGGAGAAAATAAGTCCACTTCAGGTTGGGTATTCACTTTTGGAGGAAGTGTAGTCTCTTCGAAGTCTAAGAAACAAACACTCACTACTTATTCAACAATGAAATCAGAGTCTGTAGCATTGGCCGAAACTGGAATAGAAGTTGAGTGGCTAAGAGATCTATTACATGAAATACCTTTAGATATAAAGGATATTTTTTCCATACCTATCTTATTTGATAGTTAAGCCACTCTAACTCGAGCATGTATAAAATGAAAAATCTAGACACATGAGTTTAAGACACAAGTATATGAGAAAATTAATCAAGCACGAAGAAATTTCTCTTATATATGTTAAGTCTAGTGAGAACTTAGCCGATCAATTTACTAAACCTCTCATGAGAGAATTAGTGAGATCAAAATCAAGTAAGATGGGATTGAAACTCCTTAAATAGATCCACTAATGACAGCAACCCTACCAAAAGTATACTGAAGAAATATATTTAGGTTCAATGGATAATAATAAATCATTTGATTAGTGGATAGATTTCAACACTATTAAATTATTCATCCCTATCTTTGGTAAATAGTGTTGGTTGTTACTATTGGAGAGTTCAATACAAGGTACAAGTATCTCTAAAAGAAACAAAGATGTCAAAAGAACTTCACCTATGTAAACTTCAAGGTGGTGCTGCCTCATTAGAGAGCTGCAGTTTTCTCTCTTTAAAAATTCAATGAAAAATGGAAAAGTGCAAAGACATATTAGAACTAAGTGACTTAGATGAACTTGTGAAAATTTTGACACTTGTGTGTGTGATTTCATTGGTATTGTTACAAGAAATAATTGGTTCAAAGCGTTCTAGCTACCTGGAATTTCTATAATATTTTATGAGATTTACATTATAGTTAGATTCAAATAGAAATATATCTAATTCTTATGCATGAGTCTTGATATTTGATTATGAGATTAAATGTTGATTTTGAACAAGTGGAGGATTGTTAGAATCTTGTAGTTCAAAAATCTAGGGAATAGATTAAATGAATTGGAGAAGAAATGAAAAGAAGAGAAATTGTGCCAAGGAAATTGGCCTATGCGACCATTGGTCTATGTCATCGCATGTGAATATGTAGAAATTTTGAGACCCAAAAACGCTATAACTATGCGACTGCATAGTTATAGTCCATGCGGTTGCATAGTATAAAATATATGACCATTGTGGCTGTTTTTGGCCCTTTTTAGTTTGAATTTGGTGGCCTTTCGTATCTTTTTTGGCACCACTTCGTGTGAACTGATCAAGTTCATGGAAAACACAATGAAATCATATGAGAAAATTATTCTTTGTTCATCCAAAATCTTGTAGAAAATTTTGTGCATCTACATAATCAAATTCTTTGATTTTTACTTGTTCATTTTGAAGATCATTTTTTACTTTTGGTGTTCTTCTTTCAACTCAATTAATTCTGCAATCTATTTGCCATTTTCAATCTTTAAAAGCAAATCGAAAGGAGGAAAATATCGTTTGAGGATAACGGTACAATCTTCGTGTTCAAGCATTTGTAAGATTTCATATTCATCTTCTTCTTCCTCTTTGTTCTCCATTGCTATTTTATTTTTCTTAACAGTGCCAAAGTCAAGACATGTTTAGGTCCGCGTTCTAGAAGTAATGAATAAATAAGCTCGTCATTCATGATGTGTGAAACTTTTGTATTTGGAAGTTGGGTCCCTCTTCTCGCCAAGGAAAACGTTAAAAGCTTTGGCATATGTTCGATTGGACACTTAACTACAATTTTAAGAGCATATTGGGAGTGGATTTAATAGCAACCCTAGGCTACAACCCTCTAAGTGTGAAATAAAATTTTTATTTGAAAACACATATATTTTTATTAGCTCTGACCTTGGAGTATAGGAAAGATTTAATCAATACAATTTATCTACAGATTAAAAAAAAAAAAAAAAACAGTCTAAATGTGTGTGCATGTATATACCATTCGTGATCAAAGATGGAGCTTTTGAAATCTCCAAGGATTAAGAAATAATCACTATTTAATAACCTTGACTTTAATTTATATTCCATTGTATTTTGGTGCATTAATAGACTAGTGACTCGTTTGATATAATTTTTAAAAAATCAAAAGTTGCTTTTGAACGTAAAAAATTATTTTTGAATATATTTTGATAAATTTCTAAAAATGCTTTATTTGATTTATTTGAACTTTTAAAGGAAGTTGACTTAAAATATCATCCTCATGAGGAAATTCAAATAGAAACACAAATAGAAATCGTGTCAAATGGAACCTAAATTTAGAAAAATTTTGTTCTTAAGGTACACTTAAAAGCCCCTTCAATACTTTAACAGGATTAAGAGAACAGAATGACGCAACTTTAAATAATTTACTCTTGGCACAATCACATAAAGCATCTGGTACAAGCATTACTTGATCTAGTGGTATTCTTCCAAATCTTGAACTCCTTTATTGAAAAGCTTTACAAAAATATAATAATGGTGGCACGTACACGTCATGACCCATATATATCATTATCCTATAAATTAATGAGTTTTTACGATTTAAAAATCCCCCTTTACATTTTAATATTGTCACCAATGTCCACGCGTCCACAAGTTGACTCACCTCATCATCGATATTTTCTTCTTCTACATATTTTATTAATCCCATTACTCGATTTGGCATCATGAAGCTTCTTAATGCTTAAATAAAATAAGGGATTATACCTCATCTCTATCTTGAACTAAAACATTAATGACAAGATCAATTGAGTATACCAACATGTGTAACTTGATAATTGGAGTGTAACACATTTACACCAAAAACCTACTAAATATTACGGCTTAGTCAAGATCATGCTTTAATTAATCTTAGATTCCATGAACTTAACCAAAGAATATTTGTCCTTGTGCTTAATAATAGGGAACAAACGATTTTGTTGCATCACCTGTTTAATTTCTATTGAACAAGACTAATTCCAAAAGCATAATATAATGACATCTGGCATATAGTCTAAGGACAATGACCTAGAAAAAGACAATGAAGGTGACAAATTAAGAAGATATATACAATATATAAGCAAAGATTGCTTAAGGGTTTTCTCATTCAAATATAGCGGAAAAAATGGTTGATATGGAAAGTTGGAGTGTTTCAGAAAAAGAGTGGAGGAAAGGTCCTTGGATTCCTGAAGAAGATAAGCTTCTTGCAGAATATGTAAGTCAGAATGGTGAAGGGAGATGGAGTTCTGTAGCCAAGTGTGCAGGTATGTGTACAAGTCTCATTTTTCAGGTCGAGTCAGGGGACTTTTTTTTTTTTTTTTTTGGGGTTATCGTCGTTGCTTGATTACCTATATCGCTCGCGTTTGTTATTTTTTTCTTGTTTACTAAAGAAATTTTTTGGTATATAGGGCTGAATAGGAATGCTAAGAGTTGTAGACTAAGATGGGTGAACTACTTGAGACCTGGACTCAAAAGAGGCCACATAACACCTCAAGAGGAAGGAATTATTATCGAACTTCACGCCCTTTGGGGAAACAAGTAATGCATACTCTTTCTCTATCTTTCACCTCCCACCCCCCTCTTTTGTATAATCTTACAGATGGGCTGACTTCAAATTTATTGAGAATAAGACATCATTGTTATGTCCACAGATGGTCGACTATAGCAAGATACTTGCCAGGAAGAACGGATAACGAGATCAAAAACTACTGGAGAACTCATTTCAAGAAGAGAATAAAGGCTTCTGAAAGGCAAGAAAGGAGAAAAAATCTTCTTCGAACACAACAAAAACAAAAAGAAGAAAATTATGAGGATAAGAAGGAGGAGGCCATAACCAATGAAAGAGTATCCTTCGAGAAAAACGACATAATGGAGTTGCAAAATGAAATATTGCCTACGATGTACGATGATTTCATGTCGTGTCCGGATACTATCCGAATCGATAGTTATTTATGGGGAGGGTTGTGGAACCAACAGATAAATAATTGCAGTAAATTGGCTATCCAAAATCAATCCAATACTGCTAATTCTTGTGAGCCAGATGCCATTAACATTTATAGTAGTGGAGGATATATTTATTAAAGAATATGTAATATTGTCAAGCATATGTGCGTGTTGGATGTTTCGATTTTTATATTATAGCATGATTAAATTAGTGAACAATAAAAGATTTTTATGAGTTTCTTTCCATTAAATATTTCACTTCTTGTTTGAAAAATGGAGCGAAAAATGAAAAAGATAGAATCTTAATGATATTTGAAATGTAAGGGCACATTGTGGATAGGGTATAAAGTAGAAGGACCTTATGTGAAATTAACTTGAAGTTCTTTTGTTGCACTAAAGAGTAAGTTGAAAAGGATAAATGTTAGGAGGAAAAAAATGGCCCATGCAGGTCTCGGCGACCTTCGCATTATTAGCACAACGCTCTAACCAACTGAGCTAATAGGCCTACATTAACCCATTAGGATTTAAGCCTTATTTGATAATTGTTATAGAAACCTTTTTTCCCACCTCATTTTCGATCACATATGCTACATGTAAATCTAAAAATTTTTCCTGCTTTCTAAAAATACATTATCCAAAAAATTACTATTTCAAAACTCAAGGTCCATTTGATAGCATCCAATTCTATGGGAAAATGTTACATCCGAGGAATTCGTTTTCTACTTTTGGCTGTTTGATACGAAAGTAGAATTGGAGTTTGAATTTTACGGTACTTTGAATTTTAGGGTACAAACTCTTAAAGCACGTTTTTTGCCAATTCCATAGAAATCGAATTCTTATGTTTTTGAAATCTCAAATTTTTGTATTAGCAATTTATTTCGTGTCAAACACAACTTTGTCTACCAAAAAATTGCCAAAATTAACACGCTGAAAATCAAAGATTTGTTTGCATGAACAATCAAAGTGTCGAGAATGGTGAGGGCTACCTCAAAATGCTACATTCCATTTTTTTTTAAAATATGATATGAAAAATTTCCAAGCCGTCCCAGTTTAGCAAGATTTTTTTTTATGTATATAAAAACTTAATAATGCAAAAAATTGACCTCATTATGAATTGATGTTTTAGTTGGTTACCAGGAAAAAAATTATTAGGAAAACTTCACTTTATTCTGCAGGTCAAATTGTAAGTTCTTTGTTAAATTATGTGACAAGTCTTTGATTTAGATTTCCTCAATATAAGCTTGTATGTACAAATATCAAGTTTTCGTACTAACAGTTTATTTATTGTCGAACACAACTTTGTCTAGCAATAAATTGTCAAAATTAACACGCCGAAATGCAAAGATATGTTTGCGGGGTAATTGGCACAAAACGTTCCTATCTTTCAAGTTTATTGTAGAAAACATTCCTACCTTTCATTTTTTGGCACAAAACGTCCTTACCTTCCATTTTCTTGGCGCTGAACGTCCCTACTATTCATCTTCTTCTTCCCCCACCCCACCCCACCCCACCCCACCCCACAAAATTTCTCTGCACAACAAATCCTTCATATCCGAAGCCCCATTACATGTCTCTACACAACTGAACATGATATAATTCATAAATCAAACTACATGCAGTTTTAGAAAATTGAAAAATTGAATTACAAAGAAAGATTAAAAAATAAAATGAACTTACAATGTAAGAGAGTGCAATATTAGGGTCAATGGTGGAATCGTCACCATCATTCCGAAAACAGCCAACCTCTCCTTCTTCAAATTTGTTTTCTTCCATTTCTAACCCTAAACATGACAAATTTCCCCCATCTATACTACCCACAGAAATCATCAAAACTGAAAAATAACAATAATAGAAGATAAATAGCAAAAAAGTAAGTTATTAACAACCCTCGAGAGATGTAATGTGGTTTCGAATTTGGAGGATTTCCTGTGCAGAGAGATTTTGTATGGTGGGGTGAGTGCGTGGGGTGGCGTGTCGTGAAGAAGACAACCCATTTTTTAAAACTTTTTCCTTTATTTTTTGATTTTTTTTTCAATTTATTTAATATTGTAATTATCAAGTTACTATTTGCAATTTTTAGAAATTTTGGGAATGTGGTTGCAATTAGTTTTTTTCTTCTCTTTTTTTTTTTGTTTTATTTGAATGGAGGGTAAAACCGTCAAAAATTGATGAAAATGACGTTTAGCGCCAAGAAAGTAGAAGGTATGGACTTTTTCCACAATACATTTGAAAGATAGAGACATTTTGTGCCAATTATCCGTTATATTAAATTGGGTTATCGTACAAACCGTCGATATTAAAGTTTTTTAAAATCTTAATCAAATGGAACTTTAATACTTTATGAGAAAAATTCATTGAAGGGAAAGAAATTAAAAGAGTAAATTTAAACAATAATCACTTAACTTTACACTTGATTACTACTTGCTCACTCATCTTTCACAGATTACTGAATGCTCACTCATCTTTTCATATAATTACTTATTCACCACTCGTCTCTTCAAATAATTGGACGACTTTTACGGCAAATTTTCGACAACTTCCGACTACAAAGAATGTCGAATTTTGATACCATTGGAAAGCCCGCGATATCCTCTTCAATTACCACCCAAAATCTCATTATAACTCCAAGGGATTCGATTGAAAAATTGCCTTAAAAGTTGCCCAAAAATTTTGAAAATCTGCCCAGATTTTCAGATTTTTTGGACGACTTTTAAGGCAATTTTTCGATCGAATCCCTTGGAGTTATAATGAGATTTTGGGCGGTAATTAAAGAGGACATCGTGGGCTTTCTAACGGTATCAAAATTCGACATTCTTTGTAGTCGGAAGTTGTTGAAAATTTGCCGTAAAAGTAGCCCAGTTATTTGAAGAGACGAGTGGTGAATGAGTAATTATATGAAAAGATGAGTGAGTATTCAGTAATATGTGAAAGATGAGTGAGCAAGTAGTAATCAAGTGTAAAGTTCAGTGATTATTGGTTAAATTTACTCGAAATTAAAAAAAGACAAAAAAGTAGTTTCAAAACTTTTTATAACATTATAATGCAGAGAAGACAGAGATATTTTCACGACAACATCTACAGTTACCATCAATCAAGCCCAAGCCCACTACAGTTCTCCTGTCGCATTGCCGCCGCACTTTTCATGTTGCCACCAATCATCCGTTTCACCTTAAAATTCCAGCGTATCATTATTTGACACGTATCACTAGCGCAGTAATCCTTCTCAGGTGATGTGTCCGTACTATAGCACGAAATTACCCACGGGATATGACGCAGCATCGTTATAACTTCAAAGGCGTTTCCACGTTTTCTTTTTGTTAATTATGATTTCTGCATTTTTTTTCCTCTTAACCTTTTGAAGTCCCCATGTTTTTATATATATACATTTTTTCTAACTTTGTCATGATTTGATTTAGTTTTAATTATAATGTGACGGTTTAATTTTAATTGAGTGTAGGAAAATTTTAACAGAATTTGTACCGACATTGATGCGGCAAAACATGATTTGATTGTTTTTTTTCTTTTTCTTATCTTTCAATGATGTCGCGTCATATGTTGTCTGTAAAATTTTTCTATCAAAAAATTTTGTACCTATAGCATTGTTCAACTAAATTTGCTATATTATATCCATATAAATAGAGGTTTCCTCTTTGTATTTTATTGATCCCATTTTTAATATAATATAGACCATCTTAGGTGAGATTTTTTTATCTTTTGCAATAGCACTTGGTATAATTTAATAGGCCGATCTCGAGAATTTTGAGGTCCTAAACAACTCATCATTATGAGACCTTTAAATGTAATATTTTTACAAACGTAAAAATATTTAAATGTTTAAATAAATAATTTATTTATATTTTAAATGAAGACTTGGTATAATCCAAAAGATAGAAATGAAAGAGAAAAAAAATTTAATTCCGACAACTCTAGATTATTTAGTGATTAAAAAAGTAACTAGATTCCTATGATTTTGATTCAAGAACTTTTTAATAAATTCAAGATTTTGAGGGATTAAAGTAAAAATAAGTTTCGAGATTAATAATGTATTTGTACTTAATGTGTATTTATTAGAGCATCGAAATTATCCTATCAATATTGGATTCATTCCGAACCTCGTAATAAATGACATATTATGGACTCGAGTAAAAGGTAATATGGACAGAGCATATTCAAATTATAACTTATTAAAATAACTACTTGATGTGTAATACTAGTTTTTAAATTAAATCAGATTACCCTAACAATATTAGGCTCGTTTGGTAGCTCAACATTAATCATGTATATTAAATTCAAAAAATATTGATTTTAATAAGATCGTACTAAGTTAGAATCAACAATAAACATTGCAGTTAAAATACTTTTATATCTATCTTTTAAATTTAATTGGGTTTCTTTCATTTTTGAGGCCTCCATATGATTTGAGACCCTAGGCCTTGGCCTAGAGCCGGCCCTGACTATGAAGTTCGTAGATAAGTATTGCCAACTTAGTTTGTTGCAATTTACGTTTATAAATTCCTATAATTTTTCCTATTGAATAACTTTCTTCCTAATTTTTGATGCCAGTTTCCAACAATTTGAATTAAATTCTTTAAAAATTTAATTGTCATAGTTATTTTTACATAAAAAAATTATTTATTTTAGTTTTATCTTAATAATATATTTTATTTAAGTGATCTTCTTTTACTCGATCAAATTTGAAGAGTTAGAAGCAATTATAGGAGGTACTGACGTTTGGAGGACGTAAGTCGAACTCTAATGTTGGACCCTGAAATTGTAGTTTACATTCAAATTAAAAGGACAGAGTGTAAATATGACCAAAGGTTGGTGACCTTTACGGCCCCGCCTTAACCACCATTACACCACAAGAAGTTTGTTCTCAAAGATTTTGGGCCTGAGGGGCCACATCTTGTACCTGGCTTCAGGTTCGATCCTGACTGATGTGATACAAATGTGTTCTTCATTGATGCCCTCAAGCAGCTTGAGATTTCATATTAAGCCCTATTTTGATGGCCATTGCAAAGAGCAAGGATCTCAAGTGTAAAGTATAAGTTTAAATTTTCAAAATTTAAGTGATAACTAAGTAATTAAAAATAACTTATTAATTAAATATATTAAGATCACGATTATACAATTAATTATCACAATTACGTACTTATAGGTTATAACTTATTTATTGGTCATATATTATTAAATTAATTTCACAAATCAAAAATATTATAGGTCACAAAATTTATTTATTGATCATAAACCACAAATTGTATAGGTTACAACTTATTTAAAGATCACATATTTTCCAATTAGTTAGTTATAAATTATTTTTTCATTCACAAATTATCGAATTTTAGATGACAATTAAATAGTTGGTCATAAATAACCAAATAGTTGATCATATACACCAAACATCCTACCCCAGTCCCAATCCCTATCCACTACCAATACATGATCACAAACCAACCATTTAGTTGGTCGCAAACACTCTTCATCCCGCTGCTATCGTCGTCACCACCACCACTCAAAAACGAACAAACCTAACACACCACTAAATGCAGTAAACTACCACCGTTATCATTCTCTAGCGATGGTGGTGGTACAGATTCATCCTACCCATCACCGCCACTGCCATCGCCACCACACCACAACCACTACCAACACCAACACCAACACCACCACCAACAACACTGCTACCATCATATCCATCGTCAACAAAAATCATCCCAACACCTAAACATGAAAACCACCACCACTCATAAAACCATCAAACCCAAAACACCATAAAATGCAGCAAACTACCACCATCATCATTCTCTACTAGCGGCACTCAAAACTCATCATCGGAGACGATGCAATCTCTTCTCTTTTCATCAGCGATACAGATTAGAGAAAAGCTATAGCCGCGCATTGCGGCATCATTGATCTTAGACGCCAACATTGCAGCTTCCTTACTTTCAGTGAGATGACGGTGCAAATCTTCTCCAATGGGTGGCAGTGTGATCTCCAGCGGGAGCGATGGTGGCACTCAAATCTCAAATTTCCAGCAATCTAGCAATTTACAGTGGCTTCAGCCCGAGACTCGGCGGTGGTCTCCGACAATGGGTATGATGGTTTTGGGGATGTGGGTTAGGTAGAGAACGTAAGAAGAGAAAAAGATGGGGAGAAATGAATTTTAGGGTTTGGAATTAAACTGGAGATAGGTTTTATATTATTATTAATAATATCAATCGTTAAATTAACACCTGATTTATGATTAAATAAACTTAGTATTTGATTTTTGAACTATAATCTTGAAAAACTTGGTCAAATGTAATGTCCAAAAAGAGAAATTGGAGGAAAATGATGTTTTGGATATTATTTTTGGGAGAATGTATGGTTAAAATTTTTTTTAAAAAAATTTGGATTTACATGCAAAATATTTTATTGTGTGAATGTATGGCTAAAAATGAGTATCAGGAATAAAGAATTTTGTTTTAATGAGAGTTAAACATGGACTAAATATAGAACGACGGGACTCTAATTTGACATTTATTTCAATGTGTTCAAATAATTTAACATTTGCTTGTGGGAGTTTGAGAGTTTGATTAGGAGTTCGAGAGTTTGATGAGTATTTGACTCTTGAAGAGAATACTGCTATTCTTATGTAAGGAATTACATAATAGTTTATATATGGATAAGGTGTCAAAAAGAGTGTGGAAGTTTTTTTTTTATTTGGTTAAAAAAATTATGACACAATCATATTTCACCACATCATGAATATGTAAAACTATTATACACGTGTAACACAAACGTCTCAAAGATAAGTTAAGTTTGAAATCACAATAAATGATGCTTTTTCCCCGTCTAAGACTTGAGGATTTGATATGAGGAAAGATTAGAATTCTTAGCAAAAAATTAAGAACGCATGCGGTTTTGGTTATACGAGCTTATAAAGAGGAATATGCTGGAGTAAATTTATCCTAATTTAGTTGAACAACTTGATTTATAAACTTAATTAAAATTCTATATTTGATACGTCTACTCATGTACATAGACCAAATATATTTGTCCATTCGGTACACATTTTCATAAATGTCTGATGACAACTTTATTTCATGACATTTGTATGTTTTGATAAGATATTGAAGTAATTCATCTAAAAACTTAAATGAAAATTTATTTTCGAGAAATCTAGATGGTTATCGTCAAGAGATGTGCCTAACATGCTATTAGCATAGGTTTGCACAATGAATAATATCACCTTAAATTGTTGACTATCGATTCTATTCAAGAATAAAATCGTGAGTGCTTTCTTTTCGTAGGGTTGCATCACTAGAGTTAATGTTACCTTACGAATTACTTAATTAATTAATTGAATCTCAGAGTTAGGTAAAACCAAGGAACTGTACACATTATAGAAACATTTTTGTTGAACCATATTATCAAAAAATCAATAAAACTATAGGCATTATTCACATGTTTTTATTAAACCACATTACTACGAAGTGTGTGAAGATCATCGTATGACTAGATAAAGAGAAAAATCATCGTTTTTATTATACTTGCCCTTAATATAATGAGATGGCAAGGTCTAAAATCAAAATATCTACACTTAGAATCTAGTTTATCTTAGAGTAATTATTATCTCAACATGAGTGAATTTTACGTCATAAAAAAAGAACACTAGAATAAATTGCATATATGAGAAACACATTCAACCATAACATCATTGAGAGAGAACAAAATTAGTTTGGTTCAAGCCTTGAGCAAGCTTGGCTAAGCTTGAAAAAAAGCAAAGTAACTTTATGTAATTTTTGTCCTCAAACATATATTGGTGGCTTACCTTTTAAGTAAAAATGTTACATTTCTTAAAATAGCTTTTCCTATCGAAATATATAAATATATAACTTACTTATTTCTTACTTAATCAATTAAAAAACTTATTTTTTATGATTGTGCTACTTGTACATAATAAGTCTACATAATGGTTTATATACATATGATGTGGTGAGGTATAATTGAGTTATAATTTTTTCAACCAAACAATTAAAACACAAAAAAAATAATAATAAAAAAAAAATTCATCATGTAACCGTTTATGACACCTCTTTTTGATGTGGTTTATATACACTCTCTTTTTGACACGTCATCTATATGTAAACTATCATGTAATTATTTATGTACAAATAACATTATTATTATTTTTAAGCTTAGCAAAAATAATTGTGCTACATGTACATAATGGTTTACATATACATAATGTGGTGAGATATGATTGGGTTAGAATTTCTTCAATCAAATTTAGAACAAAAAAAAAAAAAAAAAATTCTCCACCATCATTTTAACACCTCATATATATGTAACCATTATGTAACTCCTACCTTACTATTGAAATATAAATAACCTACTTATTTCTTACTTTATCAATTAAAACTTATTTTTCAAAGCTTTTTTTTTTTTTTTTAACTACTACATAATAGATTTACATAATTGTTTATGTACACATGATGTGGTGATGTATGATTTAATAAGAATTTCTTCAACTAAATAATAATAAAAAAAATTTCTCACTCTCTTTTTGATATATCATCTATATATAAATCATTATATAATCGTTTATGTACAAGTAACATTATTCTTCTTTTTAAGCTTAGTAGAAAGGGTTGTGTTATATGTACAATAACATTATTCTTAAGCTCAATAAAAATAATTGTGTTAGATGCATATAATGATTTATATACACATGAAGTGAAGAGATATGATTTGTTCAGAATTTCTTCAATCAAATAAAAAAAATAAAAAATCACCACGCTCTTTTTGACACCTCATCTATATATAACTCTTTTGTAACTTCGTTACATCCTAGTAGCATTATTCTATCAAAAAAGCTGAAAGACCATATTGGAATAGCATCCCAAATTCAATGGGTACAGTTCAAAGTCATTTCCAATCACCAAAAAGCACCCCCTGCATTACAAAGGTAACTTACCGTCTCTCTTGTCAGTTTTAGGTTTTAGTAATATTACTTTTACTAAAATAACAGACTAAATTTCGAAGATGTAATGTTACTTATAATCAATATTTATTTCTTCAAATGTGTTCGAATAACAACGTACTTTTTTTATTTTTTATTTTTGGATTTGAGTAAGAAATAGTACTTTTTACTTAGAAATAAACTTTTAAGCTTAAGCCAACATGCTAGCTCTATGTAAATAAGTTCAATAAAATACAAAATGATTACATAGTGCATTATCTTATTTAAAAGTTCAAAGTTAATAAAGTTCATGGCTTTTCACCAGGCCCCATTGATTATGGTAGATGCGTTCATCTTCGACAAAAAAAGGCTCAATCACCGAGTTATTATGCACTCTTTCGAGGGTAACCACTAGTCCATTGTTCCATTAAGTGTACTAATGGGAAACCTCTTCAGCTTTTTGTTGATTGAGAACTAGAGTTCATTTTGACTTATATGTCGAGGACAGTATTTCTATTCTTTCGGAAATAAATGGTGAATAATTTCATTACATGAAACATGTGTATAGAACTCATAACGTTGAGATTGACTCTTCATCTTATCGAAGCAACTTGGATGAAATGGTCAAGTTTGTACCTTAACATGAGTGGAGAAAGCATCAACTTTAAACTTGACACCCGACAACGCAATTGGGAGGTTTGGCTTAGTTCCTTTTGAATGTCATTTAACCAAACAGTGCCCATTAAGATTGCACTACGCAAAACATGTCAACATCTATTCCATTTTCCCCACCCAAAGAGAGAAAAACAAATAACAAAATATTACAAATTAATGTATTGTTTTTTCATCTTTCTCTAATTTATTTTATTTTAATTATATTATTTATAATTTCTTAGTTGCAAAAGTGACTTATTAATACCCTTGTTAAATTTCTACCTTACTTTTCGCCTTTTTTTCCTATTTTGAAGCTAATTCCCATGTTGCTTGTTCTCTCCCATCCACGCTAAAACTTGGAAGCATCTTAGAGATTCCTAAGCTACTAAACGATTTGGAGACTCCGGAGTGGCCGTGCACATGACACGGGATAGAGGGTGTAGTGATTGGGATACCCGGGGATGAAAGGAACGTATAGGAAGCGGGCAAATGGAATACACGTTAGTGGGGTGAGAAAGAAAATGACAAGAGTAAGTCAAATATCGTTTTCATTATGTTTAAATGAAATATGTAATATTATTTTCATAAATAAATAAATAAATAAATTTGTAAATGAACAATTTTCTCGAGACCACTAATTCCAAATTAATCGGACAATAAAATTTTGTAAAACAAAATATTTGTGAAAAAATAAAGATTCGTAACCCACTGAAGAATTGACACATGTACTGTTTAAGATTGATGATGGCTGTCTGATTTTTTTCTGATGGACAATGTAATGAGACAAATCCACCACCACGCTTCCACATCCTTCGTTTCTTTTACGTCAATTGAATTTTTAAGAGCGTGCTTTCACGCGCAAGATCTTGAACGAAATACACGCGTTTATTACGATGGTGAAAACACATGAAAGCTTCGCAATTAGGAAGTAAGGGAAAGAAAAACTCCAACCCTAAGTTTTTGATATCTGATCTGCAAGTGCATATGCCAAATCCTGAGGTTCTTACAGAGAACCCAAAATCTAGAACAAGACGAAAACAATTTATTCAATTTTCAAATAAGCCCACAATTTACCCACATATATACATTCAGATCTTCTGTCTAATCTTTTCTGGTTTCTCTCTTTTCAAGACTTTCAAGATTTAAACTTTTTAGGTTAACAAAAAAATTGGGTGCAGAGTGAGAGAAAGAGGGCCAACAGAAGAAAGGTGGTTAAAGACTCAACTATATACACATACTTATATAGATATAGATAAAGGTGGAAAGAGAGATCATGGGTAGGGGGAGAGTGGAGTTGAGGAGGATTGAGAACAAGATTAACCGGCAGGTGACATTTGCGAAACGAAGAAATGGGTTGCTCAAGAAAGCCTATGAACTCTCTGTTCTGTGTGACGCCGAAGTTGCTCTTATCATCTTTTCTAACCGTGGGAAGCTCTATGAGTTCTGCAGCACCTCCAAGTATTATTATTATTATCTTTTATCTTAACCCTAATATTAGTTTGATATGTTTCTACATGTATTTTCTTCATAGATTTGTTGATTTCTTTCTTTGATTTTGTTTCAAGATTTCATTTTTCTCTTGTTTTCTTGGTCAGATTGATCTGCAAATCTTTCATTTATCATGTCTATATTTAAATTTTTGAGATAATTCTTAATTATTGAATTTTGCAAAAGGAAAAACATGAGTTTCTTATCTTCTAATTTGGTTCAAATTTTGGGTATTGTGTTAACCTAAAGCTTTTTCTTTCTTTGATTTGTTTTTCTATGGTCTGAAATTGCTTTTAATTACTAATAAGTGACAGGCATTTTTTGTCAATCCAAGATCTGCATATTCTGAGAAATACACATAATGTTTTCATCAGATCCTTTCTTTTACCTAGTTTCAAGCCTGATCCATCTTCCTTTT
Source organism: Olea europaea var. sylvestris (assembly GCF_002742605.1). NCBI lineage: Eukaryota > Viridiplantae > Streptophyta > Magnoliopsida > Lamiales > Oleaceae > Olea > Olea europaea. The sequence goes on from NC_036246.1 coordinate 3,647,478, forward strand.
AGGTTTTTCATTTTGAAAAGATGTTACATGTGTTGTTTTCAAGATTATTAAGCCTATTTTTTCTTTTAAATTTAAAAAAAAAATGACGTTTGTCTATCTAAGGTTTCTACAAAGCTAAATTCTTTTCACTTAGTTGAAGATCTTATTTATTAAAAAACTCTCAGGTTTCAGTCTGATTGTGACAAAAACTGATATCAGAGTTTAGATCAGATAGGGCATCATAATTTCGTTATATATCTTGACATGACAGGATTTCAGAGTACTTCAATTTTTGTTTGAAATCGAACAACTAATAAACTTGACCTTTGTTTAATTCTTGAAATATTCTTGAATTTTATTAATTAAAGAAATGAAGGTTTTGTTTCTAATCTCTCACCAGGTAAATCTTATATTTTTTTATTTTTTATTTTTTCAAATTTTCAGCTTATATTTAAAATGATCAGTAAGTGTGAGGTAGGATTCTTTTATGTGAACACATTAGTATTCAAATGATAGGCATATGCGTGCATTAAATTCGGTTTTTATTTTTCGATTCCTTGATTGATTTGATATGCTAAATAGCATAAATCGAGCACGAAAATTTCTAAAACTTTGGATATGTTAAGAATCCATTTGGTTCCCCAGACATGGCATCATAAACATCTATTAAAATGTATTGAAATAATTTTAATTGTAAATTTTTTACAAATTTGACATTGGGAAATGTAAAGAAAAGTTGGATTATCAATAGCTTCATATGAATGAAGAAGAAACTGTAACGTTGTGGTTATTATACGACATGACATATTGCAAAGTGCAAACTAAGGCTTCAAGAACAGCCAAAGATCTTGGAGTATTCCACATCACACCACTCTTAGTAAATGGATTTAAACGTCCATTAATCCTTTAACTTTGGTGAATCCTTATCTTTTTCATTAATGTTGCTGTTTTGGATATTTCTCTAGTCAATGCCTTAAAAACTACTGCAATATTCTTAAAGGATTTATTTTCGTTTTCGTTGATATGGTTGTTTTGTATATTTCTCTTATCAATGCCTTCAATGCTTGTACTACTGCAATATTGTCAAATGATGTTAGGGTCAATAAAAAGTTCAGCATTATAACTCCTATTATCATGGGTGCACTATGAAAAAAAAAAAAAAAAAGGATAAAAATTGACATTGTCTTCCTTATATGGGCTAAGTTTAAGTCAATTAGAGTCGAAATAGTTCAATTAATTAGGAACTATTTATTTGCCATGTTTTCAAGATATGGAAATATTTCCATGTGGAACTTGACTTTTAAAATTCTTTGTATTAACACTTTAAATTTGTTCTTAACCTAAACTTAATCAATATTAATCCATTGTAACCAAGCCATTATTTGGCATCTTTGTTTGCATAAAGGGGATAAATTTAACCTTTGCGTTTTCATATGATGTTTTACATATATTGTTTAATATTTTCACATTTCAATTTTACCGTTGTCATAGTCATGCTAATTACTAACTAATGGATTCTTTTTCTGTCTTATCGTTACAGCATGCTCCAAACACTTGAAAGGTATCAGAAGTGCAGTTATGGTTCTCTGGAAGTCAACAGTTCAACCCAAGGTCTTGAGGTATAATAATTATGTAATTCTTTTTCTTTTTTTTTTTAAATCTAACAGAATAATTATGTAATTCTTTTTCTTTTTTTTTTTTAAATCTAACAGAATAATTATGTAATTCTATTTCAATCTTATCTTAATTGTGAAAATAGAGCAAAAAATGTATTTACATAGAAAATGAAAATATTGTTTCCATTAAAAAGAAACGGCTAATGATTTCAGAAGTATACATCTTGGAAATCTGAACCACTGTCAATTTCTTGGATGCATTTGAAAGCCTCGGGATTACTTGCAAAAGAAATTTTGTCTTAGTTTATCTTGTGTCTTGAAATAAAGGGTGAAGTGCAGTTATGGTTCTCTGGAAGTCAACAGTTCAACCCAAGGTCTTGAGGTATAATAATTATGTAATTCTTTTTCTTTTTTTTTTTTAAATCTAACAGAATAATTATGTAATTCTTTTTCTTTTTTTTTTAAATCTAACAGAATAATTATGTAATTCTATTTCAATCTTATCTTAATTGTGAAAATAGAGCAAAAAATGTATTTACATAGAAAATGAAAATATTGTTTCCATTAAAAAGAAACGGCTAATGATTTCAGAAGTATACATCTTGGAAATCTGAACCACTGTCAATTTCTTGGATGCATTTGAAAGCCTCGGGATTACTTGCAAAAGAAATTTTGTCTTAGTTTATCTTGTGTCTTGAAATAAAGGGTATACGGTAGACTATTTTATCTTTGGCAGCTTGTATGTGCATGTTTGGCTTTTTTTTTTCTTTTTTTAATCAAAATAATAAAGTTCATTTTCTTTGAGAAGAAGTAAACATTATTAAAACAAATTTGTAAACAAAAAAATTACCTTTTTTAATCTTGGCCAAATATGTTCTCTGAGAGTTGTTGAATTGGTGAGATTATTTGTTATTTATGGCGCCTAAGCAGCATGATGATGCTCATCTAGGTTGGTTTTGTTATGATCTTTTTGTAGGAAAGCAGCTATAGGGAATATTCAAACCTGAAATCTAAATATGAGTCACTACAACGATATCAAAGGTAAATAACTTTATCTCTTTTGAATCACCTCATCTTAAAGTATAAACTTTTAAGATGAAGTGGTTCAATGTAGCGTTGGAGTTGTGTTTCTAAAGCACGAGCACACATAAAAACATGTTTTCTTAGCTTTGATACTATATTTAATTACTTTATTTCTTAAATGATGTGGTTCAACAACTATATTTTCTCGTGTTAAACTGACATAAATTTTGCAAATTTCAAGCCCCTGTTTGGTTCCCATTTTTTTCAAATTTTAATGTTTGGAATAATGTTTTTTTTAAGAATGTGTGATTGAAAAAGAATAAAAAAATTTCGATTTACGTGTAATAATATTTTATGGAAGATTGTGCGGTTAAAAATAATAGAGAGAAAAAAATGAAAGAGAATGGGGGCCAAACGGGATGCAAGTTTGCTTGAGGTAAGAATTTATATGTGCAACAAGCGGGTTTTTTTCTTGAACTCTAAACTGTTACAGACATCTCCTTGGAGACGAGTTGGGACCTCTAAATATCAATGATCTTGAGCATCTGGAGCATCAACTAGAGACATCCCTCAAGCATATTAGATCCACTAGGGTAAGCAAACTTCCATATATGCCTGTGTGTATTACCAGCTTATTATATGGTTGAGTACTTGTCAATTTCTGAGTTTTGATTCTACCATTACAATATGATTGTTGTGGTATTTATGTTTTTTTCTTTCTTTATTTCAAGGTGAACAGTATAGTACTAGACTAAATTAAAGAAAAAAATTAAAATTTCTCTCTTTATAGTGGCCAACAGTGCCTTCCATTGGATAGCAAGCATATAATAAAGTTATCTTTAGAGAAAATAAGTTTTATTTATTGTCTCAAAGGCATGAACACATGTATATTATGTTAAAAATTGAGAGAAATAGCAAGTGTTCAAAATTTATTATTTTTTAATAATGTTCGAAGATCTAAAGGAAACCTTGAATGAAAAAAAATGGAATTAAGTAGGAATAAACTTAAAGAGTGGGCTTTAATATTTAGGATTTTTTGCCAATGATATTATACATAAAAAATTTTAAAGGCATAATGCAAGGGGTAAAAAGTCCAGTTTGATGGATCATGTTAGTTTTGATGAATGATTATATAAATATATCCATAAACATTTTTTTTTTTTTTTGGAATGAAAGTTATAATAACATTTGGTGGCTTAAGTTTTCAAAAATAATGTTTCCACATGCATGTAACCTAGTTTTGCATGGATATGATATTGATCAACTTTTTCACTAATTTTATACTTATTTGCAGACTCAGGTTATGCTCGATCAACTTTCTGACCTTCAAGCAAAGGTATCCGCGCTTAGTTTCAACAAAGGATTATTCTACTTGACATTATGGTGTCCATTATGTACTCCAAGTATTGTCCTTCAATAGATATCCTCATTAATTCCATGTCTACTATGGCTAACAAGCTTTGTCTTTTTTACAGGAAAAGATGATGGTTGAGAATAATAAAGCTCTGGAGAGGAAGGTTAGTGAACTTGTAGAATTTCTCCACTACACTAATAGGGAAGCTTTGACAGCCTACCTGACCGAATACTCACAATAGGGGCCGGGCCCACTTTTTTTTTTTTTGTATTTTTTATTCATGCTGGTGGTCCCACGCATGTGTGAGTTTGTCACCCATTTTCAGTCACTTTAGCTTAATTCAAAATGAATAGAGAAGGGAATAAAATAAATGCAGCTTAATTCCATGTGGAATTCAAATTGAGCATATGCTTGGTACAATTTTGCTTTAAATTCATTTTCAACCACACTTTCTTCAAATAAAAGAAATTTGAAAGTCAGCACTAAGCACATAATTTTTTATTACTTTTTAAGTACATAGCCTTCAAATAATAATAATAATAATAATAATAATTTTTGACAAATTTATTCTGAAAAATGGGGAAGTAATTAAGGTACTATAAAGGAGTGCCAAATATAGGGAAAAAAGCATGAAAGAAAATAATAGAGACAACCTCCAACTAGGAAAGGGAAAGAGGCCTGAGGAGGGAAAATATATATTTTTCGTCACAACTTTTGTCTGATAGATACTTTAGCAAGATTGGATTTCTTTCGAAACACTGTTATTTTATGGTGGAAGATTGATTTGGTGTCAAAACCGTGTAAATACTAAAAGCCTGTTTGGGAGTGATTTTGAGAATTGATTTTTTGACCGTTAAGAGAAAAGTGGGGTCCACTTGTGAGAGATGAAGCCAAATATAATGGCTGAAATAGTGAAATAATGGTCAAAAAATCAATTTTTTTTGGGGGGGGGGGGATCACTCCCAAACAAGCTCTAAATATTGTGTCCACCATATCGTTGAATTACAGGGAAGATTTACTTGTTTATTCCAATAGAACTAAATAATACTCTGCTATTCTTTCTTCATTATATATTTGCTTACAAATTGATCAAACTTATAATTGGCCAGGTTCTGAGTTTTTTTTTTTTTTTTTTTTTTTTTTTTTTTTTTTTTCCCCTTTTTTTCCACAAATATTCAAAATTTTTTTGTTTTTTTGGNNNAAAATTGGACAGGTTTTTGTTTTTTTTTTTTTTTTTTTTTTTTTCGATTTCTTATCGTCGCATACCTTACACGAAATATGAAGATTTTTAGGATTTCTAGGTTACAGTTTTCTGGAGTAAATATAACTCGGAAGAGAGGAAGAGAAAATAAATCTTCGTTATGAATGAAATTTCGTCTTACAATCTTAAAGACCTCCAAGAATTTTTAAACCATAACATTAGTCGTTTGAGGGACAATTCATTTATTTATTTAAATTTAGTTCTCATCAATTTGATGCTGTTATATTTGTTATGCTTCTCAGCTTGAAGAAATTTACGCTACAAATCACATGCAGCAGCAAACCTGGGGTGGTGGTGACCAAAACTGTGCATATGGCCAGCAGCATCCTCAATCCCAGGCCTTTTTCCAACCTTTGGAATGCAATTCTACTTTGCAAATTGGGTAATTTTTCTAAATCTTTTCCCAGATACAAACTGCTCAAAACTCCCTTGGCATCGTAAACTAGTTCACTAAATTTTGTTGAGCTGTTTATTATTCAAACTGAGTTTTGCACATGTTCGATCAAATGAATATTAATCCTTACTCAAGATGGTTAAGAAACCAAAAAACAAAAATCATAGAAGTTGTACTGAAGCATGACCCTAGCTCCTTCTTTTTAGATTATGTAATTAATAAGTCTTGCTTATTACCAACGTACTTTGTAATTGTGCTTGTCGTATATCATAGAAGCTGAATTTAATTAGCTTCTTTTATCATGCACCTTGTGGCTTGAAAGGGGTTTTGCTTGTTCGGAATGAACACACAGAGACTCGACCTCGCTCATAATAGAGTGGCCACTTTTTTAAGAATCCAAGTTTAAACAAAAAGTAAAAGTACTTTTTTTAAAAAAAAAAAGCTTAAATTACTTATTTTCTGACTTCTTATACTGATACAGATACAATAATCCTGGATGTTCAAGCCAAATGACTGGTATCAATACAGAGGTCCAGAATGTGAATGGATTGCTCCCAGGTTGGATGCTCTAAATTTCTGGTGCAGACTTTCACCAGCAATTATCCTAAATTCCTAAAAATAATATAATGCAATTGTAAGACTTCATTTTGGAGTACTGTTAAACATTTACTCGTTGACTTAAACGAAATCGAGTGTATCTACAACTTGTTAGAAATGCACATGATCTTTCTGTTTGTTCTGTGTGGCAGTTAATATTATTTGCTCACATTTTAGCCCGGTTTGAGTTACATTTTTTATAATGCATTTTCGCCATACTCATTTTCAATCAAATAGTTTCTCAATAAAATGATTTTTGATCGTACCTAAAACGCTTTTCGCCATTTTTTATCAAGTCTGATTAATGCTTTGTTCAAATGAATAGTAAATAGCTTTATTATATATTTTTTTTCCCCTAATGAAAAATTGGGATTGATAAACTGGTAATAATCTTGCTGAGTTGAAGATAATACTTCTGTCGGTGGCACAAAATTCTCCAACTTTCAATATTTTAGATTACAAGGATGTAAATTATATTTCTAAATTTAAAATCTGTTTTGAACGAGTGATCTCCTCAAAACAGTGCGGATTTGGAAAAGCGGATTTCGATCTATGAGTAAACTGCTTGAAAATGTTCTGCAGGGAAAAAGTTACTTGTAAGCCTACCATCTTAATTTTCCTTATTCTGATCTCTATGCAATGTTCAAAAAGTATAAATTGGTGAGCATGATAAAAGTTAGAATTTTATTATTTTATTATTTTTTATTATTATTAATTTTTTAACAATACTTAGTACGAAATGTTATATGATTGTAACAATTTCAGATAGTGGAAAGCTTTGAATGTATGCAAATATTTATTTTTCTCATCATTTTTCTTCTGAACAAGAATTCTGTAGCCATTTGTAATTCTTCGTAAACAGTGACTTAATTATCTGAACAAATCATGCTACAAATACATTGATTTTGACATTAAATTTTACATTGTGCCACGTGACGATATCGCATTGGATAGTTTTTGAAAAAAACACACTTTTTCACCAACTCCATTTTTAAAAACATTTGAAAACAATAGAGTGTCCAACTCCATATCAAGCAAATAATGTACAAGAAGCTTATTCTTATCTGAACATATTCATCACATTCAATGGCTCCATATTTTATTGCTGATAAGCCCAATGGCTTATGTATAGCTTACTGGGTTCTAAATTATTCTCAAGTGATGATGATGATGAAGAAGATACGTGGACTTGTTGCTGGGCCTGAAGATTGGTGGAAAACCCATTCCATATTCCAGGGGACTTCTGTATCATGGATTATTGGGCTGGGCTGTGAGAAAAGACCATAGAGTTTAAATTACATCCAAGCCTGGATTTTAACTTTTCAATTCAAAATTCAGATTCAAAAGTTTTTATTTTTTATTTTTCCCTCAAAAATCAGGTAATAATTTAACTCTTTAATATTAGTAATAATATTAAAAAAATTAAATTAATCCCCCACCTCCCCTCCACGCACCCCCACAAACCCTAATTCTTTTTTCCAATAAATAAAAATAAAAATTCCTATCCTTCTTAATTCCCCCTCCAAAAACTCTTCTTGACGGAGCACTGACACCCTCGATGACAGGCACAGCACCAACGTTCGTGAGTGCGGCGAGAGGGTAGTAATGGCGACGTGTGTCCATCGTAGTTGTTTATTGCGTTGGCTCGACAAGCTGTGGTGGTACACCATGCCACTGCACACGAAGCGGCGACAACACCCATCGAGTTTTGCATTGGTGTTTCTTTGTGTTTCTATGTTTGAATTTTTATGTCTTTTTGTTTCTGAGAGTAGCGGCAATGGGCGTGCATCGCCACTACTTACGAGTTTTACGTTGGTGTTTCGTTGTGTTTTTGGGTTTGAATTGTAACTCAGTTTTGTTTTGTGTTTCTCTGGTTGCCATCTCATTCTCTTCTTCTGTTTGGTGTGGTATTGATGGTTGTAGTGTGATAGAGGCGAAGGAGATGGTAGATTTGAGGTGGTGGTGGCGCTAGCTATAGTGCTGGTGGTTGTGTTCAAGGCGACGACAGTGGCAACGATGCGATAGTTGTGGTGGTGGGGTGGAAAGAAGAGTGTGACCAGTTATTTGGTTAATTGTGATCAATGAATTGATTGATTTGTGATCAATAAATAATTTGTGACCTAAAGAACGTGATTGTGACTAAATTTGAATTCATGACTCTGAATTTGGTAAATTGTGACCAACTTATTCGATAATTTATAACTAAAAAATAATTTGAAACAAATTCATTTGATAATTTGTGATTGCGAAATAAGTTGTAATTTATAAAATTTGTGATTTGCGACCTATAAATTTTTTTATTTGTATGACCTATAAATTTTTTTATTCGTGATCGAAAAGTAATTTGTGACCAATTAATTTGATAATTTGTAACCGAAAAATAATTTGTGACAAATAGGTTCGATACTTTGTGACCGAATTGTATAATATTGTGACCTTAAATATCCAATTAATAAATTTTTTAATTATTTATTTAATTACTAAAATTTAATTATCATTTGATTTTTGAAGTTTTAAATTTTATTTCTTAATTTTAAAATTGCATAATGTAATCACCTTAAATATGAGTTTTTCCCTTTTATTAGTCTAATGAGTTTTATTATTAGAGTATCATTTTACCGAGGCTCCGTTTGATCCCATTTTTTGTGAAATATAAATTTTATAATAGTAATTTTTCAAAACACGCGTGATTAAAGCGTAAGTAAATTTTTTGAATTTACATATAAAATTATTTTATTGAGAGAATATAATTGAAAATGGGTTTGAAAATAAAAAAAAATAGAAAATATAGTTGAAACAGGGGCTTACTTTTTGCCAAATTCTCAATATTGAGTATTGAGTTCAACGTTAAAAATAAAATCTTATTAATAAAAATAATAAAACTATTTATACACCGGTTAATATTTCAGTATTTATTCGGAATTGAACAATTAATCCAAATTGCATGATGTGGCGTGGATGATTTAAATTTTAATTTTAATTACATAAATACCACCACTCTTGTCAAATTCGATTGTATTAAGTCTCCCATTCAATTTTAATGGTCGCCAGTTAGAGTTCTTTCATGACCACTAAGGTAAGATGTACCTGACTGTAAACTTCATGGTCCTATGGGATTAATCGAGATGCGTGTGAGTTGGTTCAGACACCTACAGTCATAAAAAAAAAAGTCTTCCATTCAATTTTGCTAATTGTACAAGTGGAGTTCCGGTTGACAATGCCCTCACAGGAGGGGGTCCATGATTTTTTTATTCATCATGGGTCCTTTTTCATATGTGTGGTTGTCAATCTCAATTGTACATGTAGCATGACCCGTCTCCCATTTGCGTAATTAATGTTAATATCAATCTGACGATGTGTCACACAACATTTAATTGGCCATATAAATTAGATTATGATTGATCTTAACAAAGTTATTCCTATTTTCCTATGTTACGTAAAGAATATCTTAAGCACTTTTAAGCTTTCAGCGTTTACACAGGGTATATCATATTTATACTGCAAATATGTACATGATTAAGAAAGAGATGCATGTGATTAAATTCCGTCAATTCGTTGAATACCGCGTTTAAATATTAGTTCAGACCATCGTCCGCCTTTGAATGAATTAGGGTTGTGAGGTACCATGTCGAAGCTAACAACTATTTCACATTGTGTTTCATTAGTCAAATGTACGAATAAAATGTTCAAAATATCTAATAATATTGTTAAATAGAAGTGTTAAGTTGGATTGGAAGGAGAAAAACCTTGTTTGAGCCCCATTCTTTTGGAAAAACACATTTTTCAACAGTATTTTGACATCATTTCAATCACACATTTTTCAATAAAATAATATTACGCGCAAATCCAAAATTTTTCCTTATTTTTTAATCACACATTTTCCATCAATACGCTATTCAAAAATTCATTCTTCCAAAAAAATGGGACTCAAACAAGGGCAAAATCTTAAACGTGTACTGGTAAATACTTGTAAGTAGCCTAGCATATACTACACTGAGGCATTGCCAAAAAGGAAAGCTTGATGAAACTAATATACATCATGGTAATAAAGGACAGTAAAATTACAGAATCCATATTTAGAAAGAAATTTATTTTTTCAAATAATTTTCATAATTAGACAAACCCTAAAATTGCTCAAATGATTCCCGATTTAGCCCATCAAGAAAATATAGTGTAAGTTATAGGAAAAAAGTTGTCTCTGTTAATTTAATAACTAGCCCACTTCCCACGTGAATTTCCTTTTTTAATAAAATAGTAAATGAGAATATGGCCAGAGCTTTGGAAATTTAGGATTTAAGGTACGATGTACGATTTATATAAAAATTTTGCAAAAATCCCTTTTAGGGCAATTTTAGTCCTTTTAACTCATGTGCCAGTGAAGCTTTGCCTTGAATTCTGAGTGATATACATGAATTGCCAACGTTTATTGATAAATTTTAGTCACTGACAACTATCCTTTCAAGTTTTATTTTTTATTTTTAACTCATCTTTGACCACACACTTTCACGTTAAAATATTCTTAACGTAAAATCAAACTTTTTCCTAATTTTAAACCATATATTCTTCAAAATTTTACTATTCAAAAACTCATTATTCCCAAAAAAATGATTGTCAAATAGGGGCTTAATGTAACCTCTGTTTTGTGGCCATTATTTGGGAAAAAACAATATTTTGAATAGTAATTTTTAAGAAAACTAGTCACGAGTGAATATACATTGCACGTTATTTTGAAATATTTTATAAGTGTCGTAAAAATAACTGTACATGAACTTGAAAAAATAATTTACACCGTTTTGATCAAAATATGAGAGAAATGCATGCCCCTGAAAAAATGTTAATTATTATACATGCACGTAAATATTGAAATGAAAAATTGAATATTAAATATATAGTAAAAATGAAAAGAAAAAATGAAAAGCAATGTATTATTAAAATAATTGAATTGCAATAGAGTTAGAATTGTTCAAAAAATGATATATATGTTGTTAAAAAATAGAAAAAAGTTTTGAATTTATAACATGCAGAACTTTTTATTATGTGAATAAGTATGTAAAAAAAGAATTTTCAAAAATTTTAAGTATCAACTTATCCAAAGTGCTTGAAATTAAATTAGGTGAGGTGATCCATCATATCAAAATATGGTAGAGTAGAAATCTGTAGCGTTAAATAAGTTCAAATAATAATCATTATTTGTATAAGCTTATCTAAGCTTCCCTCAAGCTTACTTATAATCTTTTTTTCCTTTCAAAATCTCAAGTCATTTTGTCACTTAAGCACCAAACTATTTATTGAATCAAAATAATGAAAAGAATGAGAAGGTAACTAAAAGGTAAAAGATTAAGTATGCCTATTACCTTCAATTAATAGGGTTCGTAAAATTTTTAGTTTTTTTCCTTTAATTTAATTCATGCATTAAGTTTTATTTTGGTCCCCAGCTTAAAAGCCTTTTATATTGGAATAGATAAGAATTTTAGGACCATTCATTATGTACTATGCACATATTATTTTGTGAATACATTTGTACTATATTCTTATTCTATATAAGAAATATTTCTATATAGCAAAGCACTTGCTAAATGGGACCACCTAGACATAAAAATTATGGTTTAATTTTCTCAACTTGTGCGAAAGATACATGGTCGGACATTTCATTTATATGCTATGAGTTTACAAGGCAGATAAAAAGTAATCTAAGAATAAAACATTGGAGACCTGCATTCAAAGTCATGAAAATATCTTTTCGGGACCAGAGAATAAATGAAAATCTCATTTACCCATGGCAAAATATTTTGCTTTTCCATACAAAAGGATGGACCACGCATATCTTGCTCTCAATATTATCATGGAATTTTTCTCGAGCCACGAAGTTATTTACATTTGTAACTTATGAATTTCTATTTTATTCCTTTGACAAGTCATTATTTCGAATTATTCAAATTATCTCAAATTTCAATTTTCATGTTAGATTTCAACATTTATGATCTACTCCATTGATTTTCAATTTCTCATATTTGCTTCTTGGATGATCATGACTCATATTAGTTATAAATAGGTAGTGATATTGTTAATTAGGAAAGTATATTCTCCTTGGAAATTGTCATGACATGACAAACATTGAAGCTATCTTTAGTACAGAAGACACAAAACTATAAAATGTTAAATACGATGAAGAAACCAAGAATTTAATAAAAAAAATTTAGGAGTATAATTAGGAAGTGTTTATAAATACTTTACATAAAATCATTTTTTGTTCACACATTTAATAGGTATCATAAGTACTGTCCATTTTTTCACTACTCATTTCTATGTGTTTATGTATATTATTGTTTATAAACACTTCCTAAACATCAATAGGCAATACTGGAGTGGGTCCAATGTAATATATGGAAGAATGATAAAAATAATAATAAATTTTATATTATCTATTCTACAATTTTGTACGATCTAATGCAACGGACTAAGAGCTTATTTAAGGGAGATTTTGAAAATTAATTTTTCTCCCAATCATTTTCAACCTTACATATATGTGGTCCATAATTTTTTTCTTACTTTTGAACCATATATTTTCCAAGAAAATCATTTCACTGGAAATTTTTTTTCCAAGACAACCTTTAAATAAGACGACACTTTTTGATTCCGACATCCCACAAAAAAATATTGTATATAATCTCTTTAGTTAACGTCACGTCATTTATATTCATTTATTTCAACATTACATAATTTTGTTGATAGACGATATTACATAATTAAGATACATGTATTCTTTTTTTTTTTTTTTAAATAATCAATATATGTGACATAATTTATTAATGACAAAAAATGGAAAAATAAATAAATAAAGAACTACACATACATAGGATGATGCTCTGCGTATACCTTAGCTCAAGTAGCCAAAAAGGAAAAATATATTAAACTCGCCATGTTGAAAGACTGGAGTATGCTTTGGAATATTAAAAATAAATTTGAGTATTTTTGTTTTTCTTTTTTCAAAAAAAAATGTATTTCTTTAATTGAATTTAGTAAGGTAAATATAAGAATTTTTTAATTCTATATATTTTAAGAGCAGAGCAAATTTCATTTTATATACATTGATTAATTCAATAGGTAATTAATGAAATTTATTAATTTGATTTTCGAAATGAGTCAATTTGTTTGTCAAGTCAATTTAGATTATTCCAAATCTTATTACTTATTTTTTTTCGCACATTTTTTTAAATTCACAGTAGCAAGAGAATCCCTATGAAAATTGCTTTTAACATTTCATGAACTTTAGTCTAAATCCTTGATATCATAACCGAGTAAAGCATTTCTCTAGCTCTGTCCACTTTTGGACTCGCTACTTGATATAGGTTGAATAAATTTAGTATTACACTCCAAGTTCTAGACATTCCTTTTCTAATTATTCATATCCTCATTCGAACAACACAAAAACCTCGATGCAAAAGCATTTTGGTTGTTAAGTTATAGCAACATTGAGCACCATCCAATATGTGCGAGGTCAGTGTACTAAGCCAGATGATGATCTCGATACTACATATCCTCGCGAATGATGTATCCCAAAACATCCTTAGAGTGTTTCTTTGGTTTGAAAGATATAATATAATATTATTCAAATTTTAAACACCAAAATAGTGGGGGCAAAATTCGTTTGAGGACAACAATCAAAAATTGTGTTTGAGCCTTCAAAGTTCTTCATATATCATTTGCCATTTGTTCATCTCCTATACTTCTTTCGATAATTTTTCTATTTGTAATTCGTTCTCATCTTTGGTGGAGTAACATTATTTCCAACAATTAACCTACCATACAGCCAGCTTAGCCAACAAAGAAACTGCGACAATTGGTTTCTGCCATATTCTCTTCCAAGAAAATCAGGTTGGTTCGGTCAGTTCTCATCATTATGCATTTACGAAATCTTCAGAATGAATTACACTGTTTTTTTCTTGGCTATGATGATCTTTCGGAAAACCCGGAAATTTTCACCACCTTTTTAGAATATTCGTCGTGGTCTCACTACCTGAATCTTGAATGCTTCTTCGCAGTTTCCTTTTCTTGTATTCAAGAACAGAATGAAATGATTTTTCCGGGAAATTGGAGTAACAATATTCTATTTAAGATTTGTACGATTTTCTCATTTTTAATATGCATTTTGAAGTTTGACTGCAGGTTGAAAGAATTTTTCATTATAGTTCTTCTTTTTCTTTCTGTGATGATTCTTGGGTTTAAACTTATAATTTATAATTTTGTTTATTTCCCCATTGTATGGGAGAAACACATTTTCCTCTGTATATGTAATTGAGTAAATGTACTTCAATTTCTTTTGTGCCACTTTATTTAATATCATTTAGATGTATGCTGCAGGCTCTTCGATTCTATGGAGAGGTCTGCCAAGAGGCAACTTGATCAAAAATGTGTTACTAGGTTTTCACACTTCCATTTTTTGCTCAAATCTTCATTACCAAATAAATTTTTATTAGATACTCAGCAATCTCTCTTTCAGGAAAAAGCAGAAGTCACGCCATGAACCTCAACAAAATACCGACAGTAATGACGAAATTGCCATAGCCAGAATCCGTGTAGAGGTACAGCGTGTTCATATTCTTCGTAATTTTTCACGTTTGAAAGCTTGAACATTTTAATTTTATGATTTCTCTTTATCAGGTAGAAGAGAAGGTGATGTTTTCGTCGGGCGAGCAAAGTAGAGCTCTGTCACAAGAAGAAACGACAATTCTGCAGAAAAATGCCTTGCAGAGAAAATTGGAGAACATCAGTTCTGTTAGAAACATACTTCTTGAGAATTTTTTTCAAATACCAGTTTTTTCTCGTAAATATTCATTGTTTTTTTAGTCGTTCCGACAGTGTCAAGATGTGGAATTAAGAGCAGAACTGAAGATGTGGAACAATGCTTATCACTGGTGAGAAAATTACTCAGTATAAGTCTATTTTTAGGAGAGATTTGTTAATGGAGTTCTTATCATGTTAAATCTTCAGTGTGTAGAGGTAAGACTGCATGGACTAATAAGCAATTTGATTAAGCTGTCAAAGAAGGTTGGTGTTAATAATTTCCTGTTTATGTTTTGTCATATCGGCTTCTTTGTCTTTGATTCGTATCAAATCTTATTGAATCTTCGACAGAAAAGAAGCCTAATGTTGTCCACAGCAGAAGTTCAGCATTGCGTCATCATCTCTAACCAGGAACTTTGGAAGAAGATGATTACTCGGGATAAAGAGGTAAAAATCAAGAACCTATAGAACTTGTTCAGTTTTTTGATTCATTTCAATGAAGAGTTGAGTTCTTTCTGAGAATAGGGAAGCAATTCACTTCAAGTATATTTATAAATGCAGTCTAGAGGAGAAAAGGCTTCGAACATTCACATGAACAAAGACATAAAATGTGCAGAACCTTCCCTGGTATTTTCGAATATGACTCAGGAAAGAAATTTCATACTTTTTGCTAGATATAAGTCGATATATTGTTTTTTTCTTGTTCTGCATTTTTAGGAAAATAAAATGAAAAGAACTGCGGATGATACACTTCGCTCTGCAAATAGAGCAGCCAGGGCAGCTGCAGGTTGGGACGACATCACATTGAAATGGAAATTTATGGACAAATCAGAATGGAAGAAGCAAGAAGCTAGTAGCAGTAGTAGTAATATTCAACAAGAATCGCCAAGAAAAGGTACAATGCTGACAGATTGTGTAGAGGCGTTTTTTGCTTCTTTTGATGGTCTATGAATAGTTCGACTTTTATTCATTGCAGAGATAATAAATGGTTTAGAGCACAAGATCTCAATCAAGAACATTATTGCATTACTGGAAAGGGAACCTCTTATGTCAAATTCGACACTCAACTATTGCTTATGCAATCGGTAAAATTTCAATTTGCATCAGTTTGAAGAGGTGAAAATTCAAGGTTAGAGGAGAACCGATTTGAGTTTTTCAATTCATTATTATCATCCCTGTCTAGCAATTCAAGCTGCTATCCAGTTTCGTCCTGTTAAAATTTATAGTACTGAGATACATATCAAGTCACTATTCAAAATTCTACTACTCTGTTTCATATGCCCAGCTAGCGAAGAGCGAGGGAAGACCATTCTTTACCAACTTAGCATCCGAAGTCATAAGGCACCAGTCCTTTCAGCTCAGGTCCATTAAGTCCGTTGTGCTTGAAACTGAAATGAATGCCAGAAAGAAGATCAAATACCGAATATGCCTCTACATTTGAAGGACAACTAGGTCCATCTGTGATACTGTGGAGACTGGTGTAGTCGAACATAACAGTAAGGGTATCGTGTTTTTTCTAGTCATTTCAGGGAAAAGAATGTTTTACTTCACTACAGAGACTATCAAAATTAACATCGGAGGCAAAAACATTAAGGTTCGATGTGCTATACACAAATTTTGACATACAAGATGAAAATTTTACTTCAATCCCCCCCCCCTCGCCCGCCCGCCCGAGCCCCATGTTAAAAAAAAAAATTGGAGGTTCACCTTCTAAATTGCTCTTTATCTTGTAGTATGGAAAGAATTATTGAAAGGTACGAAAGGTATTCCTATGCTGAGAAAAGATTAAATATGACAGAAGATGAAACTCAGGTACTTAATTTATCAAATATTATTCATTTTGACGTTTAATATATTTTTTTATTTGCCAATGTTTATCTTCATAACAACTTAGTAATGTCTTTTTCTTATTTTTTGAGTCTCATGTTACCATGATAGTTAATTGAGAAATATAGACTAGAGTGGAAGAACCTCAAAGTTCATGACCTGAAATTACTTTTCTAAAATTCCCATTGAAATTTTGTTTTCCTTTTTTGTAATTAAATCCCATTTTCGAGCTTTGTGCATTTCTTGAAAAAAGGTCTAGTGGACAGTTCTTTGAAATTAAGTGTAATTCATTAATAATAAAACTTTCGTGAATTTATTTAGAAATAGTTTATTTTACGAATTTGCTTCAAAATACCATTAAACTTAAATAACTATAAAACACAACTTCTAAGCATATATAAAGCTTAACTAAAATGACACCTTACATATAACATCTCGTAACCTTTCACATACCATACTTAAGAAAATTAAAATCTTGAACTGACGTACTTCTCAAGCTAATTTTTCCAATTTAAATATGACGATCATTCTCGAATAAGATGTCTAATCTTGAGATTTGATGAAAAGATGTAACTAGTAACTATATATGTTGTTAGCTCAACTTCACTTCCAACATAATGGAATCAATTGAAAGAATCTCTATTCACTCACAAGTATTGCTTTATAAATTTTAATCAACTTCAACCAACTCTAAAAGAGGTTATTAAAATTTAAATGTAATTTACCAAAATGCCCCTAAACTAATAAATATAATAATTTTATTACTGCTTAAGAAAATGACTAGAGAAATACATGATCAGCTCAACTTCTATTGGGAAGAGACACAAAAACGTTGCAGAGTCAAGACATTGCTGCACGATCAAGAAGTAATTGTAATGGGTGAGAGAACTACTCCTGCATCATACAGTGAACAAATGTAGGTGTTATATGATTCCCAAAGCTTGTAAAAGTTGTATGCTTACTCCAAAGTAACTCACAAATTTTGAGAATAGTAACAAAAAAATTAAATAAATAAATAAAATGGTAAGATTAAAACTGTTAAAGTTGACTTTGATAACGCCAAAATTATTGTTCTAGAATTTGTTTAAAGAGTATTATAATCTTGTTCTTTCAATTATCAAGGAATTGAAAATTAGTGGGAAACAAATTAAGAATTGAAGAGTTGAGAAAATTCTTCTTAGCATGATTTTAAAGTTTGAACAAATTGTAGTATAGTAATTAAAGAGTTATTGTCTACCCTTTATATCAATAACTAATGAGATCGTATCAAACTCACGTACGATTAAATAATCTTCACTCAACATCACAAAGTTCTAGCTTTATTAAAGAAATGAGGTGGTCGAAGAGCTAAAGGACAATGAAGAAATTTTTTTGTCTTGAAAAGTCTCTCGACAAACCTTTTTCAATGAAATCAATGCAAAGGCCAAGACCAAAGAAGATGTGGAAATTTCTATTTAAAAAAGAAAAAGAAAAATCAATGCTATAACCAGCGTTCTAAGAAGCGTAATACGTGGCGATGCGTGGAGGCTAAGCTATGGGCTAAGTGAGTTTAGGCGAGGCATAGACATAAAATACGTTTTCTTATTTTAATATTATTTTAATTTTTAATCAATCAAAAAATCATTTAATAATTAAAACTAAGACCCACCAAACATCTAAAATAGATTTATAGAAACTTTATACAATTTTTTTTTCAAAATTTCCAACAAAAGGATAAGTTTGAAATGTAAATACTAAATAGTAAATGGATAGGAGTTTTACTTTGTTCAAGGCTTCAAACGTTTTGAATCTAGGACAAAAGAAGTGAAAAAATCAATCTTTAAATTTTAAATTAAAAGAATTTAAAAAAAAAAATTAAAAAGAAGAAGATAAAAATGCGCACCTAGGTGGACATAATCACGTCTAAGCGTGCATTAGCGGTCAACAGTGACCGTTGACTACTAAATAAGGTGCCAAGCCACTTGGCTTGACATTTCCACCACGCATTTTCGTAGGCGGCGCTGCATTTTAGAACAATGGCTATAACTGTAGAAACTATGTGCATTTTCAAGCAAGAATTAATAAATAAAGAAGATTTTTTCTTGTTAGAGTACAACATATTAATTCATCTAATAGTCTACCAAAAATGCTTTCAATCATATTCCATAGCATTATCTTGAATATCTAGAATACCTTGAATGATATTGTAGCAAGTCTTATTAAAGTCATACCTCTTTTGTAGCAATTTTTTTTTTCTTTCCTTTTTTGAATGTTACTATCAAGTACTGTTTCTTTTTCTTTTCTTTTTTTTGGGGGGGGGGGGGGGGAGGGGGATGATATTACTAATTTATCGCCATAATTTTAGAATTTGTAGCATTCTCTTGATTGTAATGTTTACATTTTAATAACATTTTCTTTTCTTATAGTTAAGATTTTGTTTTCAATAACATTATGTCAATAACATTCTTTTTCCTTCAGAATTTTAATATTTATAGCATGCTTTGAATTAATATATACATTTATATAGCATACTTGATTGCATTGTTTTAAATAGCATTATCTTCGTGTTATGATTTCAGTATTTACATTATTTTTATTAAATTTTCAAATTTATATATACAATAGCATTCATTTTTGTCACGATTCCAAAGTTTATAACATTCTTTTACTGTTATACTTTCATAATTAATTGCATCAATCAATATTATAGATCATATTTATAAATATGTGACCTTGTAGAGTTAAATCAAGTAATATATTCAAAATTTGTGTATATAGTCTCGATTACTTATATGAACGACCATAATTATCGAAATGGAGTAATTTTGTCGTTCAAATAGATAAGTCTAGTTGTTTAAATAGAGAATTTTAGTTATATTCCATCTTCACATCAATTGCTAATAGTAATATAAGCATGTCTTGAAGTGATACAAATGAGTTGCGGATCCCTCTAAAGGGGTATCATAATTTATACAACATAAGTTGAATACAATTTGGATGGTAGATATATACATTACGCTAATATCTTTTACTAATTAATTAGAATTTGTGTTTACTATTTTTACAATTATATAATATATTTCTCTATGTTAATTTTCAAATTTGAATGCATCATTGCTCGGATGTCTTCCCTAAACAAGTTGCAATGGTTGAAGAATTTTTATTTTTATTTGAAGTATTACAATGAGATAATGCTAAATTAATTTGAGTATTTATGTTTGGCTCTCATTCATAAGCTATTTACAAATACTCAAATCAAATCATGTCAAAAGGATATCAAAGCTGACGGTGGTTTCAGTTTCCCAAATTTACCATCTTTATAGAAGAAGGAAATAGTTATATAATGTTCTAGTAGTGTTCCAAAGCCATCAAAATCCAATATATGAAAACATTTACTACAGACTGAATCTATTTTCAATAATGTTTTTTTTTTTTTTTTTTTTTTAAATCCATGTTCCCACGTACAATTTGTGCTTACATCCAGTTTTGGGAGCTTTCATTAGGATCAAAAACCTACTACACACATATAAGAACACAGTTTTCTGGAAAACAGTACAGTGACTATGTCTCATTAATAGTTGATGTATATTTTAGGAATTTTCTAGAAGATCCTAGAATTGCTTAGCAAGAATATTCTAGAATTGCTTGATAAGCAAGACTAATAAAAAGCAAAATTATCTAGAATTCCTTAGAAAAACTTGGGCACCAAGAAAGCTTGTGAGGTTTGTAGACACGTGTAGAATTATCTAGAAGAAATCATATGTAACTATGGTTTATAAATAGTGCATGAGTCTCTCATTTGTATATAAGCCTAAAAAGCCATTGTAAGCAAAAGTCATTGTTATTATAATAAAGTTCCTTTCTCCTACCTACTTTATCTAATAAGTTGACAGCTGCAGAATTAATGGGTTCACTAGAAGCACATAAAAAAAATTAGAAAGGCATTATGAGATTAACACTGAAAATGCATTCCAATCTAAAGTTAATATGCGGTTTTAGAAATCTAAAAAAGATGGGAGAAAATTGTAAAAATAAAGAAACTTAAGGAAAAGAATTCGATAAAAGCGATAAGTATCCTTTATGTGGTATAGGTAAAAGAAAAAGTCATTTGAAGGAGGACTGTTGGTTTAAAGGAAAATCACAGTGTTGTCACTGTAAAAGATTTGGTCACGTGTCGTTCTAAACAAAATCATCAAGCTAATTTCTCTGAAGAAAATGATAAAAAAATGAAGTTTATTTTGCGCCACTAGTAAGGATGTCCATGGTATCTAGACAGTGGTTGTAGTAATCATATGACGAAAGACGAAAGTATTTTCTGTAGTCTTGATAAAATCAAGGCAAAAATTAAGATTGACAATGAAAATTTTATAGAGGCGACAGGTAAAGGCTCTATTGCTGTTGACACAAAAAGGGCAAGAGATATATCAATGAAGTTCTCTTAGTCCCTACAATAGATCAAAATCTATTAAGTGTAGGTCAAATGATAGAGAAATGATATACATTATATTTTGAAGAAGATTCTTGCACGATCTATAATAAGAAAGATAAATCTCTTGTAATTGCAAAAGTCAAAAAACGAGAGAACGAATGCTTTCTAATCCAATGGAGATATGCAAACAGTGCGGCAATGATGGCACAAGTGGACGAGTCATGGATGTGGCACAAAAATTTTGGACATTTCCACTTCCATGGGTTAAAGATCCTGCAGCAAAAGAGCATGATGAGAGACTTACCAGTCATAAAAGAGATTGATGTAGTCTGCGAAGGATGTTTGCTCGGGAAACAAAACCGCTAACCATTTTCGTCAGAAAAATCTTGGAGAGCTAAAAAGCCATTAGAGCTAATACATATAGATGTATGCGGTCCGATGCGTACTCCATCACACGAGCAAAATAGGTATTTCATTCTTTTCATTGATGACTACACTAGAATGACATGAGTATATTTCTTGCGTGAAAAATCCCAAGTATTTGAGATTTTTAAAAGATTTAAAAGCTATGTTGAAAGGTAAAGTGGTTGCAATATCAAAACTATCAGAAGCAACAGAGGTAAAGAATATATATCAAATGAATTCAACAAGTTTTGTGAAGATCAAGGAATGGAGCATCAACTCACAGTTGGATACGCCCCTGAACAAAATAGCGTGTCAAAAAGAAAGATTAGAACATTAATGGAGACAGCTAGAGCTATGCTTATGAAGAAAAGTCTTCCAAAAACTTTTTAGGCAGAAGTTGTAAGCACTACAGTCTACCTACTAAATCGATGTCCGACTAAAGCTGTGCAAGACAAAACGCCAGTGGAAGCATGGAGCGGACGAAAACCATCAGCAAAGCATCCCAGAGTTTTTGGCTGCGTCTACTACTTACATATTCTACAGGAGAAAAGATGTAAACTAGATGGAAAAAAATAGAAAAATGAATCTTCTTAGGTTATAGTACTCAATCAAAAGGCTATCAAGTATATAACATAAGAACAAAGAAGTTGATTATAAGTTGAGATGTTAAGTTTGATGAAGATGCCACCTATAATTGAGAGACTAGTCAAGTCGAGAGAAAAGCTATCAGCATCTTTACACAACCAAAAAAGCAGGAGGGTGACGTTGAGGAGAACAATCAACTAGAGTCCCGACAGCAAGTAACAATAGAAGAATCAGTTGACTCATCAAAATCGTCACTAAGAAAGACACAAAGATTATCGAAAATATATCAAAGATGCAACTTGATGATCGTTGAACCTGAAAGCTATGAAGCAGCTTCAAAACAACCAGAATGGAGAAATCCTATGGATGAAGAAATAAAAACGATAGAGAAAAACAACACTTGGGATCTTGTAGATCTTCCTCAAGACAAAGAAGTCATAGGAGTTTAGTGGGTCTACAAGACAAAGCTCAATGCTGATGGCTCAATCCAAAAACATAAAGCAAGACTAGTTGCCAAAGGATACTCATAATATTTTGGCATCGACTACACTGAGACATTTACTCCAGTTGCACGACTTAACACTATAAGGGCGTTGATTGCACTAGCTGCACAAAAAAAGTGGAAGATTTACTAGTTAGACGTCAAATCAGCATTTCTTAATGGCTATCTTGAAGAAGAAATTTATATAGAGCAACCTCAAGGGTACGTGGTACGAGGAAAAGAAGATAAAGTTTTCAAACTAAAGAAGGCCTTATATGGACTAAAACAAGCTCCACGAGCGTGATATAGTAGAATAGACAATTACTTCACTAAGCAAGAATTCAGAAAGAGCCAAAGTGAACCAACTCTAGACATCAAAAATCAACGTACAAGCAGTACACTTATAATCTCTTTATATGTTGATGATCTCATCTATACAGGGAATGATGAAAAGATGATCGAGAAATTCAAGGAAGATATGATGAAAACATTCGAGCTGACTGATTTGGGATTAATGTACTATTTTCTTGGGATTGAGATAGCTCAATTTGTAGATGGGACTTCATTGCTCAGAAGAAGTATACCACTAGTCTATTAAAAAAGTTCAAGATGGAAGGTTGCGAAACAAGAGCAACACCTCTGGATAGCAACAAGTCACTTAAAAAAGAAGACGGTACTCCAAAAGCAGACAGTTCAAAATTTCAAAGCTTAATTGGAAGTTTACTCTATCTCACAGCTACAAGGCCAGACATAATGTATGCAACCAGCCTACTTTCAAGATTCATGCAAATTCCAGGTCAAGTTCACTATGGAGCCGCTAAGTGGATACTAAGATACCTCCAAGGAACAAAAGATTATGGAATAAGATATTAGTCTACGCCTAGCTCAAGACTACTTGGATATACTGATAGCGATTGGGCACGATCAATAGATGATATGAAGAGCACATCACGCTATGCATTCACACTAGGTTTCGGAATATTCTCTTGGGCATCAAAGAAACAGGCAACGATTGAATCATCAGCTGAAGCAGAGTATATTGCATCAGCAATGGCAGCGAGTCAAGTTATATGATTAAAGCGTATACTTGAAGACATAGGAGAACCACAAAATGAAGTGACGGAGATCTATTGGGATAGCAAGTCAGCAATAGCAATGGTCAAGAATCCCGTATTCCACAGCAGAGCCAAACACATTAACATCAAGTACCATTTCAACAGAGAAATTGAAGCAAATAAAGAGATAGAGCTCAAACATTGCAAGACTGGAGAACAATTAGTAGATATATTTACAAAGGCACTACCACGAGCAAAGTTCGAAATACTACAAGAAATGATTGGAGTTATCAAAATATGCATCAATGAAGAGTATTAATGGTTGATGAATATTTTAAGAATTTTCTAGAAGATCCTAGAATTGCTTAGCAAGAATATCTAGAATTGCTTGGCAAGTAAGACTAATAAAAATCAAAATTATCTAGAATTCCCTAGAGAAACTTGGGCACTAAGAAAGCTTGTGAGGTTTGTAGACACATATAGAGTTATTTAGAAGAAATCATATGTAAGCTATGGTCTATAAATAGGGCATGAGTGTCTCATTTATATGTAAGCTTAAAAAGCCATTGTAAGGAAAAGCCATTGTCATTATAATAAAGTTCCTTTCTCCTATCAACTTTGTTTATTAAATTACTTTCTATCAAAATCTGTCATACTACTAACTTCCAACAAAAAGCCAACTATTTTCTACCTCCAAAATTATCCTATACAAAACATATTAAACCATGTAACTCACCACTACAAGAAAAAACCATCATGTCTATAGACTTCATCATTGCAATACAGGATGACTATTAAATTTTTAGATTTGTATATAAACTGCAAATTCATGCATTCTATATAGGTTCATACTGGTAGTGTTTTCTTTGACAATTCAAAGAAGTATAAACTATGTTAAATACAGAAAAATATCGCAAGGCTATTTCTATTATTGTCATTCCCAATTTCTAAAAACGAAGAACAAATTTCAAATTCTATTTACTATCACATTATTCGAGACATTTTTTTTTTATGGGATTTGAGGAATTTTATAATTTGAGGCCAAAATTGGTGATAAGAAATAGTATTATGTTAACATAATAGGAGATATATAAGGTCTATGAAAATCGTGAAAATAGTTGGAACTGTATTTTGAATATAATCCAAGTTTCAAACATAATATTCCAAGTGTTGGGCAGATCTGGAAATAGGTAATGATGTTCGCTTCAGTAATGGAGTCTTTATGATAAAAAATCAGAATGACGAGCATCCTGGTGACATGAAGAGTGGCCTAAGATAACTCATGTCGAGGAAATTTTGCACGATAAGATAATCAGTTTTGAGTGGACCAACCTACTTGAAAGTAAAGTTCGTTGTTGCACAAGTCTTGCTTAAAAGGGAACATTAGAAATTAATCTAGACTTATGAACATGTATGCTTCAAAGAAAGATGCACTGAACATCAGTTTTCCAATAATTACCTACACTTGATCTTGAATAATCATCAATCTAGTTATGAGTAGAGTAGTGGATCTAGAGTTCAT
The DNA here is from genome assembly GCF_002742605.1 of Olea europaea var. sylvestris. Lineage (NCBI taxonomy): Eukaryota > Viridiplantae > Streptophyta > Magnoliopsida > Lamiales > Oleaceae > Olea > Olea europaea. The sequence goes on from NC_036246.1 coordinate 3,672,769, forward strand.
ACACAATGTCTGATCACTGGCCTCAACAAGATTTTTCAATGAGAAAATGATAAAAGACCATTAACCAAAAGAAAACCATGAGTAGAACACAGCTTGACTCAAACATCAGGAAATGAATCACATAAGCTGATGTAACGCAAATTTAATTAAGAAAAACAAGATTGTACATGCTACTACTATATATTTCATAGTTTTAATATCAATATCAAATTACATGCATTTATGCAGGAGAACTGGAATCTAGAGTTCCCAAAGCTTGTGGCTCGGATTGAACTTTTACAAAGAAACATAAGGTATAAGTTATACTCATTAGAAGATAAATAATAATAAATAGTTATACTAATATGAGCAAAATGAAACTTTGGCTCCAATATTAAATTTATTCCAATTAAAACGGAGTATATGCATATTGTTTTGTAGCAACTATGTGGGAGAAGATTTGGATCCTCTCAGCTTGAGAGAGCTTCAGAGTTTGGAGCAACAACTTGATACTGCTCTGAAACGAATTAGAACAAGGAAGGTAACTTAGTTAACGTCCTTTCTTCTATATTTTCAAACATCTCGGTTTACTTTATAAGATTCATGGCAATATTAGTTATGTTTTCTCTGACATATACCGCAGAACCAACTGATGCACGAGTCCATTTCTGAACTTCAAAAAAAGGTAACAACTACGGTTCTTGTTTTATGGATTTGCATCCTTAGCTGCACAAGCATCTATATAACTAAAAACCCGCAATCCTAATTGAATCAATCCTAGTACCATCTTTTAACGTTAGTAACATATTTGTTTATGACAGAATTAGAGAAGCAAAAAGTTAAAATTTTGTCTGTCTAAATGTGTAAATTAATTTGAGAGTTGTATGCTTATTAATTTTGCTTTTTCCTAACATGTGAATATGATAAAAACGATTGTACTATAAAGTACTAATAAGTCTTCTCTAAGAACAGAAAAACCTTTTTCCCTCCTTGAAACATACCTAGGGTTTCTTTTCCTGTTGTCAGTTGCTGTACCCTTCTCCCACAGGAGAATTTAGGATGTTACCCTTTCTGATTCTGAACCATCTTAAAAATTGTTTGTATCTATTATTTGATTATATATGCTGCAACGATTTTCTGATCCGTCAAAACCAAAGAACATTGAAGCAATGCTTCTGTTGCTATATCTAAATATAATGAGTCTTGGCAATTGCTATTTCATAAATCAGGGGACTAAATCTAGAATAAACAGATAAAAATGAAAAAGATATCATACTTCTTGATCATATATATGACACAATTTAACAACCTACACACGGTTGCTCATGTATTAAGATTCATGTCATAAGATGTGGCATCATGGTTTACTCTCATTGTCAAACTTACAACAACCTTCCTCTTTTACACGGGTTTGGAGCCGACTAAGAAAATTGTTATTAGGATTCATGTGACCCTCAAAGTTCTACAAGGGTTTTGCTTTTCTGATTATCAGCCATCTTCTTCAAACTTCTTACATTTCCTGCTTCTATTCTTGATTATACTGCAACCATTTTCTGATTTGTGGAAAAGGACCTTCTCTTATTCTATCTAAAGATAACTGAGTCATCTACTAATTCTTTTTTCCTTTTTCCCTCATTGGAGAATAGCTGTTATGTTGAAGTGGATTAAAAAGGTATTTCACCAATGGGAATGGCATCAGGGAACTTACATCTCCTTGTTAAATATATTAGTTTTTATATTAAGGATAGATTAGTTATTTTATTTATCTGCTTGTAAGACTATTTAAGGTTTCCTTTTTCTTGTATTTTTATTCATTCAATCAATGAAGAAAAACTAGCCTCCCTTTTACTTCTCTCTCTATATTCTGCACTATCAATTAACATGGTATCAGAGCCACCATGACACAACAAGTTATTGATCTTTCAAACGAGATAGGGATTGCTATCGCCTCATTGCCAGTTATCTGCTGCCCTTTTTTTTCATGCAAAACCCACAATGCTCACAGTAAACAATTCTTGTCGGTTGCCATAGAAGAAAAAATTTTGTCGATTGCCATTAATTGTCTGCTGCCTTTTTTCTTTCTGTGTAAGGAATACATTGGGTAAACTTTGGAATTTGTTTGAATTGGATTGTGATTGGTTGTCTTGCTATTGGGTACTATTAATTAATTCTTGCAATGGTGAAAATTCTAGACTGAGGAGTATTTGTATGATTTGATGACAATGTGTTTTTTTGGAATATTGGATAAGTTAGAGAATAAATCAATAAGCAGCTCGTTTTTTGATTCACGTTAGTTTTTTGATTTGGTAATTATTTATTTATTTCGCAATGGCTAGAAGTCAAGATGATTCTCTTCAATTTATTAGTGTGCAATTAACATGGGACTTGGTATCTCTACCGCCAAGAAAACGAGCAATTAGTTCTCGATGGGTATATCAAATCAAAACTAAGTCAAAATGATCTGTTGAAAGATATAAAGCTCAATTAGTTTCCAAGGGATATTCATAGAAGTATGATATGGATTACGAGGAGACTTTTGCACATGTTGCAAAAATTGTTGAAAATTTACTTATCATGCGCAGCAGAAATTAACAGCAGAAATTAAAACAGATTTCAATACTCACCAAAAATCTACTTTGTGTTTAGATATAAACTATGATAGAAATTATACCTTTCTTGGATTCTGCAAAATCCTTTGCTATTATCTCTTTGATTCTGCAAACTCTTTTACTATTCTTTCGATCCAACAATCTTGATTTGCCACCCACAACTGTCCAATTATCCAGCCTCCAATGAAAATACACAAAAAGAACAAGATTGTAGGAACCAGCGTTTTCTCATCTTGTGCTAACAAGAAAATAAAATTCTCTACAAAATGCAAACCCTAACTATTTATTTATATAAGTCCAAACGGGTTTGGCCTGACTCAATCCAATATTTAATTAACATATTTAATTAAATTCGGTCCATCCAATTAATTAATTGGGACCTATATATAAGCAACCTTATTAATTAATTTGTCCAATGCTTTCTTGATTCATTAATTGACAAATGACAATATTTCAGTTTTCCTTTTGTGTGCAACCCATCAAGTACCCAATCACGATACCTAACAATGTGAATTATTATTTTGATTTAATCAAAATCGATAAATTAAAATAAGTTTTTAATTTATCACCAACCCAAGTTTGCCGTCCCAAATTGACATCTAGCAATGTGTCAAGACAACACATGTGACGAAAAAATATCACGTGGCATTACAAAATCAAACTCGTTCATTTACCGTGAAACTATAATTCCACTACCGAACGTTATAGATTAACTACTGACATTCAAATAGTTATCCATGTGAAATCTCTTAAAGTGTCTCAATATTTTATTCTATAACAAAACATTTACGTGTTCATTCAAGTGTCACCACGTTTTAACTTGTGGGATCAGCTACTTACTTCACAAGTAAGAAATGTCACACGTTATGGTCTACCCGTAATCACAATATCTGTATCTCGTTATTACTTACGATCACAGATGATTTAAGATTCAATCATATGTAATTTATCTTACAATCACAACTCCTTGTAATTAACAAATTAACAAGACTTGAATCCACAGACTCTATTATTTGATATTATTCATCGGAGTATGGATTTAAATAAATAATAGACCTTGCCAAAAATAAATGCATCGAACATATTAAAAGTGTTTACACCCAAAATCGATTGGACATAGGGCATAACACTTGCAAAAATGACTACTGTTCCCACCTTTATTGCAGTTGTTTCCGTTCGTCGATAGAGTATCTCTAAGATGGATGTTAAAAATATTTTTTTGAATGGAGATCTACAAGGAGAAGTCTATATGGTTCCCCCTCCGAGTGTTTCTCATCAACTTGATGAAGTTTGCAAACTTCGAAAAGCTCTCTATGATCTCAAATAGGCACCACAAGTTTGGTTTGAGAAGTTTTCTACTGTGATTACTTCACTTGGTTTTCGTCCTAGCCATCATAATTCAGCTTTATTTCACAAATATGCATCCACTGGACACATTTTGCTCTGTATATGTTGATGACATGATTATCACTGGTGATGATACTGATGGGATTGCAGCACTAAAGTCAGAGTTAGCTCATTGTTTTACAATGAAAGATTTAGGTCCACTCCTCTGTTTTTTTGTGTATTGAAGTTACATCCTCTCCAAAAGGTTATCTTCTATCTCAATCTAAGCATATAGCTGATATACTCGAGCGTGCTCATCTTACCAATAATAAGACTGTTGATACACCTCTTGAGCTTAATTCTTGATATTCTTCTTCTAATAGTTCTCCATTATCAGATCCTAGTTTATATTATACTAATGTTGGTAGTTTGGTTTATCTCATAATCACTCGTCCAGATATTGCACATGTTATCGATATAGTTAGTTTGTTTGTTATCTCGCCCACCACAGTTCATTGGGCTACTGTTCTTTGTATAAATATCTTCGAGGTACTCAGTTTCAGAGTCTTTTACTTTCCTCTACTTCATTAGAATTACGAGCATATTCTAATGCTGATTTGCGTAGTGACTCTACAGATCATCGGTCTACCACTGGCTTCTATATCTTTCTTGGTGAATCTCTTATTTCTTCGAAGAGCAAGAAACAAGAAACTGTTTCTCAATCTTCCACAGAAGCAAGAGTATCGTGCCATGGCTTCTATTACTTGTGAGATAGTTTGGTTACGTTGGTTGTTTGCAGATATGAGTATATTTCTCCGTCGTCCTACTCCATTGTATTGTGACAATAAGAGCGCTATTCAAATTGTGCACAATTCAATATTTCATGAGAGGACTAAACATATTGAGATTGATTGTCACGTGACTCGATATCATTATCAACTTGGCACTATAACGTTACCTTATGTTTCTTCTACTGTGCAGATTGCTGACTTATTAACAAAGTCACATTCCTCTTCGCGATTTCGTTTTCTGTTTGGCAAACTCTCAATGCTTCTTGCAGCAACATCATGAGTTTGAGGGGAGATGTTAAATATATTAGTTTTTATATTAATGGTAGATTAGTCATTTTATTTATCTACTTGTAAGACTATTTAATGTTTCCTTATCAATGAAGAAAACCTAGCCTCCCTTTCACTTTTCTCTCTATATTCTGCACTATCAATTAACATCCTTATATATCCATTTCTGATGCTATAGCCCGTAGAGTCCTCAAATCATGGAAAAGTTTATTAGTGAAAGCAAACTTGTGTTGTAGAAGGGTCCAATGATATGATTTATAAAAGAAGGCTTGCAGTAAAGAAGGCTGTATTTTGTAATTTTAAATTCTATCTACTTAATTCGGGAAATAACAATTATATGTATCCTATTGCTGGCAGGAGAAATCATTGCAGGCGCAGAACAACTTATTGGTAAAGAAGGTATATTGGAAATTATTTCCTTTCTTGTATGAGAAACTGAAATTACTGCACTGCACTGATTTGTTGCTTTTAACTAGCAGGTGAAGGAAAAGGAGAAGCAAAATGGAGTGGAACACACGCAGCAGCAGGAGCAGGAGCAGGAGCAGGAGCAACACAAGTTTGCTCAAAATTCATCCAATTTCGTATTTCCTCACTCTCTCTCACGATCACTAGGGCCTCCATCTCTCACTATTGGGTATCCTCTCTCTCTCTCTCTCCCTCTCCCGACACTTCAGCTCCTGGCAACGGCCCTAACTCTTTAAGCTGCAAGCCTCACACCATCTCTATTAAAACAATATTTTGAATAATAATTTTTAGGAGAGTGTGTGATTAGAAAATAGGGAAATATTTGTTTGCGTGCAAAATATTTTAATATGTGAATGTGTGGATCAACATAAGTATGCAGAAAAAATAGTTTTCAAATAATGATTTTCAAACAAGAACTAAATATGTTCTCACGAGTTTCTTCAAAAGGAATGAATATTTTCTCTCGTCAACCCTTTCATTTCAAATTACTGAATTTAAAAAGATGTGAAAGTGTGTTTATCTCTCTATAAGAATGCTGAAATCCTGATAGGAAGAGAACAATTTGGATAGTGACTCATGTGAAAGTGTGTTTACCTCTATTAGAAGACATGTTAGGAAGACGACAATTTGAATAGTAACTTAGGAGATTTTTTTTGAAGTGAAAGAGTCTAAATTTGTTACGATAAAACGAGCGAGATCTATACTAATTTACGAAAGACGGCATAAATATTCCAATTTGGATTTTGCAGGGGCGCCTTTGAGCAAGCAGTAGCTCAAAATGAACAAGTCGGCGGATATCAAACTATCCCTCATTCTACTTCCCTGATGCCGCATTGGCTCCTCCGCCACGCTAACCAATAAGAAATTTTCCGGCCACCAGAGATCGGAAATTTTAGATGACAACCATGAATGACTAGCATGCCAAATATCGAATCTGCATAAAAGGGGTAATTGCAATGTTGAACAGTTTCCATGTGCTCAAATCTATAGTGTGTTTTATTACTTCAGTAATCTTGAAATTAAAATGTACCAAAGCTCTTTTAATATCGTATCGTGCAACACCATGTAATAATATTTTCTTGTCTCGACAACTTAATTCCTATGTAAACTTATACACGTGTAAAATAATTTAATTGTAGTAATTCAATCATGACTGCAAAAACTATAAAAGTACATTTTAATTTCTTATCTAATTCAATATTACTTATTGCACAAACTAGACAAACATATCTCCTTCGGATCTCATTATTATATTTAAATCAAACAATTAGGTATCAAACAACTGGATGTATTAGGTCTAAAATCATCCCCAAAGTTAATAGGAGTCGAAGTTTTAATCAAAATAGGAATTTGGGAATCTGTCGCTTGGGACACCACACGACCTGCATTACCGTTAATACAATCGCGATCGCACCATTTGAAAGTTTTGGGTACTGGTCGTACTGAGTTCCTTCTTGCGATCGCAATGGCCGACAAGTTTCCATGGAGTCCATCTAGTCCCTAGCTCCCATATTGTGTTCATCCAAAGTCCTTCATTAATTTCATGGTAGGTCCTTCCACCTCTAAACGTGACACTTTGGTCCCCAACTTCCAGAATTCGTCCAACTCTCATCCCCCCCCCCCCCCCCCTCTCTCCAAATAGGCTGGAATTAGTAAACGAGGCAGGAACGAAGAACCTGATCCCATGCTGAATCTATTTATTTTATTATGTTTTTTTATTTTTCAATTTAAATCATATTTTTAAAAAATTTAAACTAGATAAAAAAAAATTTATTAAATTTTTTTAGCCATTCAGCAAAATTTAACCAAGCTAATAAAGACCGGCCATGTACCTTTGGCATTTCTTCTGCTCACATTTAGCATATATTTGAGCACATTTTCAACCACATATTCTATAGGACCCACAATTTTTTTATCACTTTTTTAACTATTTATTTCATTAACTTTTATTAAAATCTATTAAAAATCTAATTTTTATCTAAATCATACGAAGCTTCATGTCAAATTGGTAGCCTAGCCCGGACAGGAAGAAAATGGCAAGATTCGTAATAAAGTTGATAGCTACAAGTTTTATTTATATATAAGAATGTCAAACTTTCCATGAGATCTACAGAAAATGTCGACAGTACAAGACACTTTTTAATGCACAAGAACCCTCAATTACAGTTTTCTCATGCTGAATAATTGCAATATGGAAATGTTACAGTGAAACAATGGTGACTCTTATCTGTCAATGCCTTCAGACACCAATTTCATCATCACAGTTGCAATCTCCACCATCAAGCAAATGCTTCCTGCAAAAGCAAATAAAAAGTCTCACCTGGATTTCTTACTATAAAAGTTGAGAAATGAGAGAGAAGAACGGTGAATGATAACTGATGAGAATTCCTATGATGCAGGTACTTCGATTAACACGTCTCGGTACTATTAAGCTACTGAGCGGTTCAATAACACTATCATTATATTCTTGGGCCTATACACTCATTTGCTCCCTAGTCCCTTGGATAATGTAACTGTTTGTTTATAGTCAAAACTTTAAAGCCTGTAATAGTCGTTTGCAGGTCAAGTCGTGCCCCACTCCTGAAGTTGTAAACTTCCAATCCTCATGATGTTTTGGGTAACGTGAACACACTCTAGAACATGTTAATGAATTTGACATCAAGAGATTTCTAACTATAATAAAATCCATAAAAGAATAGAGAAATTTTCAAAATGAATAAATGCCTTGTGCAATAACCAAGGCCAGTCACAATTTTGAAGATGATAAAATTGTTCATTACAAGCAAAACGCAAATTCATTGTAATATCATGGGTACTGTGGCCATTTTTAAAACCATATAATATATTACATATATTTATACATGAAAATAAGCATGCTCCAAATAAACATGATATTACCTTAATCTTCCACAAAGGCGTGCTAAAGCATCTGAACCAGTTCTCGATGCAACATCCTCAATCACTGAAGCATTTGACAGAGTCACAGTGTCTGCTAGCCTAAACTCGCATAATTCTTTTAAGGAACATGCATCCGTTAATACTGCTGAGTGGCCACCTCCAGCAGCCAATTTCCGGACTTCTCCTACACACCTACATGAAAAGGCTGTCATCAGCATACTTCCTCGTTCATAAGAACATGTTTGGCTAAGACTCAGAAAAAGGAGAAGCAGTAATATGTAACTTTTAAGCTTAGGCAACCATATGCACAAGCTTAAAAGTTACTTTTAAGTAACATTTTTACAAACCTTAATAAAATTATTTATTTACTTCTCTTTACATATTTAGTTTTCGGGGGCTTTAGCCAATCACACTCTTACTCGGAAAAAAATTGAAGTAATGACTTTCCATATCATACCAATCAACCGGGGAAGGATACCAAGCATATGTTGATTTCTCATTAGCAGCCTGACCATAACTATTGTAACCCCACCCATGAATTCTTCCATCTTTGGTAGAAATGAGCGTGTGACAATGCCCACAGGCAACAAGTTGCACACCACTTGGGATCACCAAAACAGGTATATTGCGAAGCATCATTTCAGATTCATTTGGAGTGCACGAAAAAAATCCAGTTTGAGGCCCAAGTCCCAACTGCCCAGCCTGGCCTCCACCCCAAGCATATAGGGCCCCCTTATCAGTCACAGCACACGTGTGCACCCCCCCACATGCAATAAGATTAACAAATGTTCCATCAAGGGAAACTACACGCCTAGGCAACAGTTCCTTGTCACCAGATTGAAGTGAACAATGCCCAAGTTGACCCATGCTTCCAAGTCCCCAAGTATAGCTGTGAAATAAAAACAATCATTTCAAATGATCAAGAGGATTACCTGAGGCAACAACTCAAATTTGAAATCATGTTTTTCCAAAGGGAGCAAATTACACAGTAACTTGATGATAAGAATCAATTAATGGCTTACCATGATTGTCTACAAGAATATTTAATGTTGAAAGAGAAGAGCGTGTTTCCAGAGTATCTAGCTTATAACCTATATGATTGTGCTACAGTTCTTCAAAGAAAAATAAAAAATTCCAGGCAAAACATATCGACATTTATGCAATGCTTTCCTATATCAATTTTCTTCTTCTAATACAACTAATAGACAACTCAAGGTTGTGGAATTTTATATTGGATAGCAACTTCCAATAACTTCACTCATGCCATGTGGAGAACCACTATCATCATGCTTAACAAAATGACTTATGTCCAAAAAAGGTCCTTCGGAACACTTACACCTCGCCTTCCTCAGATATGGCTGCTGTGTGGTACTCCCCACATGACACTTGGGTAATCTTCACAAGCTCGGGGGCTTCATCAAGGAACCTAGCATAACCATTAATAACACGAGCCCCCTGAAGGCCTTCACTGGTAATACCTCTGCCAAGCTGGCCATACTCATTATAGCCTGATTTAGCAGAACATTAACACCACTCTAATTAATAAATCTTGAAACACTAATGGTTTGAACAGTTACATTTTGATTCATACAGTTCTAGTATTAGTAAGATATAGACATTAAGGATGACAAAGATGAAAAGGTCCTGTGCATTTATGCATACACATGTAAACCTAGCATCAAACCAAACAAATGCATAGAAGATATATACCTCAGAAGCATAGAATAATCAAGAATATTTAGTATGGTAATAGTATGTAAGAATCTAGAAAACATTACCCCATGCTTGTAGCAAGCCATCTTCTGACAGAGCAACCACGTGAACAGCCCCACAAGAAACTTGGCGAATAACCTGGATCGACAAAATTGTACAATAAAAACATGAACAATATGAGAAAAAAATATATTGACAGCAGGCAAACAACAATGAGCTAAGTGAATATGGGGGCAGAAGCATATATAATTTTTTCACAACTCTGTTCAATTTCGAGCTACATCTATTTGAAATTAGAATAAAATCAAATTTCTTGTACACGTCGGGCCATGTCAATTTTGATCCACCTCTCATTTGCTCTTTTCAATGGGTTGCTTGATCTAAGCATAACATGGCATCGCCACTTGTCCCATCTTTAATTTATATCTATTAGTCAAATCCCCACTTGTTTGCGTAAATCTCATTTCTTACTTTATTCATTCTAACATAATCTTAACACTCCCATTTATCATACTTTCTTCCAACAAACATTTTATCATGACGCAATCCACCAACCAGTCAAACCTTTGAGTTGAACTTGTCTTTTAGTTTAGTAATGAAAGTCTAGAAAAACAGATGATAATTAATGGCTAACTGTTGATCTAATAATGATAATCTTCTAAGGATCGCAAGATAACTTGTTCAAACCAATGGCAAGTCACACATATACATCATATAGTTGAAAATACTATCATGTTCTGAGAAGCACTTGGACTGTGTACATTTTCATCACAAGATACAAGCATAAAGATCCAAAAGGAGAATCTCACTTAGAAGAATAGATCTGATTGGGAAACAAATAATACAAACTATTAAATTATTCAGCCTACAAGTGGCCTATATTATCTATGAAATTGATGCATATCTTATGCATGAGTGTAAGAAATATCCTCATAACTTAATAGGCAGAGATTAATACCGTATTTGGAGTAAAGGCTCCCCAATATAAGCGTGGATAATCAGAACCCTGTGAAGAAAAAAAGAAGGATAATGATCAAGAGATTTAAAAAAAGAAAAAGAAAAAGGAATAGCTCTAGAGGAATTACAAGTGTACTTGGGGATCATTAAAAATTTATAATTACTCCTGATGAGGAAATTTAATTCATGTACATTGCTTGGTTAAAGAGAAAATTTCAGCGCTTTCTTTTATATAATTTTTATTGTATGCTGACAATACTATTTATGGCCACTGACCATTGTAATCAAGAACAATATCACATCTGTAACTTTTTAAGCTATAAAAGCTTTATTGCTTATAGGATTTTTGCAAAATTGCAAATGTGATATTTTGATAACCCTAAAAGGAAAAGAGCCTGACTAGTAAAGAAGAATGACAGTGTCAAGACCAGAAAAATAAAATTCATTGGACACCTACTGAAAGATAACCAAAAGGTCAGAAGCTGAAATTTAAGTTATAACTTAGTAATACACTTGTCTTGTTTCTCTCTTCAGCATTAAATGTAGGTCACCGACTGATTGAGAAATTTACTTTAAGAAAATCAGAGAACGATGGACACTCGTCGGAAAATGGAGACAAGCCTTTGTTGATCTTCCGCTAAAATTTGGAAAGGCAAAAAATGGTTTTTAGAATGTGAAGGGATCATTTAGTAAGCTTGAGCTAGCTTTAATTTAACTGCGATCCAACAAGAGGAATTGTGATAGGATGCTAAGGTTCAAATAGATTTTTGTATTTACAATAAGATATCTCTGGTTTGCTCTATAATTGGATACTGTAAATATAGATGTCTTTGCAGTGATCAAAATATTTGTATAGAATGAAATAGAACAAAAACTCAGTCTAACAAACCTGGTTTTGTCCCCAAATCCAGAGTCTCCTTGTCGATATAGTTCCATCATTTTCACGTGGTTCTGCAATTGCTGCAGTACAATGTGCCCCACAAGATACAGAGATCACGAATTCAGACTGCAACTGCTTCACTTTCTTCGGGTTTTTTCTAGCCTTTTCGGTCCCATCCCCCAGCTGACCAAAATCATTAGCCCCTGTTTAGAAGCATACAAGCACAGGTTCCTAAAATATTAAAGCCACTAGCAAGAAAACAAGAACAATATCGAGGAAAAGAAGCAGGTCATCAAGCCAAACTATATGACTGAATAGATCCTAGACCATCTATTGTCGGTACTCATTTTATATTTTTCATCATAGAGTTTCTGCCAATAAGGTGTAGTAAACTGAATTTCCAAGATAACAAAGCAGAAAAAAGAATGGTGCATGTAATACTGATAACAAATATAATCACATGACAGGCAATTGCAACTCATTTTTTATGTCCAATCCATTTTTCACATGTTACTTTCTACTATTTGCCTTTCTTCCACCCACTTATACAATTTCGTGCACAATTTAAAACTTGTTAGAGCCCCCAATTATTCAATTAACTAAAATACCACTACAGCGAATAGGAAGAAAAGAAAACATAGAAATACTAGCTAATTCGAAATTTTTTAAAAATATATGAAAATTAGTAAATTAAATTAGGTTAAAAATTCAAAATCTTGAAAAATATGCATAGCGAATACTAAGAAAATGACAACACAATTTTTCAAAAATAATTTCAAAGAAGGGATGTTACTTTACACACCCCAGGTGAAGAGCGAGCCATCGGAGGCGACGGCGGAAGTGTGCTCACGGCCACAAGCAATGTCAAGCCACCGGGAATTTCCGCCGGCGGGACAACCAAACAGCTCTGGCGGAAGCTGTCTCGGGACCCTCAAGTTGTGCTCTTTGCCCCTTCGACCCGTTTGACCCGATTGGTTATATCCCCACACGTAGATTGCGCTCTTCGTGGGGACGTTTTCCCGCCGTGAATCCCCAAATATCTCGTCGATCTCCATCTCTCTTTATTTCTTATTATCAATACCACCAATTCAAGAAGAAATCACAGAGCCAATGTAGGAAACGGATAAATAACTGTTACTGGAATGAATTTGGGGAATGGGAAATGAGAAATTAATAAAGTTACTTGTTACCTGCGAAGAATTTTTAGCTTAATTTTCGAGGGAAATTGTGTTGTTTAAGTTCCGAACACCTTGGGGATGAAGGGCCACTTGCCTCGAACCGGGCTGCCCGACCGACTGCCCGTGTTGACCGTAACCCTCCGATATTTAGACAATTAATGAGGATAAATTATGAATTTCACGTGAAATCTCACAGCCCTCGTAGTCAAAAGTCAGTTCCTTGTGGCATGAGGAAATTAAGCTCAATTCTTCGCCGGTAAATAAGCCGTTGTTCGAGCCACGTTATTTTGATAAGAATGTATTTTTAAATAATATATTGATAAAAAATATGTAATTAAAAAATAAAAAAAATTTTTGAATTTACATATAATATTATTTTATTAAAAAATATGTGGTTAAAATGATGCCAAATTTCTATTTAAGAATATATTTTTTGAAAGAATGTGGATCAAACAGAGCCTAATTTTGTGTGCTAAGTTAATTAGCCTTGGAAATTAAAATCAAATTTTTAGTAAATTTTGATAAAAGTTAATGAGATATGTAGTTGAAAAGTTACAAGTTTCATAAAATATATATGATTTAGATCAATTATTGACTTTGACTTAGCCCTTATTTGAGTCTCATTTTTGTCATAAAAATGTATTTTTGAATAGTGTATTAATGTGAATTGTATAATTAAAAAATAAATAAAAATTTTGAATTTGCGTGTAATATCATTTTATCAAAAATGTGTATTTGAAATAATGTCAAAATAATATTTAAGAAAGTTTTTTTTTTTTTTTTAAATGAGGCTCAAACAAGGGTTTAAATTAAAATCTGAATTTTAATTTCTATCCAGCAGAGGTTTAATTTATGTACAAAGTCAACTCCTTATAGATTAAATAAAGGGAGAGTTGGTTACAGGGCCTAGTCAAGCAATGTATTTGGTTAATTATCTCTCTCTTAATGTCCCTCTCTTAATGTTTCTTGGTCAAATGGCCTCCAATTATGAAATACAATAAACAAACAATGTCAAATGTCATAAATATCTCCACCATGGAAAAAGACTCTAACACCCACATCAATCCAATTAATTCCCAAATTCAAGTTTAGGTTTTCAAATCACAATTACGTGTTTTTTCATCATCAACTGTCATACTTGCTACTCTAAAATTTTCTTATCTATTATATTCTTCACCTATTTTGAGTATCTTTTGAGCATTTGAACAAGATTTTGATAAGCATACTATCTACATTGAAAATTTTCATTACATTTGAAGAAAGAAGACAGATACTTTTAGAAATTTCATGTATATTGCACATTTTTATTGAATAATATTTTAGTTCGTATTATTTATTGTATTGTCTGCAGCTATAGGATGATAATGGTGCTCCAACTGTTATCTGATAAATAGAACAACACTCTAGCCATTTTTTGCTACGAAAAACAACACTACCGTTGTTATTTACTGTAGTTTGGGTTTTCAATGAAAAGATCTCTAATAATGGACTATCTTATTTAACATATAAATGTTGATCATGTCACAAAAAATGGTTGAAAACGATATGTTTGATATGTTATCGAGTTGGTGAAAATACAAATACAATATATACAAAATAATAAATAAGCAATTAAAGTAATAAATAGGCAATATCTCTCTCAAATTTTGTAAGAGGCATGTCATCTTGCAACTTAAATAAGTTTAACTTATCGATTATCGAGGGCACGGACGAGCTGTGGTTATTTATACTCGCGTATATAGACATAACGACACAAGTGTGTTTCATTATCAGTAACGACACTTGTGCTGTTCTATTGAATTCTTCAATATTTTTCTTATTTTTTATCGCAACAACCTGAAACATTGGATTATATAACTTAAGAAAGTCAGAAATGTTGATCACGTGACAAAAAAGTTGAATTGACATGGATTATAAGATATCGAGTTGGTGAAATTACTAATCATTGTAATGATTCGTTAGAAAATATAATTAATTAGCATATCTCTCAATTTTTGTAAACGGTATGTCCATCTTACAACTAAAATGAGTTCAACTTATTAGTTTTCAAAGAATAATTGTGTCGTGACTGCATATACTAGTGTTTATAGATAAACAACACAAGTGTCGTTTAACAGCTCTTGTGCTGTTCTGTTGATTTCTCTAATAATTTGCTTATTTTTCAACGTAATTATCTCAAACACTAGATCCTCTAACTTAAGAAAGATAAAAAGGTTGACCACATTACAAGAATGGTTGATATGACATAGATTATACGATATCGAGGTGGTGAAATCATAAGTCATTGTATTAATTCATTAGAAAATATAATTAATAAGCACATCTCACAACTTTTGTAAACGGAATGCCCATCTTTCAACTTAAATGAATTCAATTTATTGGTTCTCGAGGCATGGATGGGTCTTGGGTGCGTATACTTGTGTTTATAGACAGAACGACACAAGTGTCGTTTAACGGCTCTTAAGTCATTCTGTTGATTTCTCAAATATTTTGCTTATTTTCCAACGCAATGACCTCAAACCTTGGATCCTCTAACTTTAAAAAGTCAGAAAGGTTGATCATGTGACAAAAGAAATTGACATAGATTATACTATATCGAGTCGGTGAAATCACAAGTCGTTGTATTGATTCGTTAGAAAATATAATTAATGAGCAGATCTCATAGCTTTTGTAAATGGAATGCCCATCTTTTAACTTAAATGGGTTCAATTTATTGATTCTCGAGGCATGGATGAGTCATGACAGTGTATACTTGTGTTTATAGACAGAACGGCAGAAGTGTCGTTTAACGGCTGTTGTGTCGTTTTGTTGATTTCGCAAATATTTTGCTTATTTTCTAACGCAACGACCTCAAACTTTGGATCACCTAACTTAAGAAAGTAAGAAAGATTGATCACGTGACAAAAAACGATTGAATTGACATAGGTTATACGATATCGAGTTGGTGAAATCATAAGCTATTGTATTGAATCGTTAGAAAATATAATTCATGAGCACATTTCTCAATTTTTGTAAACAACATGCCTATCTTTTTACTGAAATTAGTTCAACTTATTGGTTCTTAGGGTATGGATGGGTCGTGGCTGCATATACTCATGTTTATAGACAGAACGACACAAGAGACGTTTAACGGCACTTTTGTCGTTCTGATGATTTCTCTGATATTTTACATATTTTCCACCGCAACGACCTCAAGCATTGAACCCCTAATTTAAGAAAATCATAAATGCTGATCATGTGACAAATAATAGTAGAATTCACATAGATTATACGATATAGAGTGGAGAACTTACAAGTCGTTATCTACATTCGCTGGAAAATATAATTAATGAGCACATCTCCTAAACTTTGTACACGACGTGTCCATCTTACAACTTAAATGAGTTCAAATCATCGATTATCGGGGACCAGACGGGTCGTGGCTCCTCATACTAGTGTTTAAAGACAGAACGACACAAGTGACGTTTAACGACACTTGTGCTGTTCCTATTATTTTTCCGATATTTTGTATCTTTTCTACTACAACGACCTCAAGCTTAGGACTCTCTAACTTAAGAAAGTCAGAAATATTGACCATGTGACAAATAACGGTAGAATTCACATAGATTATACAATATAGAATTGGAGAAATCACAAGTCGTTATCTACATTCATTAGAAAATATAGTTAATGAGCACATCTCTCAAACTTCGTACACGACGTGTCCATCTTGCAACTGAAATGAACTCAAATCATCGATTATCGAGGATAGGGCAGGTTGTGGTGGCTCACATTAGTGTTTGAAGACAAAACGACACAAGTGACGTTTAACAACACTTGTATCGTTTCGATGATTTTTTCAATATTTTGCATCTTTTCCACTACAGCGACCTCAAATATTGGACCCCCCAACTTAAGAAAGTTAGAAATGTTGACCATGTGACAAATAACGGTAGAATTCACATAAATTATACGATATAAAGTTGAAGAAATCACAAGTTGTTATCTACATTCATTAGAAAATATAATTAATGAGTACATCTCTCAGACTTTGTACACGACGTGTCCATCTTGCAATTGAAATAAGCTTAAATCATAGATAATCGAGGATAGGATGGGTCATGACTATGTATACTCGTATTTATGGACAGAACGACACAAGTGTCGTTTAACAAATTTCTCAAATATTTTGCTTCTTTTTCAATGCAGCGACCTCAAACATAGATCCCCTAACTTAAGAAAGTTAGGAAGGTAGATCACATGACAAAGAACAGTTGAATTGACAAAGATTATACAACATTGAGTTGGTGAAATCACAAGTCATTATATTGATTCGTTAGAAAATATAATCAATAAGCACATCTCTCACCTTTTATAAACGGAATATTTATATTGCAATTGAAATGAGTTCAACTTATTGATTCTCGGGGCATGGACGGGTCATGGCTACATATACTCGTGTTTATAGACAGAACGATACAAGCGTCATTTAACAGCTCTTCTGTCATTATGTTGATTTCTCAAATTTTGCTTCTTTTTCAACGTAGCGACCTCAAACATGGATCCCTTAACTTAAAAAAGTTAGAAATGTTGATCACATAACAAAAAATGGTTGAATTAACATAAGTTATACGATATCGAGTTAGTAAAATCATAAGTCATTGCATTGATACGCAGAAATAATAATTAATGAGCACATCTCTCAATTTTTGTAAACGACATATCCATTTTGCAACTGAAATGTGCTTTGAGGTTATCTATATTCGTGTTTATAGATAGAATGACACAAGTGTAGTTTTCTTTAAGTAACAGCACAAGTGTTGTTCTCATGAAGAAATTATATTTCGATAGCAGCACTTGTGTCGTTCTTTAGAACTTTTCATTTCAATACCGTCAGAAGTGTCGTTCTTAATGACATTTTCATCCTCTAAACGGCACTTGTTCGGTTGTTCCGTTCTTTTAGAACTTTTCATTTTAATAACAGCACAAGTATCGTTCTCAATGATCTTTCATCCTCAAACATTGGATCTGTAAAAGATGCGAGAAAAATTAATCACGTGACAAAGAACGATTGAAATGATGTAAAATTATTTGATATAAAGATGTTTAAAGTACAAGTGATTCTATTATTTTCAACAAAATAAAAGTAATGAGCATATTTTTTATTTTTTTAAATGTTATGTCCACCTTGCAACTTAATTGAGTTCAACTTATTATTTCTTGACTCAAGGACGATCGTGGCTGCTTAAACTCGTAATTATTGATAGAATGGCACAAGTGCCATTTTATTATCAGTAACGGCACTTGAGCTATTCTATTGATTTCTCCTTTATTTTCGTTTGTTTCCAAAGGTACGACCTTTAGAATTGAACGCCTTAAATTGTGTTGTTCTCACAGTAATAATAGAAGTTTATATTTTGGTAACATCACTTATGCCGTTCTCTTAGAATTTTAATTCCAGTAACGATGCTAATACCGTTCTTATAGACTTTTCATCTCAACAATGACACAAGTGTCATTTTCATAGACAAGTATATTTATAAGCATAATGATAGCTGTAAAGTTCTTATAGACGTTCTCATCTTAGTAGCGGCACAAGTGTCGTTCTCATGGAAATGTAAATTTACAATCATAATGACAGCTGTGACATCATTGGGAGACTAGACTGACAATTAATGAGCATATTTCTCAACTCATATTTATAGATAAAACGTGAAATGGACGGCTCTTGTGCCGTTTTCTATTTATTTCTCTTATATTTTGGTTTTATTCCAACACAATGATTTCAAACATTAGACCCCTAACGAAGTATAAACATTTTCATGTCAGTAACATATGTTAAGGAGTTCATTATTGAATGTTGTTTTGTTGAAAAAATTGGATATATGTGAAACTTTCGCAATGACACACGTGTCGTTACTGGACATGAAAACAACACTTGTGCTGTTACGTGCATAAATACGAGTATAAGTAGTTACGGTCCGTTTGTTCCTTAAAAATAATATGTGAAACTTATTTATATTGTAATATGTACATGACACGTACAAAAGTTGATAGATATGTTCATTAATTTAATCGACACATATGAGTGTGATGACTTGTGTTTTTACCATCTCAATAATATAAAATATGTTATTTCAATCGTTTTTTTGACTAGTCAATCTTTTTATAATATATACGTTGGTGAATCCATTATTAGAGGTCATTTTATTGAAAAATCAAACTACAGCAGATAACGACTGAAGTAACGTTCTATATTTCGTATTGTAGTTGAAATGCTATTACATTTAATGGTTGCATATAATACAAAAAACACACTAAATACCAAAATAATACCAACTAAATATTGTTTAATAATAAAAATACAACATAGATGCGATTCCTAATAGCATCTTTCTTCACTCAAAAGATATCCAAAAAAAGTGAAGAAATATAACAAAGAACATAATTTTAGGGTAGCAAGAATGGTAATTGAAGAGAAGAAAATATGTTATTGTAGTTTTGAGGACCAAAAATTGAAGAAAGTGAAAATGGGAAGAAGAAGACGTTATTTTTTTTAAAAGAAAAATAGAGTTTTAAGGTGAATTTGGAGGAGAAATGGCAGGATGAAATGAGAAAAGTTAAAGGAGAATTTTGTCATTTTACCAACTAAAATATTTTGAATTTTTCTATTTGTTTTTATAATTGGTCAAATGCCATTTAATCAAATACATTATTAAGTTAGGTTATTGGGCCAAATTCCCCTTAAATAAATGCATCAAGTGCATTGATGTAAATAAATTTGTGTGCTAAGTTAATTAATTTATTTAAAATAAAGATTTTGTTGACTTCAAGATCTTGATTTCACTCTTACATACGAAGTTTTGCACACTTAGACAAACGTTAAGTGTACATGACCTTCTACGACGTGAGAGGGGCGACCATAAATACTCCAATAATCAAGTGATTCAACTTAATATTTGAGTGTGGAATGTAAAATGAATAAGAGTCACAAAATGTATTGGATGAGTGTAACGCCGCGCTCTTATTTCTTGTGATTATCATGTCTACTAGATTAGTTACATTACTCCTACATCTACAACTTAAAGTTAATATAAATATTTTTGTCTTGAATAACTTTACAGTAGAATGTATCCCAACACCTTGGATGAATCAAGTGCTCATTTATTCAATTTAATGTTTATATTTTAATTAACTCTTATTAAATTATATTATGCACTTTATTCGATTATGTACTATCTTGCTTTTGAATTGAACATAGACATTGAGTTGGAAGATATTCGTTTCTCGTTTTTTGTAAATTTGTCGTAATTTAATTTAATAATGACAAGATAGTTAATAATGGAAATTTATTAAATTAATTGATTTGATTTAAGGACTAATAAGTTCCCAAAAGTTACATAATTCTTCTTCACACTCCCGAAGTTCGAATCTTACTTCATATGACAAGGTATTATGTGGGTTTAATTGAGTTCTGGAAATCATGCAGCTTCATTAAATCATTATGAAATTTAATTTATTGTTATTGTACACGTCGTTTGTGTGTGTGTATATACATAGACATGTTTTCTCCACATCATGCCCTTTCTTGGTTGTTCTTGTGCCAATTATTAATAATTAATTATTGTTTCATTCTCCGATTTCTACTATTTGACTGATGTGGTCATCTATTTGTTGATATAGGTAAAGATTGTGTAATAATTTACAATATAGATAGAGATTAATAAATTTTGTGTTCTTAACGTTGAGACTATCTATGTTTTAATTAGGTTATATAACCTATTATTTTAAAATTATGCCCACATAACATATTTGAATATTTATATCTCCTCAATCTAGGTTTTAAACAAGACATACTAACCTATGTTAAAGTAAATTATTAGAATCCTTCGACAAATAAGAAATTATTATCTATGTTAATTATTTATTTCTTCCCCCT
>NC_036246.1:3693882-3697996 GCF_002742605.1 Olea europaea var. sylvestris
AGACGAAAATACCCCTGTTAGAAATATTATTTTCACACAAGAATTCAAAATTTTCCATATCACTATTCATGTCAATCAACGTAAAAATGTCAATCAGCATTAAATGCCTGGATTGGATAGGTGTCGGTCGGGTTATGGGTCAAGTAGGTACGGGTCGAGTTGGATCGAGTTATGGGTAAAAAATGAAAAACCTGATATAACTCGACCCGAATACCAAAAAAAAAACAAAAAAAGAAATGAAGGCGGGGGAATGAAAAAATAAAAGAAGCCCTAAACTAAGTCCTCTTAACTCTCACTCTCAGTCTCTCAATCTTCACTCTGACTCAACTCGCCGACAAAGAGCCTGTTCATTTCTCTCTTATTTTCCCAGTTGCCGTTTGCCCACCACACTTCAGAGTCCAGTGCTATAGAGTAAGTTTATTTCGTTATTTTTTTTTTATTTCGTTATTTTTTTCACTTCCCCAAGTCTCCCCTCTTCCTAAATCCTAATATTTGGCTAGTTTAATATAAATTGATGTCAAGGTCACTGAGTATCTCTATTCTATTGGGCGAGCAAATACTAACTGTTGATACAATTTGAGATAAAAAGTGGTACATGTGAGATACTGTCAAAAAGGTTGAAGAGGTAAAGTGTTTAAAGAAATCAGGAAAATGATTGTACTTTCTATTGTCCCTGTTATTGTATTTTTGCTTTTGAGATATAATCTATATGTGAACTAAATTTGATGCTGCTGGATGATAAATAACACTAGTACGAAGTGAAGAATACTCCATTTGAGGCATATTTCGCATCTGAGTTAGGCAATAAACATGATGAAATGACATAGATTGTGTTGTTATTATACACTCTTAAGACTGTTTGAATGCTCATCAGCAACTAAATGGCTTCATTTTCGCATCAAATTTGTTCTGCATCTTGTTGAGGGTTGCATTTGCATATTGATGGTTTCTTATGGAGGAAGACTGTGATAGGTTGATAACAGATAGAAAACTTTGTCAAATCTTATGACATGTATACTTGATTTTGCGTATGGTCTATTGTAGTTGGCTCTAAATTTATTTAATACAAGGCTATATTGTTGTTATTTATTTTGTTAAAGAATATTGTATTTTCGACTTATTTGCATATCTAAATTAGGCAATTAATTTAATGAAATTGTAGAAGATTGTGTATATACTTTTGAACTGTTTGAATGGTGATCAACTATAAAATGGTTACATGATAGCTTCAGATCAGAAGTCAGGTTTGTTTTAATTTCAACAATTAAACAACTTAGTTTAGATATGATATTTTATCAAACCATTGTATTGTAAAAATTATTTTTCTTGCACTGCATTTTAAAAAATTTTTTTATTTGATTTCATTTGTACGTTCTCATAGTATTTGTTAAAGTATTGTTTTCATTTGTAGATGAGTATGACACACCGATATAATATTCCGAAGGAAAAACGTGTTCCAGCCCATGTGTCGCAAGTGAGCAATACAAAATATATATCAGTTGTCCTCAACAAATTGGATCCACAGCAAAAGCGTCAGTTGGAGGACAGTTGTATAGGACATGTTGCAAGGTTACCGGAGCTGAAACTATCTACTCAATTAATTCATGAAATGGTAAACAGATCGGTGGTATGCCGAAAGCGGTTTGAGGCTTGGTTCAAGGTGAACCAAAGGTTTGCACGATTTGGGCTACCGGAGTTCGCACTAATTACTGGCTTGAAGTGCAGTCCAGTGTCTAAAGGTGCCGAAGTTGACAAAATCCTAGAGAAAACCCGTCTACGAGATAAAATGTTTGCTAATATGGACCGGATAATGTGTAGCGACCTGGAGAAAGCTTTTTTGAAATGTGCCAACCGTAACGATCGTTACAAGCTTGGGTTGGCACTAATTATTGAAGGGGTATTTAATTCAAGAGATCGAAATGTAGGAATAAATTCGACAACTCTTTCCATCGTTTGACGACTTGGATTTTTTCAATGCCTACCCATGGGGGACAGTATGTTTTCAACTTCTCATCAAATCACTACTATGTGGATGGGGAAGAAAGGCGGACATGGTAAAAGTGAATGATTATGATAGGATGACTTACACATTGTACGGATTCCCTCTTGCTGTCCAGGTATACATCTATTTTGGTTCATTTCAGTTCTTCTCATCGCTCATTGTTATTTATCTCCAAATATGGTTATTACTGTTACAAATGTCATGCAGATTTGGACGTACGAGGCAATTCCGGAGTTGGGAGCTCGATTCTCGAGTAAGACTTGTGACGATGTCCCGAGGATGTTGCGGTGGTCTGGCATGAAACAACCTTATTCCCGAACATATTCAGATTTTTTAAGAAGACAAATGTAGGCGATTTACATACTTAATTGCCTTACACTTCGCAATATATATATTTTTTCATTTCGCCTGTTTTTCTTCTCCTGTAGGTGTACTTGTGGGCTACGCTGCGAGCAACTGCTGCAGAAGAATTACAGCCGTACTTCGTCGATCTAGTTCCGTTGGAAGACGCAGCCGACCCCGTTTTAGATGATCTTGTTGCTCAATCAATAGAAATACAAGCTTGTCCAGTTGACGATGATGTCATACAGAACGATGACAACAACCATCGACCAAATAAATCCCAGAGAGGTAACAAAGGTGGACCTCGTTATCGAGGTTTGCATCTGGTTGAAGGCAGAGAAGAAGAGTATGGGGATCCCATCGTTGAAAGACATGTGTCTTTAAATGAGATAAGATTTATCTTGAATGAGCATCGGGAGGCATTTGAGAGCAAGATAGGGGATTTGAGGAAAGAAATAAACACAAGATTCGCTAGTCTCCAAAATGATCTGGGAGGTCATGTGTGTGGTTTGAGAAATCATGTCACTGATGAGATGAATGTTCTTCGACGAAGGTTTGATGAAGTTGCTACAGAATTGGACAACACAATGTTGGTGCTGAGTATGGTGGATTTGGTCATAACGATCGCAGTGGAGACGAGCCTCGACATGATATTTTCACTCCCAATATTTCTGCAGACAGGCAGGATGTCGGAGAGGCAACCGAACCAGTCGTTTGCAATATCCCTGATGTGTCCATAACATCAGGAGGTGGGGTTGGAGTACTTGGGTCAGTAAATGTTGCATATATTTATTGCATTAGCATATTGAGCTGGAGCTGAAGTTATTGAGGCAGCGTATGAATGAAAATTGTACTCTCGTCAATAAAAAATATGCAATTTTGGATTTTCAATTTGAAGAGGAGTATTTTCAGCAAATGAGGTGGC
Source organism: Olea europaea var. sylvestris (assembly GCF_002742605.1). Taxonomy (NCBI): domain Eukaryota; kingdom Viridiplantae; phylum Streptophyta; class Magnoliopsida; order Lamiales; family Oleaceae; genus Olea; species Olea europaea. The sequence goes on from NC_036246.1 coordinate 3,697,152, forward strand.
ACATGGAATATAACCAGACAGGTGAATCAGATGGAACTCGCCTACAAGGCTATATCAACGGTACATTGCCTGTAGCTGATCATTCGTGGATGGGATGCAAGTATTTATTAATTCCAAGTGCATATCCAGGCAATGAATGTTATCTGTTTCTGGTCAATATTCGTGAATGGAAATTCTACATATACGACTGCAGCAATAATGTTCACACACCTGATGCAATCAAGACTCATGCAGAAGCAACATGCACAGTCGTTCAAACATTATTGCAGTGTGAACCCCTGTCCACCAGACGAGATATAAAGAAACATATAGATGATCCAATGAAGATGGAGATTATACCTTATCTACCGTGTGCGAACAATGGGTGAGCATTTCAACTCTTGTTATTTACTACCGTAGTTAATCTATTGTATATACTAATTTTGACTAACGAAAAATCATTTATTGTACAGGCCAAATTGCATAATATTTGTACTCAAGTATATAGAATGCTTCGTTCTCGGGCATCCAATAGAATCAGTTTCAGTAGAGAGAATGTCAATATACAGAAGAAAGATTGCGGTCGATTTTTTGAATAACGAATACTTTCTTTATCCCCGATAGTGAAACAGTTGTCGTGGCTTAGCTGTACTTTGCTTGTGTAACTGTTGATGATCAGCCGGTTCATGATACCGCCTTTTGCAATATGTATTTTGCTTTATGTGGTGGTACATAACATGAATTTTGGTTTTATGTGGTGGCAAGTAAAATGTATTTTGGTTTACACAGTGGTTTGCATATTTCGATTTATATGGTGGTATGTAACATGTTCTCGAAGTGTCATTCTAGACAAATGAAATATCAAG
>NC_036246.1:3698609-3701809 GCF_002742605.1 Olea europaea var. sylvestris
AAAAAAAAGTTGTAAAATAATCACCATCAATGACTTCAACCATATTGGTTGGTGAGATACCTTATCGTGCATTCAACGGACAAGTGTTTCTCCAGTATAAAATGTTGGACTTTACTTAAATATGTACATACGAGAATTTAACAAAGTCATAGCACTAGTTAGTTTTTCCATTGATTATGTCGTCATCAACTCGAATACTCCTGTTCTTGATGTTACTATCACTTTCGACCTCCCTGGGTCGTCCGCGGACAACCCGATCATCATTGACTCGGACTCGGATGATGAAAGCAATATTTTTGTTCCATATGTTCGTCAACCTTCGAACCGCCATCGTAGGGTTTGCCTTCAACCAATCCCTTTTCCGAATCTAATCGACGAAATTGAACCAATTCAAGTTCATCGTGAGATCGTCCCATCTGTTTCTGGTCAATATTCGTGAATGGAAATTCTACATATACGACTGCAGCAATAATGTTCACACACCTGATGCAATCAAGACTCATGCAGAAGCAACATGCACAGTCGTTCAAACATTATTGCAGTGTGAACCCCTGTCCACCAGACGAGATATAAAGAAACATATAGATGATCCAATGAAGATGGAGATTATACCTTATCTACCGTGTACGAACAATGGGTGAGCATTTCAACTCTTGTTATTTACTACCGTAATTAATCTATTGTATATACTAATTTCGACTAACGAAAAATCATTTATTGTACAGGCCAAATTGCATAATATTTGTACTCAAATATATAGAATGCTTCGTTCTCGGGCATCCAATAGAATCAGTTTCAGCAGAGAGGATGTCAATATACAGAAGAAAGATTGCGGTCGATTTTTTGAATAACCAATACTTTCTTTATCCCCGATAGTAAAACAGTTGTCGTGGTTTAGTTGTACTTTGCTTGTGTGACTGTTGATGATCAGCCGGTTCATGATACCGTCGTTTGAATATGTATTTTGCTTTATGTGATGGTACATAACATGTATTTTGGTTTTATGTGGTGATACGTAAAATGTATTTTGGTTTACACAGTGGTTTGCATATTTCGATTTATATGGTGGTATGTAATATGTTCTCGATAGTGAAACAGTTGTCGTGGCTTAGCTGTACTTTGCTTGTGTAACTGTTGTTGATCAGCCGGTTCATGATACCGCCTTTTGCAATATGTATTTTGCTTTATGTGGTGGTACATAACATGAATTTTGGTTTTATGTGGTGGCACGTAAAATGTATTTTGGTTTACACAGTGGTTTGCATATTTCGATTTATATGGTGGTATGTAACATGTTCTCGAAGTGTCATTCTAGACAAATGAAATATCAAGTGTCGAGATTCATAGCTATGTAATGTCGAGAACGACATATCAAACGTCCGAAAATCGAAGAAATGTAGAGAAATATCGTATTTTGGTCCAAGTGTCGTTCTAGACATTCGTAATGTCAAGTGTCGAGATTAACAGTTATTGAATGTCGATAACGACATTACAAATGTCGAGAAGGCATCAAATGTCAACATAAATATGATCCAACCAAATTTAACTAAGAGTGAAGGGCAACCAAATGGTGTATTAACTGCGAAAACTGTAGCAAGCAGCTTTATAATTACTATAGCAATTAAAGTTGGTATGCCAAGCACAAGTACGTTCTCAACCAAATTGATGTGAAAAAAGTTGTACAATAATCACTATCAATGACTTCAACCATATTGGTTGGTGAGATATCTTATCGTGCATTCAACGGACAAGTGTTTCTCCAGTATAAAATGTTGGACTTTACTTAAATATGTACATACGAGAATTTAACAAAGTCATAGCACTAGTTAGTTTTTCCATTGATTATGTCGTCATCAACTCGAATACTCCTGTTCTTGATGTTACTATCACTTTCGACCTCCCTGGGTCGTCCGCGGACAACCCGATCATCATTGACTCGGACTCGGATGATGAAAGCAATATTTTTGTTCCATATGTTCGTCAACCTTCGAACCGCCATCGTAGGGTTTGCCTTCATCCAATCCCTTTTCTGAATCTAATCGACGAAATTAAACCAATTCAAGTTCATCGTGAGATCGTCCCAGTACCGGTCCAACCGGAAGCACATCATGTGTTGTTGGATGAAAATGTTGGAACAGTTCCCGTCGAAAATGAAGATGTGATCATCATAAGCTCCGACGAGGAGTACGACAGTGATATGTCCTCTTTATTCGTCGTGGAGGATATGTAGAAGATGCAGTCATCGTAAGTGAAATGTTTACGTACATGTAGTAGTGCTATAAAATCCATATAGGTGATGGATAATTTTTTGGGTGATCACCATTTTGTATAATAGTTGTCTACGTTATTTACTACCGTAGTTAATCTATTGTATATACTAATTTTGACTAACGAAAAATCATTTATTGTACAGGCCAAATTGCATAATATTTGTACTCAAGTATATAGAATGCTTCGTTCTCGGGCATCCAATAGAATCAGTTTCAGTAGAGTTATGGCTTCCTTTTGTTGTGATTACCATTTTGTCTGCTCCAATGACTTAGGAGAACGAGTCATTTATGGGTTGCTTTTGTATCCATTACCACATTGTGTCTACAATGATTAAGAAAATCCCAGTGACGAAATAGATATGTACTTATTCACTTATATGATGAATAAAGATTGCGGTCGATTTTTTGAATAACGAATACTTTCTTTATCCCCGATAGTGAAACAGTTGTCGTGGCTTAGCTGTACTTTGCTTGTGTAACTGTTGATGATCAGCCGGTTCATGATACCGCCTTTTGCAATATGTATTTTGCTTTATGTGGTGGTACATAACATGAATTTTGGTTTTATGTGGTGGCAAGTAAAATGTATTTTGGTTTACACAGTGGTTTGCATATTTCGATTTATATGGTGGTATGTAACATGTTCTCGAAGTGTCATTCTAGACAAATGAAATATCAAGTGTCGAGATTCATAGCTATGTAATGTCGAGAACGACATATCAAACGTCCGAAAATCGAAGAAATGTAGAGAAATATCGTATTTTGGTCCAAGTGTCGTTCTAGACATTCGTAATGTCAAGTGTCGAGATTAACAGTTATTGAATGTCGATAACGACATTACAAATGTCGAGAAAGGCATCAAATGTCAACATAAATATGATCCAACCAAATTTAACTAAAAGTGAAGGCAACCAAATGGTGTATTAACTG
>NC_036246.1:3702556-3704004 GCF_002742605.1 Olea europaea var. sylvestris
GGGTCGTCCGCGGACAACCCGATCATCATAGACTCAGACTCGGATGATGAAAGCAATATCTTTGTTCCATATGTTCATGAAAGCAATATCTTTGTTCCATATGTTCGTCAACCTTCGAACCGCCATCGAAGGGTTTGCCTTCAACCAATTCCTTTTCTGAATCTAATCGACGAAATTGAACCAATTCAAGTTCATCGTGAGATCGTCCCAGTACCGGTCCAACCGGAAGCACATCATGTGTTGTTGGATGAAAATGTTGGAACAGTTCCCGTCGAAAATGAAGATGTGATCATCATAAGCTCCGACGAGGAGTACGACAGTGATATGTCCTCTTTATTCGTCGTGGAGGATATGTAGAAGATGCAGTCATCGTAAGTGAAATGTTTACGTACATGTAGTAGTGCTATAAAATCCATATAGGTGATGGATAATTTTTTGGGTGATCACCATTTTGTATAATAGTTGTCTACGATATGTATTGGAGTTATGGCTTCCTTTTGTTGTGATTACCATTTTGTCTGCTCCAATGACTTAGGAGAACGAGTCATTCATGGGTTGCTTTTGTAACCATTACCACATTGTGTCTACAATTTTCCTGTTTGTGCGCTATAAAATTTTGAACGACTAGAATAATATAAGAGAAAAATCACAAAAAATGAGAGGAATCCGTATAAAGGATTCAAAATATATTACAAACTTAATTTTACAACAAGCAATTGCAAATAAGTAATATCAAGAGAGAACGAAGAAAGAAACAGAAAGAAGTAGAAGTCAAAAATATGTTCAACAACATTTAAAATAAGAGGTAAAAAGCAAGTAAAAAAGAAAGAAATTTAAAACATTGATAATTCATGTTATTAGGGCATTTGACGATCAGAATACTCAATGTCATTTTGTCGATAACGACATTACAAATGTCGAGAAGGCATCAAATGTCAACATAAATATGATCCAACCAAATTTAACTAAGAGTGAAGGGCAACCAAATGGTGTATTAACTGCGAAAACTGTAGCAAGCAGCTTTATAATTACTATAGCAATTAAAGTTGGTATGCCAAGCACAAGTACGTTCTCAACCAAATTGATGTGAAAAAAGTTGTACAATAATCACTATCAATGACTTCAACCATATTGGTTGGTGAGATATCTTATCGTGCATTCAACGGACAAGTGTTTCTCCAGTATAAAATGTTGGACTTTACTTAAATATGTACATACGAGAATTTAACAAAGTCATAGCACTAGTTAGTTTTTCCATTGATTATGTCGTCATCAACTCGAATACTCCTGTTCTTGATGTTACTATCACTTTCGACCTCCCTGGGTCGTCCGCGGACAACCCGATTTTGTCGCATCTGAAAATCTCGATATGAACATGTGTTACCTATAAGGTCGACAGTACAAAGTTCGGTAGCTATACCTACCTCAAAAACGAGTTCTTCCAAATT
>NC_036246.1:3704077-3778992 GCF_002742605.1 Olea europaea var. sylvestris
AACGAGGTTATAGGGAAACTTCTTTGTCGCCTTAGGACTAAATTCAGTGACTCCGCAATGTTATTCGTCATAACGTTGTACCGATTACCAACAAAATGTGCCCGTGACCAGGTGGATATACCGGCACGTTTCAAGTAAGATGCCATTGACGGTCGAATGGTTCTTATCTGTGTCATAAACTGATCAAATTTCGATACGCGGTATGCTAGCGCTGCCCGCTTGAATAAGAAGATGACATTGCTACTGCTATACCTTGCAATAAGATTTTTCTCGATATGCCAGATGCAGACATCGTGGTGAGAAAGTGGGAACAACCTCGTAATTGCCTGCTTAATACTCTTCTTTGTGTCCGACACAAACACTAGCTAGTTTGAATTATCAATGACATCTTTCAACTTTGCAAAGAACCAATACCACGATGCATTTGTTTCCCCATCGACAACACTCCACGCAAGAGGATATATTTGTAGGTTAGCATCTTGCGCTGCAGCTACTAGTAGTGTTCCCTTATATTGGCCCTTCAAATGACTTCCATCAACACAAATTACTAGCCTCATGTATTCTCGAAAACCACGTACACTAGGCCCGAACGCTAAGAAGAAGTACAAGAACCTATTATTCGAGTCGAGTTCAATGTGTGCAATAGTTCCTGGATTTTTCTCGGTTAACATGTGACAATATGATGGCAATTTCTGGAAACTTTCTTCGGGTGTACCACGAAGAAATCGAAGTCCCTTCTCTTTAGCCCTCCACGCTTTGTTGTAGGTAATCCGTACACCAAACTCACGTTCCATATCCCCAATAATACCCGCAGGAATGTATGATTGGTTTGCATCGTCCAACCTTCGCATTATGTGATGCCCAATTATTGCACTCGTTGCGTGAATTTGTGCATTTCGTCGAACGTCTAGAGAACATGTGTGCTCAGATATGTACTCTCGAATCGTAAAGATTTCTGAAGTTTTTATCTTAGAAGCTCGTACTAGCCAATGGCATGTAGTATCGACACAACACACAGTAAGAGATCTAGGATTCGACTTTTTAACCTTGAAATGAAACTTCTCTTTCAAAGTCTTAAGTTGAAGCCTTGTGTATAACTGTCGTTTGCTAAAGAATATCTGATTTTCCACAATGTCGTCTTCATCAATCGACTCAATTGCATTTCGAATAAACAAATTGCCTTCACCTAAACTTTCATCCATATTATCAATCGTTTGTGGCTCTTGTAGTTCGCACATACCGACTTCATCACGTCCACACAATGCATCTTCTATTGGTGACAAATGCTCAACTTCGACATGCAGTTCGTGCTCTCCAGCATTATATTCATCTGCAATTACACACAACGCCGCTTCTGTGTGAACAGACATAAACCATTGCAAATCCTCATCGTCGGCTACATCAGCTTGGGGGTATATTTATGTTTGGAACTGTAAATTTTAATTGAATTCGGAACTTCATTCTATCAACATTCAGCTTCTCGAATAATTTATGTACAAGCTCTTCATATGTAATATCATGTCGAACAACAATTGATGCTGTTCGGTTCCCTAACCACTTCCACCCGTCGTCTATGTTGACGAATCTACCACCATACGAGACAACAAATCTCTTAACATCTCCCATATCTGCATGTCATAAACAACAATACTGTCAACCACTAATGAAAATCGAAAACGAAAATGCTACCTACATACAATATGTGAATCACTCTACACGAAAATTTACCAACTTACTCAAATTTTTAATGTTATTGTCAACATTTAACAGTGTCGAGAATGATAGTATAAATATCATTCTCGACGTTTATAATCATTATTGACATTTATAAAATGTCGAGAATGAAATGATGGGATTTCATGCATTTGTCATCTTCTTCAACTTCAACCACCATTTTTGCAAGAATTTATTCCACCATAAATAATATTCTAAATATAGAAGTATATTATCTAACTAAGTTATTTAAGATGAATGGTACGAAAAATATATACTCAGGATAATTTCGTCCAAGGGAAAAAATATTTTATCAAAAAATTGAGATTTGAACATATACAACAACAACTACTAAATAAAACTTATCAAAAAAATGAGAGTTCGAAAAAATAGAGTTCAAAGAAATATACCTTCTACCGACAAATGATGAAAGCCTAATCAGCTTCAAATTTCTACCACAGTAAATTTCTTAAAATAATTTCTTTGAAGTTGGAATCATATACTTCTTCGTATATGGTAATGAAATTTTTGCTTCTTCTTCATTTGTTCTATAATAATTAATTAAAATATAATTAAAAATATAAGCAAGTGGACTCACCTAGGTAATAGCAACATTATTGTGCCTTCTCGTAGAAGTTATTTGCTCTTCTTAAAAATTGTGCCAAAGTGATATAAAATTGATTAATCTTTTCATGAGGGTAAAGTAGACATTTTGATCTAAAAATTGGACATTTTTGCAAAGATTATAAAAAAGTACACTTTTCAATTGGACATTCTTGAAAATGTCTCTATTTCTTATTTAAAATCAACTTTTAAGATTTACCCGATCATAAACAGGTGGATCATGCTATATGTACACTTTGTTTAACATCTTTTTTGACATTGTGCCACATGTCGTTTCATGAGTGGACAGTTTTTAAATGCAACACACTTTCCCGCGAATTGCAATTTAAAAATGAATGGAATGTCAACAATCATGTCAACAAAATAATGTACAAATGACTTAATCCTAAATAGGTTAACTGAATTTTTGTCGGGCCCACTGTTAAATTTTAAAAATTAATATCACATGCAGTGAAATTGATTTAGATTCATGGCAGTGAATTTTTAGTATCATTGGGTAAAGTGCTCAAATGTGCCATCTAACTGCTAATTATGAGATTTACTCGTACTTTAATATGACTTTTTAATTCATTCTTTTCGTCTGTGTATTAGTCTTTCTTTGGTGACTTTCATTTTTAGAAATAGTTTGTAAGCATCTTGGTGTAAATTCATTATCGTAAGGTGGTGGGATTAAAAGAAAACCCTTTGAAATTTAACTCTTCCTTCACTAGTGTTTGATTGTTGTCGTATATTAGTCGTCGAATTCTCTCAAGGTACTTAATATTGGATTATATATTTAATCTAATATTATAATAATAAATAAAGAAGTCAATTTTTTTTTTCAAATCAATGGTAATGAATTAGGATTTTTGGCATGTTGACCCCGTGAGCAGTTAGGGACATCTCCACTTGCCATTCTAAAAGTAATTGCTAAGGATTTCAGGTAAGTAAGCCTCCCCTTATCTTCATGGCACGTGATATTATTAAATGTATGAATGTGTTATATAAATTTGTTATTATGTGAACATGATGTTTAATTATTACGTTTTATGTCATGAATGTTTCGTGCATACTCATGTACGATCAATGCATCTATAAGCATACATAAAATTTTAACGAATAAAATGTTTCTAAATGTCATGACTTTATGAATGTTTAAAGATATGTACCCCGAATATTTTTGTTATGAGATATATGTCTATGTCATGAAGGTGTGAATGAGAAATGGGGCGTGGGGGACCAGTGCATCCAACTAATGTTCAATGGTCAATATGAACGTTCAATGTTAATGTTAATTGTTTTGCGGTACTTCCGATAGAATTCGATCAGGTTCCAAATAACAAGGCCCACTGCATTCTGATTGGCTATGGGCGGTACATTCAGTAAGCTCACGACGTTAATATTTTTAAAGAAATGAAAGAGTGAGAATACATATTGAGAATTGCCTTTCGTTTTAAAGTAATGCATATGCATATCATCAACATGTATTGTGTGCATGGGGTTTCCTTATGGAGCGTTAACTCATCCCACGTTATTCCTCCCCATTTTGAGATGATGAAGGCAGGATGATTCAACAAGATGGCTTGTGGTGTCACAAACTCAGTACTAATATAATTTTCTTATTTATTTCATTTTGAAATAAAAGATAAGTGTTAATTGTCATATATTTTATTAAGAACAAATTTTCTTATCAAGTATATATTATTTTTAGTAACAAAGACATTGATGGTTATTATGTTGAAGAAAAATTTCATCGCTTCCACATTTATGATTTTATGAGAAATGTTAAATGATAATATCACCAAAATTAGGTATTTAGATTTGGTGGTATTACAAAGAGAGATTATCTAGCAACAATACAGTTTTAAGTATAAAATTGCATCACATTTAAATGGCACAAAGTGTGAATTTTTATAGTGGAAAGGAAGGGGTGATTATCATTAGATGGATGGCACATGGCTTCATCTTAACGGCTCAATGGTTGACCTCATTCCTAATTGTCCTATGTTAGAGGAGTCCTTAGATGATTTTGAAAATAAGCTGAAAAGTTGATTGAAAGACATATGGTACAAGTAGTCAATTAATCAGTCATACGACAAAATATCTTACTGATTATATTTTAGGTGAACTGATGTTATAAAAAAAAATGCCTTGTGGGACACGTGTTCATCACTCCAAAAATATATTGCATTGGCTCGTAGCACCTTATCTTGAGCATGAAGGTTTGACCTCTACATATCGTTTCAATTAAGGTGCTTAAATCACTTATGATTTTACACCTCGATGGCCTCAATTAGGCCAAGTAAAGTCACATGGAGTGCGGGCCTTGAGTGGCTTCTTTCTATTTTTCAATTGACTGTCATGTGGACGAGACGTAACATAATTCAATTTTTTCAAAGATTTTTTGAATAACATATCATGTTTTAAGTAGATTTTGTTCGTGATATGATATCACTTCTTTTTCTAAATTTTATGAGATATTGTTAACGGATTTAATTCTGGTGTCCTTTATTTTTCTACTTTCGGCACAAAGCCAATTGGGCCTGTACATCATCTTTCTCGTTGAAAATACAAAAGCTTTGAACATGAGCATCATGTATTAGGGGCGGAGCCCAATGAGGTTCAGTGTGGGCATTTGCCCAGTTTTTTTTTTTTTTTTTGGTTAACTCTCCAAATGTCCTGGTCCAGCAAGAAATAAAGCCCATTAATTTACCCAATACATTAACCATTAGAAGTTTAACATTCAATCCATTCGATTTCATCCATCCACAGATTCACTCCGCCTCCTCGTTCGTCGCCTACTCCCAGTCCAGGTGCTGTCTTCGCCTCCTCCTCCCCTACTTTTTCGTCCTTGTGTTGCTGACCTTGCTGCTGATGGCCTGGTCAACAAACTGGTAGATTTGCTCTAACGTATTCTCGATCTGCAGCTTCAAAAGTCCTGAGATTGAAGAAGCCATGATAATTAGAGCGAAGAGAACAAGGAGAGTTGGCATTGAAATTTTGTGTCGAAAATTAGGAAAGCTTTTGAATTTGGGAGAATTGCAATTTTGTCTTGGTGTGTATCATTGTGTTAAACTTTCACAATTAGCCCTGGTGTGTATCATTGTCCTCAAACCTGTAGTACATTATATTGTCATGTTTAAAAAATGTAAAGCTTGTTAGGAGAATTGCACTTGTGTACTCAAATAAATCCACATTTCTAGATTCTTTTTTCAATTAGAGTGTGTTTGATTGACATGGAAAATATTACCTAGAAAAGAAAATATTTTCTATCTTTTGTGGAAAATAAAAACTACCTCTACTCAAGGAAAATATTTTCCTTAAAAATAAAGAAAATTAGGCATATTTTCAAAAGTTGGAAAATATTTTCCATGGAAAAAAATAGCAATCAAACACTCCAAGTAGAAATTTGGACGGAAAACTGATATTTTCCATGGAAAATAAATGTAATCAAACACGCCCTTAATGTTGGTTACTTCATTTTCTGTGTGACTCTTACTCTAAGTACATGTTCTTGCAACATGTAGGCATATGCATTTGGTAAATTGTTAGTGACAGGAAGTTTTGATGCAACTACTGTTATTTGGGAACATGGTGGTGAATCTGGTGATTATGAATGCTTCCACTCTAGAGGTATAGTGTCATTTTCAAATTCCATATCAAATTGTTAAGATTTGGATGAGTATATCATGTGAAATTGTGAATTGTGCTGTAAATTGTGAAGTGACTAGTGAGAAAATAGAAATTGTGAAATTGCACTGTAAAGTGGGAATTCTGGAATTAGTATTATCCTGTGATATTGTGAAATTTTGAATTAAATTGAAAATAGTATTGCCCTATAAAAACTCGACGTTCGATGTCGATAAAATTTGTTCCCGCACTGAATTTTTATCATGGCTTCACACCTGCATGTATAGTACCCAATACTAGGTTATCTTGTACAGGACAAATAATTTTATTTCTTTTTCTTCCTTAACTCTATCCAATACTGCCAAGTCTATCATACCAAAAATGATAGAAGTATCTTTCATTTTAGATGTCGCTGGCACATTAGCGTAATCTAATTAATGTGACCAACAAAAACTTTCGTTTTGCTTAAGGTCATTTAGGATCTTCATTCTCAGCACATATAAGCGGATTCCCTCATTATGTGGTAAGTCGAGGAAAATCAATTCCAACCGCGAAATAATCGCGCCAAATATAGATTCTAAACCGCTCATGTCTGGTATTGATTTATCTTTGGATTTTTTCAGATTTTGATAGAAAACGCTATGCATGTTAAATTTTTTATTCCATTAATTTGTAAGGTTCCCTGAATGCAAGAATGTGGCTGAATTCATTAAATTCATGTAAATTGTCATTACTAATCAATCAATTGTTACCTTTATTAATATATAAGTGTAGAATGGACATTGAATCTAAAAACCGATTTGATTATTATAACATTAGATTAAAAATTAAAAAAAGACGCATGTGACAGCTCAAAAAAATCAATTTTTTTGGGGGTGAAATAGCGCTGTCAGACGGGCTATAAAGTCAAGCGGCTGCAAAATTTGTCTAATATATATTCCCCCTTTTTTTTTTGGTCTTGAAAAATCTAAAACTATTTACCTGTCAGTTTCATATTATTATTATTATCAGAATTTTTTTTTTTTTTGGTCTTGAAAAATCTAAAACTATTTTCCTGTCAATTTCATATTATTATTCAGAACTGCTCTCTTCCCCGAATCGGGACGAGAGCCTTTTCCCGATTTTCAATTTTTTATTCATTTTATTGCCTTTAGCCTTTTTCAACTCCCCACCCCCACCCACCCCACCCCCTACCCATTTACTAATTTTTGTGCAATATCTTAAGGATACAATTTAAATCGTGTAAAAAAAAATTTGTGCAATACCCTTAAGAAAAAAGGAAAAAATTGATCTCATACTTATAATAATAATAATAATAATAATAATAATTAAGTTGCTTCGCACAGCCAGGAGCAAGTGCTCCTGGTTGCCAGGAGAAAAAAAAATAATTGGACGATTAATTTTTTTGTGTCAACTTTTTAATACACGCGTTAGATGTACGTTTAACTATTTTCGATATTCATTTAGATCATTCGATGTGTCTATGATATAGATCTTGAAATGAATTTCGAGAGAATATAGAAGATTTATACATTTGACTATCGTACAATTGTCGATGAATTTTAAAAAAAATAGTTAAAAAATGAATTTTAAAAATTTAAAATATCTTAAGGGTACGATTTAAATCGTGTAAAAAAAATTTGTTCAATACCCTTAAGAAAAAAGGAAAAAATTGATCTCATACTCTAAAAAAAATAAAATTAAGTTGCTCCACGCAGCCAGGTGCTCCTGACTGCCAGGAAAAAAAAGGAAAATAGTATTTCGAAACTTTTGATACCAAGCTAACTTTAAAATCATTTTGAAGTACTCATGACCTCGTATTTTAAGTCGTTAACGGTGCGCGAAACGGTCAATCGTAGCAAATGTTACGACTCGTCAAAGTAGGCATTTCCAAACTAGTATTTCGAAACTTTCGATACTAAGCTAACTTTAAAAATTTTTCGACGATTGTACGTTAGTCGAATCAATAAATTTTCTATATTATCTCGAAACTCATTTCGAGAACTATATCATAGACATATCGAATGATCTAAATGAATATCGAAAATAATTAAACGTACATCAAACGTATGTGTTAAAAATTGCGTAAAAATCGTCTTTTTTTTAAAAAAAAATAAATTATTTTATTAATATTTATTATTTTTTCGCGACAAATTTTTCAATATAATTTAAATCATTTTATAAAAACAAATTTATTTGATTTGACGTCATTTTTTTTGGGATGTAAAAATTCCTAATAAAATTATTATCACTTTATAATTTATGCGGGTTATAAATTATTATACTATTTTTTCATCATCATTATTTTTATATCTGAAAATTTTTTATACATAAAAAAATTCGATCATTTTTATGAAAAAAAAAGACGATTATACGGTAGTCAAATGCATAGATCTTCTATATTCTCTAGAAGTTCATTTTGATATCTATATCATAGACATATCGAATGATCTAAATGAATATCGAAAATAATTAAACGTACATCAAACGCGTATATTAAAAAAGTTGACACAAAAAAAATTAATCGTCCAATTATTTTTTTCTCTTCTCCTGGCAAGTGCTCCTGGCTGCGCAGAGCAATTTATCAAGTTTTTCCCCTTTTTTTTTTTTGCAGCCAGGAGCAACTTAAATTTTTTTTTTTTTTTTAAAGTATGAGATCAATTTTTTCCTTTTTTTCTTAAGGGTATTGCACAAATTTTTTTTTCACGATTTAAATCGTACCCTTAAAATATTGTACAAAAATTAGTAAATGGGTAGGGAGTGGGGAGTTGAAAGGCAATAAAATGAATAAAAAATTGAAAATTGGGAAAAAGCTCTCTTCCCGATTCGGGGAAGAGAGCAGTTCTGATAATAATAATAATACAGAACTGCTCTCTTCCCTGAATCGGGAAGAGAGCTTTTTCCCGATTTTCAATTTTTTATTCATTTTATTGCCTTTTGCCTTTTTCAACTCTCCACCCCCTACCCATTTACTAATTTTTGTACAATATCTTAAGGATACGATTTAAATCGTGTAAAAAAATTTTGTGCAATACCCTTAAGAAAAAAAGGAAAAAATTGATCTCATACTTAAAAAAATAAATAAATAAATAAATAAATTTTAAATAAAATTTTTAAGTTTCTCCTGGCTGCCAGGAAAAAAAGGGGGGGAAAAAACTTGATAAGTTGCTCCGTGCAGCCAGGAGCACTTGCCAGGAGAAGAAAAAAAAATAATTGGACGATTAATTTTTTTGTGTCAACTTTTTTAATACACGCGTTTGATGTACGTTTAACTATTTTCGATATTCATTTAGATCATTCGATATGTCTATGATATAGATATCGAAATGAACTTCTAGAGAATATAGAAGATCTATGCATTTGACTACCGTATAATCGTCTTTTTTTTTTCATAAAAATGATCGAATTTTTTGATGTATAAAAAATTTTCATATATAAAAATAATGATGATGAAAAAATAGTATAATAATTTATAACCTGCATAAATTATAAAGTGATAATAATTTTATTAGGAATTTTTACGTTCCAAAAAAAAAAATTGACGTCAAATCACATAAATTTGTTTTTATAAAATGATTTAAATTATATTGAAAAAATTTTCGCGAAAAAATAATAAATATTAATAAAATAATTTATTTATTTTTGAAAAAAAAAAAGACGATTTTTACTCAATTTTTAATACATACGTTTGATGTACGTTTAATTGTTTTTGATATTCATTTAGATCATTCGATATGTCTATGATATAGTTTTCGAAATGAGTTTCAAGAGAATATAAAAGATTTATTGATTCGACTAACGTACAATCGTCGAAAAATTTTTAAAGTTAGTTTGGTATCAAAAGTTTCAAAATCTTAGTTTGAAAATGCCTATTTTGACGCGCCGAAACATTTGCTACGATTGATCGTTTCGTTCACCGTTAATGACTTGAAATACTAGGTCATTAGTACTTCAAAATGATTTTAAAGTTAGCTTGGTATCGAAAGTTTCAAAATACTATTTTCCTTTTTTTTTCTGGCAGCCAGGAGCACCTGGCTGCGTGGAGCAACTAAATTTTTTTTTTTTTTTTTTAAGAATATGAGATCAATTTTTTCCTTTTTTCTTAAGGGTATTGCACAAATTTTTTTTACACGATTTAAATTGTGCCCTTAAGATATTTAAAATTTTTAAAATACATTTTTTTACTTTTTTTTTTAAATTCATCGACAATTGTACGATAGTCAAATGCATAAATCTTCTATATTCTCTCGAAATTCATTTCAAGATCTATATCATAGACACATCGAATGATCTAAATGAATATCGAAAATAGTTAAACGTACATCAAACGCGTGTATTAAAAAAGTTGACAAAAAAAAAATTAATCGTCCAATTATTTTTTTTTCTTCTCCTGACTGCGCGAAGCAACTTAATATTTATTTATTTTATTATTATTATTATTATTTTTTTTTTAAGTATGAGATCAATTTTTTTCTTTTTTCTTAAGAATATTGCACAAATTTTTTTACACTATTTAAATTGTATCCTTAACATACTTCACAAAAATTAGTAAATGGGTGGGCGTGGAGAGTTGAAAAAGGCCAAAGGCAATAAAATGAATAAAAAATTGAAAATCGGGAAAAGGCTCTCTTCCCGATTCGGGGAAGAGAGCAGTTCTGTTATTGTTATCATAAAATATCATCATCAAGCAAACTTCTTGGAAGCTGCAGACAATGGTGACACCAGGGCTCTCTATTTCTTGGAAAATTCTCGAGTCTTATCAAGAACAGCACACTTGCTATAAAAGCTACATAAAGAATCAAGTTAAAAACCTAAAAATAAACTTAATCTTCAATCTTTTCCACAATGGAAGAAGTAAGGCTATACGGATTTTGGCCAAGCCCTTATGTGTACAGAGTGATATGGGCACTGAAGCCGAAAGGTGTTCAATATGAGTACATAGAAGAAGACGTCTCCAATAAAAGCCAGGATCTTTTACGGTACAATCCAGTTCACAAGACGGTCCCTGTGCTCGTTCATGGCGGCAAACCAGTTGCAGAATCACTGGTTATCCTCGAATACATCGAAGAAACATGGAGTCAGAACCCTTTGCTGCCTGCAGATCCTCATGAGAGAGCCATGGCTCGATTCTGGATTGATTTTGGAGAGCAAAAGGTAATTTTGAATTCTAATACCTTTATAATTAGCGCTTCTTCATTCAGTATTAACATGAAACTGAGAAATAATTTTTGTGATTTTGAAGGGTCGCACAATTTTCTCATTCTTTCTGGCTACTGAAGAGGATAAAGAAAAGGCAACAAAAGAAGTAATAGAGATTCTGAAAATTATTGAAGATCAGGCTCTAGGAGATAAGAAATTTTTTGGTGGCAATAAAATTGGATTACTGGACATATCATTTGGCTGGCTTGCTCATTGGTTTGCACGCACACAAGAAGCCGTGGGCGAACAAATTCTGGAACCTAGTACTTTTCCTCGATTATATGAATGGACTCTGAACTTTAGGGAAGAACCAGTCATTAAGGAAAATCTTCCTGACAGCAGCAAGTTGCTGACACATTTTAGAAGGGTTAGAGAAAAGTTTTCATCACCAAATCCTAAGTGAATGCTTCCCTTCTTTTTCCGTTTCTTAGTATGTGTTTAATTTGAAAGTCATTCATTTGAATCCTTGTATGGCAAGATATTAGAATAAATGATCAAATTAATGACATCTGGAAGTGTTGCTCAATGCTCGGACACACAAAAGTATTATCCATGCTTTTTTTTTAAAAGATTAGGCTAGAAATTATTGGGAGAATTTCTTTTGTCGGAAGAACAAGCATGTGGGTTATTTTTGCTATGGCTTCCTTGTGTGCGCGTGTGCGCACCTTCCCTCTGAATAAACGACATATGAAAACTTCACAAACATGCAACAAACGAATTCCCAAAGCAACCAAAATTTAACTACAATGCCCAATATATTCACCTTCCGGTATAAAATCAGTCAAACAATCAACATACTGTGAATTCATCTTATCGTAAAAGAAAATTCACTGGTGGAAGAATGAAAAGGTATATACAAGATAGCACCTCATCAAGAGGTGTGAGCAAAATTTCTCGGTGTGAAAAATAGTATACAGAAAAAGCAAGTCGTCGAAAGAAATTATAATGTACTGATTACTGGGACAACACTATGCTCGAGTGATGTCATAATATAAGATATTGGAATACAATATTCACATTTACTTTACGTGTTTGATTCGTGTTCTTTGTTTCCCTTTCTGTTTGATGTTGGTTTCATCCACGATTATACTTCTCAGAAATATCATGTCGTCTCATTGAATGCCATCACCTGGAAAGCAAAACAAAATTAACCACAGGATGAAACAGATACGTGATCATGCAATTATGTCCATTTCAGTTAATCACAATCAAACCCCAGCTGTTAAGGTTAGCATGTTTGGCTAAGCTTAAAACTAAGTATAAGTTAATCACAATCAAACGCCAAAGGACTATTAAGAAGCTATCATTAATGCTGTTGGACATACAGGCCGAATTGGTCGAATCATGAGTGTACTAGCCACTAAAAGCAACAGCACTAACTGTATAGAGGAGAAAATGGAATTAGAAATAAAAGCTTCTCGTGAAGATATGGTAATAACCGTTTGATACTCCGTGTACGTGAGGAAGTCTGTGTTTATACAAAATAAAAAATAATCTTAAAAGAATAAGCAGACAGAGAAAATACAAGGAATGATCAGTTATCACCTTGCCACAAACTGGACAGTTATCACTTCTTTCCATCCACTCATATATACAACCAAGATGGAAATGGTGAGAGCATTCCGTAATTATCTTTGGATTTTCTGTACTATACTCTGCAGGAAAAGATCATTGAATCAAAAGTAAGAAAAATCAGAATCCAGGATATTCTAATTTTGAATTGCAGTTTGCTGCAGCAGTCATCAACTTGAGCAAACGGGGGAAGAAAAATTGTGGGTGCTGCAGAGGAAATTCCAAAATTCAGACTGTTTAAATTCTATGTCCTGGAATAATAGTTTTCTTTATTGATGCTACTATAGGCTATCCCAGTCAAACACTCTTGGTTCACATTTCTATGCCCCAGATCAGTAAAAGGATAAGTTTAGTTCTAAAATGCATATTTTTCAACTACCATAAGGAAAATTGTTAATGTGTGATCCTGAGTAATACTACAAACTCAGGTACTTTACATAAAAGGACAAATGGTTACTCAAAGGAAAAGCCAGAAAACTAAAAAAATGCTATTTTCTTACCTTCAAGACATGTGGGACAGACATCTTCATCCTCTGAAGAAGTGTTAATATGAGCAAATCCTCTCGTTGTTTTAGTTATTGAGATTCTTCGTTTTGATTTCAAATCGCATTCTTTTGGTCCTACTTCACATGTAAACTCTTTCAATTTGTTTGTGCTGCTCAAAGATTCTGAATCTTCATCGATTTCACTTCTCCTCAGTGGTTCAGTTTCCTCACGTGACTGACTGGAGCCTTTCTCACGTCCAGAGATCATTCCATCCCGCTGCAAGTGAAGATATCTTGGATCTGCATCGTAAGGCAGAGGTCTTGGAGGAGCATGGTACATGTCTACTAGAGAATTATCAAGTGATGCTGCAGAACTTAAAGATGTACCCTGAGTGGACAAAGCGATTTCCTGTTCTTCTTCCCTATAAAACAATGATGTATACTGCAAAATTTTTAGAATGAGTATTCTACAGTCAAATGAGCAGCGCAAATTCCGCTGACATTGTGAATTGACACTCATGAAATTTTTAATGATAAAAAATTAATGTCAGTATTGTACACAGAAAATTATCCAGTTAACCCAATAAGAATCCTTAACTGGAGTGTCCCTTAAAGTAGGGTTTAGGTATTATGGCAGGGGAGAGCCAAGCACCCGATTCAGCTGTCAAGTAATTCGATTGAATTTTCTGCATTCCACATTATGAACTTTTTGTCTCACTCTTATTGTTTTTTCTTTTCAGGCTTGCAAATTATGTGGATTCACATGAAAAATTTTGACAGAACCATAACCTTAAACCTACATATATTATGAACCTCTTAAACTCAATAAGCTTATTGAGAAGTCAAGTAACCATCCATATTGTGGACAGTTTTTTAAGCAGAAATCAAAATTCGATTTCTTCAGTTCAAATATTTGATATAATGTAAAGACAAACTGTAAGGAAGTTAATGATTTTGTAAGGAAAGTTTAGAGATTTGCGAGCCAATTGAAACATCTTTAGTTACAAGAACAGATTGCATGGCTGTAATGTCCCGTAACCTAGCAGATTACATATTCCAGGGATTGGGGACTTACCCATTCAGTGACTTTGGCACTGGAGGTTCCCACAGCTCAAAACTGAATTTATCAAATTCAATCAAAAAACTTAAATAGACAGTAAATAATTTAAAGCATACCAAATGTAAGAAATTCTGAACGAAGCAACGAATGCAAATAAAGTTCGCACAGATTGAGCTGTTCGAATGAACAAAATCTTCAAATCCACCCCTCAAACAGCAACAAACAGTATCCATGATCCGATGATCACTAGCACCAACCTACTTAAATCCCTCAAACCTCCTTCTCCTTTTAAGTATCCTCAATAATTGCAGATAATGATTACAGAGAGAGTCAAAAATAAAATTCTTCAGCAAATATAACTTTACGAAAATAAGTGATGACCCCAAGCTTGCAGAAGTTGAAGTAGCATCCAAAACCAGCACCCCGACGAACCTGAAATGCCCTTTCTTATATTGACTTCAAGTAGACTGCTCCTTTTCCGTATCTGAAAAAATTTGGGTGAAATATGGTTCTACCGGGAAACAGGGAGGGTGTTGCCTCATTTCATCATCGAAAGAAGATTACTTATCCATCTGAATGAAAAGGCTTTATCCCAACCTTTTCTTTAAGAAACCACCATAAGACACTCGCACCTGTGAAAACAATATGAAACACTAACAATTAGGACGAGTTAAATCACATTCTTAATTAAATAATCGAAATTGCCACTAATGAACGAGGAAAAACTATACAAGAGAAAAGAGGAAAACATTATCAACAATTCTCAATAACAATTAAATTAAAAATATGGCTCACTCACTGTCAGACAAATCAAAATTAATGTATCTCTTTTCGTTTCAGTTGTATTAAAGAGCTTTAGCGGTAAAGGATGGAACTTTTTTTCTGGAAGCAATGATTCTAACGACCAAGCTATATAGCCACAGTTAGCGACAGAATTTCATTTCCAAACAACACGTGGCACATTCTCATTCGACATTGGGAAAAACAACATAAAAACACTCAATCATGATGGGCTCCCATTGCTTGTTCAGCATTATTCGCGATTCTAAATCACAAAATCAAACTAAATCATAAGTTACCTTATGTTAACAAAATTCAGATCGTGCAGTCATGAAATTTCTAAATTTTCCAGTCAACTCTGAAATCAAGCAACTGATAATCATTTTACACGTAGAGAAAAATAATATAAAATATTTCCATTCGTTCATCAATCGAATAAGTTCATTGCAGCTTATATCATTATACGATTCTATCATTGATTTTAAATTAAATGTTAGGAAAAAGGGAATTAAATAACATGAGATAGAAACTGGTCAACAATAAGTAATTAAATAGTAAATTAAAAGTATCAATCAAGCTTACGGAGATAGATGATTCTGGAGAGTCAGAAGCCAAAAAATTCGAGGTTGGGTGCTTCAGTATCTATTTCTGTAAAATATAGAAAAAACTAGAATTATATGAGTACCTGCTACGGAGAATTCAAAGGGGAAGAGGTTGGTAATTTTTCAAAGTAGTCCTCAACCTAAAATTTGTTGGAATGTGGAAATGTAATTATCGAAAATTAAAAGAATTCTTTAATTCAATGAATAAAATCATCTAGATGTTCATGTGTATATTATATAAAAAATAAAGTATTCGAATTTTTACTTAAATTCGATGATCAATTCTTGAATTAATTTTGAATCACAAACTTCCAACCTTTTTAATTTCAAGAATTGATTCAAACTTCCAAGTCTTCTACGTCCATGGGTGGGCAACTTGTTTTAATTAAGCCCCCATTTAGCCCCCTTTGAAACTCATTAATTTAATTTAAATTTTACTTTTTCTTATTTTCAATCACTCAATTTTCAATAAAATAATATTTCACGCAAATTGAAATTTTTTCATTCTTTTACAATTATCTATTTTTCAAAAAAACATTATTTCTTTCATTATAAATTCAAATAATAGGGGCCAAACGGGGGCTAAATCAAGAAACTAATTCTTGAACTGAACAATTGAAAAAAAAAATCAAGAAAATAATTTTTTCTCTCTCCAAAATTTGTGCACCATGGAATTATGCATTATGAATATTGTACAATTCCATTTCATATGACCTCTGATTAAAATTAAAGTCCAAATTCAATTAGTTTACATTTAATTCCACATTCAAATAGGAGTTCTAATTAAAATTAAAGTCAAAATCCAATTAATTTATATTTAATTAATGTGTAGTCTTAAAATTTCAATTACAATTATAATTAAGTTTACAATTTTCATAGTAATTACAACTAAGTACAAAATTTTATGGTAATTACAATTAAACTCAAAACTATTATAATTATCGTAATTATGTTCCAATACTTCATGAAGCTATCTTAGGGACCTGATCGGACATATATTATCCAAGTTCTGATAATTAAATCATGTTTAGTCGATTCTAGACCACCCAATCTAATTATTAATCTTTGCTTTTTTCACTAAAGGTAAAAGACCGAACTTTTGAAATATATAAGATCATAGAAGCAAATAAATCTATAATACTTTTCTCTAACCTGCTGTATAAGTATTTGATCCCTGTCCGAGATCCGATAATTGGGTATGAGCAAAAATGACCATTTTCCTCCTCTAATTATCCTCACCAACTTAAATTTCATTTTCTTAATGGTCCTGCAAAGTAATCACGGATGTCGAAATTTAGCCGTCGTTAAACACTAAACTCAGATTTTAACCGTCAATAGAAAATACGTAAGTAGTCACTCTATCCATTTTTAGAGCCACAATTCTCAACACGAATTCATGTTCTCTACTCCGTTCATTCTCAAATTCCCAACTCATCGAGATATTTGGTCAATCAAATTGATTTCACCCATTGATGAAACAAAGAACCATTAAAATTAAGAAAAAATATACATAATATTGTCAATGGATTTAAATAAAATACACAATGGTCTAGTGGAATTTAATTCTCCGCACGGTCATGCTATAGAATTAAATTCTAGATGTCCATTCAATACACTCTAAGTATACTAGTGTCACATTTAACTATTTCTATAAAAGAACAAATCGCAAACCTGAATGGTAAATCGGTCAACATTACAACCTTGTAGTACAATGTGCCAACCCTTATTCATTAGTTTTGAATAAATTATTTATTATCAAAATATAAGTTGTATCACACCATACTTCTCAACGCAAATATTCAATTTACATTATCTCAAGTGATCATTGGCAATTTCATTTGCATGCTCAATATTAAATAATGCAATAAATAAATAAAATTATCGCATCATTCAATTATTTACCTATCAAAGAAGTAGAAATTTTATAAATTATGAAGATTGATGCTATGTGTCAAGAAAAAGTTTGATAAGACTTTTTTAAGATACACACTTGTCAATTTTTTATTTGCAAATGATAAAAATAGATAATAATAAAAAAAGAAGAATAATGCTTGGGGTACAGGGGTGGTTCATAGGTCTTCTACAGGGATTCAAAAAATTGGTGACGTCTGCAGAATTAAAAAAAGAAAAAGAAAAAAAGGACTGACACAGAGAACAAAAGGAGGGAGAATTAGTAGACCGCGCCTCATTTCCCCCTCCCGCAATTCGTTTTCTCCAGCTCTCACACAAGCCCCATTTCCGATCGACGCTCAGCCACATCCCCACCGCCGGAGTCAATCTAAACACCGGAGAGCTGGACTGAAGTCGGCGCACCCTGTACCCTCGATTTCAGCTCTCTGAAACCTCTTCTCACGCAGTCGACGACACACCCACCATATTCTTCGGCCACTTCCCACCTCCGGTCATAGTATAAACTCTAGTGACCTGTACACCACTCGATGCGGTCGAATGTTCGAGAAATGGGCTTCCTTTCCACTTAACTGCGGTCTTCAGTACGCTGTGGTTCGGGCATTATCCTGCGGCTCCAGCAACCGTTTTCATTGCAGATTTTCGGAGATTAGAAGCACGCCATTATACGTAAGCTACTGCAACATTCTTGTTAGATTGCATTTGTTCTGTACATCCGATTGATTCTGGACTGGAAGCACGCCATTGTTCCAGCATTGTACTTGCACTTGTTTTCAATTTACTGTCTTTAGTTGATTTTGCAATTAACCGTTAATGCATCAACATGCCTTTGTTAAGAAACCGTCACTTGATTTCACTTTACTGCAGCCAATTTTTTAGAAGAACTAATAAGAAGGTTTCATTCAAATGCATTTCCAATTCAAAAGAATTAATCATGAAACTGTCTATTCGAAATGCGAAGAAAATGTTACTGCATGAGTATTTCCCTTTCTTGAACTCCTAAAATTTGTGACTGTAGCACCACAATATGTGATTTTAGATTCTTAAGCTACTGCATGGTGGTATATCCCCTTGTTGAACTCCCCAAATTCATAATTTTACCACCACATTATGTGATTTTGCTAAGATAGTGCATGGTGCAATGTAAATGGTTTATATTTTGATGAACGATACCCCTTGTTTTGCTGCAGTGGAAAGATTATGGAAGATGTGAATGATGAATTGGTAGAGTCCTCCAATGATAATGGTGCAGATAATATGAACAGGGTTGAGGATGAAAGGTTAGGAGAAAATGGTCCGATTGTATCGGAGGTAGGAATGATGTTCAACAACGAAACATAAATGTTTGAGACGTACAAGAGATATGCTTATGATATAGGTTTTCCTGTTAGGAGACGAAACTCAAAAAAAGGGGATGATGGCATTCTGAGATATGTAACTTTCACATGCAGTCGTGAAGACAGAAGAAGTAGTAATGCGGATGGGTCTTTAAAGCCTAAATCGATATGCCAAATTGACTGTAAAGCAAGGATCTCAGCCTCTTCAGATTGTCGTGGAAGATGGAGAATTAACACAATCCACCTTGATCACAACCATGAGACTAGTCCTTCTAAATCTAGGTTGTACCGATGCAACAGGGAGTTGAGTGCAAATGTGAAACGTAAACTTGAAGTGAATGATGTTGCAGGCATTCCGTTACATAAAAGTTACAACTTGCGGAAGTAGGTGGATATGAGAACGTGACATGTATAGAGAAGGAATGCAGAAACTATATCGAACAACTTAGACGTTCAAGACTTGGAGAGGGAGAGGCAACTGCAATATAGTCGTACTTTTCGAAAATGCAAGCAAAGTGCTCGAAATTTTACTTCAGCATTGATTTAGATGACGAGTGTCAACTAAAGAATGTCTTCTAGGCAGATAATAGGTGTAGGCAAGCGTACAAAGAGTTTGGCGATGTTGTGACATTCGATACCACTTACCTAACGAACAAGTACGACATGCCGTTTGCCCCTTTTGTTGGAGTAAATCATCATGGGCAATTAATATTACTTGGTTGTGGTTTGTTAGCTAATGAGGACACTGATACGTTAGTCTGGCTATTCAGGACGAGGCTTGAGTGCATGTATGGACAAGCTCCAAATGCAATAATTACTGATCAAGGGGCTCGTTTTCCCATGCACGAGACATAGATGGTGTCTATGGCACATTTTGAAGAAGCTGTCGGAAAAGTTTGGGTATTACGTTGATAAGTGCAGGATATTTTCGACTTTGCATAATTTGGTTTACGATTCACAAACTGCTGAAGAATTCGAAGAGGGGTAGGAACAGATGATTGATGCTTATGACTTACATGAGAATGAGTGGTTGTTGGGATTGTATGATAATAGAGGTCGTTGGGTTCCTAGCTTCTTAAGAACCACATTCTGGGTTGGGATGTCCACAACTCAACGAAGTGAGAGTATGAATACATTCTTCGATGGGTATGTGTATTCGAAGACCTCGTTGAAGCAATTTGTGGAGCAATACGAAAGAGCCCTGAGAAGTAAGGCGAAGAAGGAGTTCCAGGCTGATTTCAGGTCATATTCACAAATGGTGCCTTTCGCAACGAATTACGAAATCGAGAAGCATTTCCAGTCAGTTTACACCATTTCGAAATTCAGAGAAGTACAAGATGAGTTCAAGGGAAAGGTTCACTGTGACCTCATTTCTACTTCTGAGGGGTGTTTGGGGACAACATATGAGATGCGTGATGATGTGATGTGTCATGGGCAACGGAAGAAAAAAACATTTCTCGTCTTATTTGATATGGAGCGTTGTGAGATAAATTGCAGTTGCCACTTATTCAAGTTCAGGGGGATTATTTGCAGACACGCAATTACAGTATTGATCCGAAACGACGTTACACGATTGCCAGATAAGTACACACTACGAAGGTGGAGAATAGATGTCCGTAGACCACATACGAGGGTTGTAGTGAATTACGATGGTCTGGTCAGTACTCCAGGACAGTTGAGATATGACGAGATGTGTAAAGCTTTTTCACAAGTGGCCGACGCTGTAGATGACGAAGTCCGGACACGTGCTGTAATGGACTGGATAAAATCCGAAGTGACAGAGCTCATGCCAACGAAGTTGTGTACTGGAAATAGTATCATTTCGCAACGTACTCTTCATTTAGCTACACAATGTACTGATTCACAAAAGTACCGGTAGCCACAGCATAAAGGATCCAAATTTAACAAAGTGGAAGGGCGCTCCACGGAAACTTCGAAGAAAAAGTCCATTGGAGTCCACATCAAAGAAAGTAGAGGTACTACAGTTTGTTAGTATGCCATTTGTAGTACAATAGAAATCTAGTTTCTCATGTGAGTTTGGTTTAAATGCAAGCAACTTCGGTGTCATGTAAAGGAAGGAGACCGAGAGCTAGACAAAGTAATACAGAACAGGCACTACCGGATGTCGTGGCATCTGAAGAACAATATTCCACACAGACACATTTCTCATATTCAGAACTCTTATTAGCTAGTGCTTGGTCTTTCTTATAATAGTTAGGTTGCACTTTGATTGACGTTTTTGTGTGGTGCAGGGCGACGCCCAAAGTCAAGTATTTGCACAAGATGTGTCGTCATCGAATTTGATCCCGCCATTGTCAATACAAGTTCAATTCAATGTTCAAGGTGAGTACTTGAATTGTAATCCTCATTGCATTAAACACATTTGTATTGTGTTTGGTTGCTTATGTCAATACTGTCCACATTGCGATAGGTTATTCATTTCCAAGTTACTATCCGCATTTACCGCATGTAGATGACCCGAAGTCATAATGTGGTGGGCTGAAGTTCAGATATTAACATGGAACTTTTTTTTTGGTTGTCATGGTCTTCGATGAAGGTTTCAGGTTCTTCGTATCGATATTCATTTGTACGGGACATTAATAAATTATATTTTCTAGTTTTTTTGTGTTTGTGTACTATTTTCATCTATGGTTAACTTTACTTGTTCTCTGGTGCTGCAGTTATTTTGTCTTCATTTCTATATCCGAAATCCAATCATGTTATCACTCTTCAATGTCACATATATTTCTCCTTTTATGTAGTACAAAAACAGTGAAATTGTGATGAACCAAAGGGCAAGCTAAGTTAGGAGGTACACTTTGATTCTTTTCCTTTGTATCAGTCATTTTCAATTGTTCTATGGTCGATTATTACATATGATTGTCTTCAATAAGTAGTAAGTTTAAGAGTTGGCTCGATGTTAATCAACATTCATAGTTTGAGACTTTTATTTTGTGAAAGATATCTATTTCTTCAATTGTAAAAAAATTGCTGGATTCTTTCAAAACAAGTCTCAGGTAGAGTTGAAATTTAACAAATGCAGTGCTAGTAGATAAATGAAATTGTTAAACACTCAAATAGAAAGAGGTTCCATCTTTACACATGAACTATTGGTATCATGTTGTCGGAGTTGCTATGACTTTGATGTTCATTACCCTGAGGTCTGAAATCATCTAATGAATAGCTAAAGAAGCTTCTGCTTGTGCATGAACGTAGAAGTGAGAATTCTGTATAGAAAGTATTGTTTAATGGAAATTAGTGTTAGTGAATTCTGCTTTATCAATGGAATTTTATCAAATGCCCCCACTCCTCATATCTTAATAGCATTTCTATTTGTAGAAAAATTATTGATCGTATATCAATATCCTTGACTTCTCTATTGATTACTTCCTATAATTTCTCGATTTCTCATTTTGATTTCCTTTACTTGCGTCAATACTGTTTATGCCTTGTTAATAAAGTTGATTTTTTAGAAATTTAACTAGTGATTTCCAATTTAAGAGTGCTGGAACTGGAATTCATGAAATTCAAACTGAATAAATCTAATTTAATTCTAGGCCTCGGTCATATGATACCAAAATGCACGTTTAAAAGTTGGAGTAATTCAGGATTAAGAGCCATGGCTGTCAATTTGTTTGGGTTTCTTGTACAATCTACTTCCTTTTGATTTATTTAATAAAATCAATATTGTAACAGCTCAATTTTCATGTGATTATAGTGACCACCTTGCTCTTGCTCGGGCTTTTGAGGGGTGGACAGCACAACGAGAAAACCTCCTTACTTAAAACGATGGAAGATGGGCAGCTTCTTTTGCTTTAGGTGGTGGTGGATGTTGAAACAAGGCGATCTAACAGAGATTTTGGAGTGTCACTAGAAGCCTCCCATATGTTAAACCATTCGTCGTTTGATCAAGAGTTTTTGCCCCTTACTCTTTTTTTGCTTAGTGATATTGTATTAGTATTATTTTGTTTAGATTAATTTATAGTTTAGTGATATTGTATTAGTATCTTTTATGTTCTGCAATCAAGGGAAAAAGCCAAAAAAAACTATCATCTATTGTAACCATTGCATTATGAATGTCACACAGAAACAAAGATGTGTGTAATGCCAGCCAATTTTTTGATAAATGTAGATGAAGTTAATGACCATGCACTTATACTTACTCATCATTTATGAATAAAGATAAAGGGCGTAATAAAGAACATTAGTTCATAGTTCCCGTTCCTTATGTAAAGCAAGTGCAGATTTTGAAAAATCAAAGCAGAACCTTTGCAATGTTTGCCGGGATGCTTGTTGGAACGACATTTTTGGTAAGATAGCAAGTAACATAGGTGATGAGACAATAAATTTTGGCTATAGGTAACGAATACACATAAAACTAAATTGCATTACACCCATACTAAGATAGAACATACGTTGTTACGTCCTTCATAAGTTCTAGTACAAACATAATTCGATTAACAAGTTCAACCCAATAAAACTAATCAAGTGGCCTCCTTTGTTTTCCCGTTTCCTTCCGAACTTCCGTTTCCCTTGCGGAAAGTAATGTTCAAGTTAATCTCTACATCTCGTTCGTAGGATATTCGAGCTAGAGTTTTGAACATTCTTGGCAAATCTTCGACTTCTTCATTTTGCCGCAACATTGAGCGCTTCATTAATGGTACTCGATTCTCCACTTGACTCTCCTTGTTCTACCCATTCGAAAAATCCACATTTCTTATTGCATGTGTTGAATAATCGCCCTTTGTTACACGTCTGCTTTTCAACTTTAAAACATTTTTGAAATCCATGTGCACACCTTGGGCAACGACGTTTTCTAGGGCATTCATTGAAAAAATGCCCATTGCTTCTACAGTTGTGACAAATTTCAGCATTCCTTCCTTTCATATCCTTAGATGGAAAACAAGCACATAAATTAGTTGTACAAACCATGAACCCCAAATTGTTCAAAGCAGAGCAACATGTGAAATAAATAAATCAATTGCAAAAAAACATCTCCGTTACTCATCGTTTCTGCCCAATCAAAAGAATAATCTGGTAAACTATTTACGAATAAGTTGCCAACAACTATAAGGTTGCACATCAAAAATCATATCTAGTAAAGACTTGCAAGATGATACAACCATAGTAAAAGCTACCATTACACCACTTAAATCAAGTCGTTGCCAACAATCAATTTGTTGCACGTCAAAATCAAACAAAACGCCAATTCATTTACTATAGACGATACATGAACTCTTTAGATCGCAACCATCCATCGATCAACGACACATTTAACAACCTAATTATTGGAATACTATTATACGCATCAATATTTATTTAACAGGGTCTAAATGGCATCCAGGATAGATTTTAGTCATAATTCTAAACATGGTTAACATGGTTTAAAAGTATGAAACCTATATAATTAACGGTTAATTAGAAAATCAACTCAAGCATAGAACACACAATATAATGTCGAGAATCTCTAATGCATATTCAAGAGTCTAGTCTAGAATCTGGATGCATTAACGGTTAATTGCAAAATCAACTAAAGACAGTAAATTGAAAACAAGTGCGAGTACAATGCAGGAAAAATGACGTGCCTCCAGTCCAGAATCAATCGGACGTACAAAACAAATGCGATCTAACAAGAATGTTGCAGTAGCTTATGTATAATAGCATGCTTCTAATCTCCGAAAATCTGCAATGAAAATGCTTGCTGGAGCCGCAGGATAATGCCTGAACCACAGCGTACTGAAGACTGCAGTTAAGTCGAAAGGAAGCCCATTTCTCGAGCATCTGACCGCATCGAGTGGTGTACAGGTCGCTGGAGTTTATACTGTGACTGGAGGTGGAAAGTCGTCGAGGAATATGGTGGGTGTGTCGTTGACTGCGTGAGAGGGGTTTCGGAGAGCTGAAATCGAGGGTACAGGGTGCGCAGGCTTCAGTCCAGCTCTCCAGTGTTTAGATTGACTCCGGCGGTGGGGATGTGGCTGAGCGTCGATCGGAAATGGGGCTTGTGGAAGAGCTGGAGAAAACGAATTGGGGGAGGGGGGAAATGAGGCGCGGTCTACTAATTCTCCCTCCTTTTGTTCTCTGTATCTGTCGTTTTTTTCTTTTTTTTTTTTTAATTCTGCAAACGTCACCAATTTTTTGAATCCCTGTAGAAGACCTGAACCACCCCCTGTACCCCAAGCATTATTCAAAAAAGAAAGGGGGAAGGACCACTGCAGCACCGGTATAACTTCTGTGAGAAATTCCCTAGATGAATTACTCAATTATGAATTTTCAGTTGGACTCGATCAACAATTTTCCAATCAAGACCCCTTATTTGGGCTCCATTTTATTGAAATGTAGGGAAAAATATGTTTTAAAATATTGATATTTTTGAACAATGTGCAGTTAAAAAAAAGAAATATTTAGATTTATTTGTAATATTATTTTATAGAATAATGTGTGGTTGAAAGGAAGAAAGAAAAAAAAAGCATTATAATTTTAATGGTGGCCAAACAGGGGCTTAAGAGAATGGAGAGGTCATGCGTCTGATTTTTTCATGTCCTTATCTTGGAAAAAAAATGTATTATTGAATGTTGATTTTTTGGAGAATGTGTAGTTATAAAGTCAAAGAAAATCGATTTACATGTTAAATTTTTTATTGAAGAATATGTGGTCGAAAATAAGTTTGAAGAAATGGGACTCGAACAAGGACTTAAGAGTTTATTTGCAAAGATTTTCCAAAAAGAAAAATGATTTTTTAGAATGTGTTGTCAAAAAGCAGATAAAATTATGGATCTAAAAAATTGTGTGATTAAAAATAAAGCTGTTAATAAAAAATAGAGTTCAATTGAATGCTTAAGCCCTTGTTTGATGGCCCTTATTGAGAAAATTTGATATTTTGAATAATGATTTTTTGAAGAATGAGTGGTTAAAGGTAATAAAAATTTTGGATTTACGTCTAAAATATTTTATTGTGTTAATGCATAATTAAATCGAATATAAGAATTAAAGAATCTTGTTTTTATGGGAGACAAAGAGTGACTAAATTTCAAATTTACATTTTCAAAGAGCTGTTTGTAGAACATTTTAAAGTAAAAATTCTACCCATTTGAATACGAAAATAAAAGTTCGCAAATTTGACTCTCCACCTTTTGGGTTGGAATATACAAAAATTAACAAAAACGATTTTTTTTTTTCATAATTAGGCTATATTTTTTCAAAAAAATACATTCTTAAATATAATTTGACATCATTTCAACCACACATTCTTCATGAAACAGACACGCTTAATCCTAGTTTTGAACAAATGGTACACATAACTATATAGTAGAATTGTAGACACCACCGCCATCCAACATAACAAACATGGGAGTTGGGGCATGTCTTTCGAGTTTGAAACACAACTGTTGAATCATCTGAATTAGATTCCATAAACAAATCCAGAAGCATGAAACTTTTGTCTTGTAATAGCATCAATTTGGTGAATCATTTCAGGCTTCAAGTAGTTTATGTGATCACCAACTTTCCCATTTCTGAAAAATGAATTATACGGCAATGGAAAACACTCTGGCGTCTCACTCGACTTGTTAACTTCGTGATTACTCAACGTTTCAAAGCCACAACTTTTCACAATTTCCTCAATTTTTTCTTCTGCATTTTCACCTTCAAATGGACACCCAAGAAATCCAGCCAATCTTTTCACTTGTTTGTTTCCATCTTCCTTAAGTTCCTCGAAGGTAACAAAGAATACTTTCCAAGGCCTTTTAAGGCTTTCTTCCCTGTAAGCCAAAACATGATCATAATACGGGCCGAAAGGTAAAACCCCATTGCAGAACTGATCAACAGCAGCCTCTAGTGTCCATGGATCTTCGTGGAATTTCTTTGCTTTTTGTATGAAATGCCAAAGGGAAACGAGAGTGTCCTTTGGATTTCTTGTAACATAAACAATTTTACAATCTGAGGAGTTGAGGACATCGCCTATAATCTGGTAAGGAATATGGGTTCCAAGAATTCTAACTTTTTGATCAGTAAATTCAGGGTCTTTTCCATTGGATTCAAGAAATAGTTTTGTTTCTAGAGATGGAATGAGTTCATGGGGGTGGTTGAAAATCAGGGATTTTTCTTCTGAAGATCTGAAAATAATGGAATGTAAAAGAGCTTTAAGCCATGTAGTGCCAGTTTTGGGGAAAGAAGCAAGAATTACATCAGTTGGAAGTGGCTTGAAATTCTCAACAACCTTTTTTGTGGATTCAAGATAAGTTGTCCAAATCCAAGAGCCCTTAAATTTGTAGAGAAATTCATCAGAAAACCATTTTTGTTTTTGTGAAGTTAATGACCATGCACTTATACTTACTCATCATTTATGAATAAAGATAAAGGGCGTAATAAAGAACATTAGTTCATAGTTCCCGTTCCTTATGTAAAGCAAGTGCAGATTTTGAAAAATCAAAGCAGAACCTTTGCAATGTTTGCCGGGATGCTTGTTGGAACGACATTTTTGGTAAGATAGCAAGTAACATAGGTGATGAGACAATAAATTTTGGCTATAGGTAACGAATACACATAAAACTAAATTGCATTACACCCATACTAAGATAGAACATACGTTGTTACGTCCTTCATAAGTTCTAGTACAAACATAATTCGATTAACAAGTTCAACCCAATAAAACTAATCAAGTGGCCTCCTTTGTTTCCCGTTTCCTTCCAAACTTTCATTTCCCTTGCCAAAAGTAATGTTCAAGTTAATCTCTACATCTCGTTCGTAGGATATTCGAGCTAGAGTTTTGAACATTCTTGGCAAATCTTCGACTTCTTCATTTTGCCGCAACATTGAGCGCTTCATTAATGGTACTCGATTCTCCACTTGACTCTCCTTGTTCTACCCATTCGAAAAATCCACATTTCTTATTGCATGTGTTGAATAATCGCCCTTTGTTACACGTCTGCTTTTCAACTTTAAAACATTTTTGAAATCCATGTGCACACCTTGGGCAACGACGTTTTCTAGGGCATTCATTGAAAAAATGCCCATTGCTTCTACAGTTGTGACAAATTTCAGCATTCCTTCCTTTCATATCCTTAGATGGAAAACAAGCACATAAATTAGTTGTACAAACCATGAACCCCAAATTGTTCAAAGCAGAGCAACATGTGAAATAAATAAATCAATTGCAAAAAAACATCTCCGTTACTCATCGTTTCTGCCCAATCAAAAGAATAATCTGGTAAACTATTTACGAATAAGTTGCCAACAACTATAAGGTTGCACATCAAAAATCATATCTAGTAAAGACTTGCAAGATGATACAACCATAGTAAAAGCTACCATTACACCACTTAAATCAAGTCGTTGCCAACAATCAATTTGTTGCACGTCAAAATCAAACAAAACGCCAATTCATTTACTATAGACGATACATGAACTCTTTAGATCGCAACCATCCATCGATCAACGACACATTTAACAACCTAATTATTGGAATACTATTATACGCATCAATATTTATTTAACAGGGTCTAAATGGCATCCAGGATAGATTTTAGTCATAATTCTAAACATGGTTAACATGGTTTAAAAGTATGAAACCTATATAATTAACGGTTAATTAGAAAATCAACTCAAGCATAGAACACACAATATAATGTCGAGAATCTCTAATGCATATTCAAGAGTCTAGTCTAGAATCTGGATGCATTAACGGTTAATTGCAAAATCAACTAAAGACAGTAAATTGAAAACAAGTGCGAGTACAATGCAGGAAAAATGACGTGCCTCCAGTCCAGAATCAATCGGACGTACAAAACAAATGCGATCTAACAAGAATGTTGCAGTAGCTTATGTATAATAGCATGCTTCTAATCTCCGAAAATCTGCAATGAAAATGCTTGCTGGAGCCGCAGGATAATGCCTGAACCACAGCGTACTGAAGACTGCAGTTAAGTCGAAAGGAAGCCCATTTCTCGAGCATCTGACCGCATCGAGTGGTGTACAGGTCGCTGGAGTTTATACTGTGACTGGAGGTGGAAAGTCGTCGAGGAATATGGTGGGTGTGTCGTTGACTGCGTGAGAGGGGTTTCGGAGAGCTGAAATCGAGGGTACAGGGTGCGCAGGCTTCAGTCCAGCTCTCCAGTGTTTAGATTGACTCCGGCGGTGGGGATGTGGCTGAGCGTCGATCGGAAATGGGGCTTGTGGAAGAGCTGGAGAAAACGAATTGGGGGAGGGGGGAAATGAGGCGCGGTCTACTAATTCTCCCTCCTTTTGTTCTCTGTATCTGTCGTTTTTTTCTTTTTTTTTTTTTAATTCTGCAAACGTCACCAATTTTTTGAATCCCTGTAGAAGACCTGAACCACCCCCTGTACCCCAAGCATTATTCAAAAAAGAAAGGGGGAAGGACCACTGCAGCACCGGTATAACTTCTGTGAGAAATTCCCTAGATGAATTACTCAATTATGAATTTTCAGTTGGACTCGATCAACAATTTTCCAATCAAGACCCCTTATTTGGGCTCCATTTTATTGAAATGTAGGGAAAAATATGTTTTAAAATATTGATATTTTTGAACAATGTGCAGTTAAAAAAAAGAAATATTTAGATTTATTTGTAATATTATTTTATAGAATAATGTGTGGTTGAAAGGAAGAAAGAAAAAAAAAGCATTATAATTTTAATGGTGGCCAAACAGGGGCTTAAGAGAATGGAGAGGTCATGCGTCTGATTTTTTCATGTCCTTATCTTGGAAAAAAAATGTATTATTGAATGTTGATTTTTTGGAGAATGTGTAGTTATAAAGTCAAAGAAAATCGATTTACATGTTAAATTTTTTATTGAAGAATATGTGGTCGAAAATAAGTTTGAAGAAATGGGACTCGAACAAGGACTTAAGAGTTTATTTGCAAAGATTTTCCAAAAAGAAAAATGATTTTTTAGAATGTGTTGTCAAAAAGCAGATAAAATTATGGATCTAAAAAATTGTGTGATTAAAAATAAAGCTGTTAATAAAAAATAGAGTTCAATTGAATGCTTAAGCCCTTGTTTGATGGCCCTTATTGAGAAAATTTGATATTTTGAATAATGATTTTTTGAAGAATGAGTGGTTAAAGGTAATAAAAATTTTGGATTTACGTCTAAAATATTTTATTGTGTTAATGCATAATTAAATCGAATATAAGAATTAAAGAATCTTGTTTTTATGGGAGACAAAGAGTGACTAAATTTCAAATTTACATTTTCAAAGAGCTGTTTGTAGAACATTTTAAAGTAAAAATTCTACCCATTTGAATACGAAAATAAAAGTTCGCAAATTTGACTCTCCACCTTTTGGGTTGGAATATACAAAAATTAACAAAAACGATTTTTTTTTTTCATAATTAGGCTATATTTTTTCAAAAAAATACATTCTTAAATATAATTTGACATCATTTCAACCACACATTCTTCATGAAACAGACACGCTTAATCCTAGTTTTGAACAAATGGTACACATAACTATATAGTAGAATTGCAGACACTACCGCCATCCAACATAACAAACATGGGAGTTGGGACATGTCTTTCGAGTTCAAAACACAATTGTCGAAACAACTGAAATAAATTCCAAACATTGGAGTTGGGACATGTCTTTCGAGTTTGAAACACAACTGTTGAATCATCTGAATTAGATTCCATAAACAAATCCAGAAGCATGAAACTTTTGTCTTGTAATAGCATCAATTTGGTGAATCATTTCAGGCTTCAAGTAGTTTATGTGATCACCAACTTTCCCATTTCTGAAAAATGAATTATACGGCAATGGAAAACACTCTGGCGTCTCACTCGACTTGTTAACTTCGTGATTACTCAACGTTTCAAAGCCACAACTTTTCACAATTTCCTCAATTTTTTCTTCTGCATTTTCACCTTCAAATGGACACCCAAGAAATCCAGCCAATCTTTTCACTTGTTTGTTTCCATCTTCCTTAAGTTCCTCGAAGGTAACAAAGAATACTTTCCAAGGCCTTTTAAGGCTTTCTTCCCTGTAAGCCAAAACATGATCATAATACGGGCCGAAAGGTAAAACCCCATTGCAGAACTGATCAACAGCAGCCTCTAGTGTCCATGGATCTTCGTGGAATTTCTTTGCTTTTTGTATGAAATGCCAAAGGGAAACGAGAGTGTCCTTTGGATTTCTTGTAACATAAACAATTTTACAATCTGAGGAGTTGAGGACATCGCCTATAATCTGGTAAGGAATATGGGTTCCAAGAATTCTAACTTTTTGATCAGTAAATTCAGGGTCTTTTCCATTGGATTCAAGAAATAGTTTTGTTTCTAGAGATGGAATGAGTTCATGGGGGTGGTTGAAAATCAGGGATTTTTCTTCTGAAGATCTGAAAATAATGGAATGTAAAAGAGCTTTAAGCCATGTAGTGCCAGTTTTGGGGAAAGAAGCAAGAATTACATCAGTTGGAAGTGGCTTGAAATTCTCAACAACCTTTTTTGTGGATTCAAGATAAGTTGTCCAAATCCAAGAGCCCTTAAATTTGTAGAGAAATTCATCAGAAAACCATTTTTGTTTTTGTATTGCTGAATCAGGATGAGGGTTTTGGTATGCAAAAGCTTCCATTGTTGAAGAAGAAAGGCTTCAATTGATGAAGAATTCAGTAGTCATTTTCATTTTATGCAGTAAAGAAGAAGGTGATAGAAAAGTTGGTTGGCAATTTAATTACTTATAGAAAAGTTTGTTGGCAATTTAATTACTTATAGAAAAGTTGGTTGGCAATTTAATTACTCACTGACAGTAAATGTGCGCCTCTACCGGACTTTGTGATATGTGCGCTATAAGAATATCTTATAGGAATGTTAAGTGGAACGAGCAACTTGTAGGCGAGCTCACTTCCAAGGCAAGCTGTGAATGTGAGCTGAACAACAAAAACCTTGTGTAAAATGAGTGGCTCACAAGCCAGCTTATGGTCAAGAGTTAAAATGTAATTTATAATTAAAAGAAACACGAGCAGTGAGTAGCTCGAGAGCTGATTCGTCAAAGTTGTATAAATTTCTAAGTAAAACAGGTTCATGCTTCGTAAATGGACATTTCTCTCAAACCAGCTAAAAAGGAAAAGAATAGCGCAACCTTTTGCACTTTAAAGCATTTAAGTGTCAAACTTCCCCTACCTTTCACCATTATTAAAGGTTGAATCTCAACTTTGAGGATCCCTACTGACCCGCCTCTAAAACTTTGTGAAGGAGGTAAATTGCAGAATGTACCCCAATAGGTCAGGCGACAAAAGTAG
Organism: Olea europaea var. sylvestris; assembly: GCF_002742605.1. Classification (NCBI taxonomy): domain Eukaryota; kingdom Viridiplantae; phylum Streptophyta; class Magnoliopsida; order Lamiales; family Oleaceae; genus Olea; species Olea europaea. The sequence continues at coordinate 3,736,217 of NC_036246.1, forward strand.
CTTGTACACTGTGCCTACAAAGAGTCCAATTCCATGTCTCAGGAATCGGACACCCACACCTTTCACCATTATTAAGTATGAGTTGGGTATTCAATGTACGGAATTGTTAGTTGACCTCTAAATAGATGAAGAATAGTTATATTCATACCATAATTTATTATGAATGTATCAAATTTTAATTGTATTAAAAGTTATTTATTGTCACGCTTATATTTTAACTTTTTCCTTTACGTTCTTTTATCCTTAATCATTCATTAATTAGTATGCTTTTTGTGTGTGCTTTAAAATGAGGGATAGAAAATTTAGTCACAATTTTGCCGTTTTTGTCTACCATTTTTAACCACATTCTCACAATAAATATTTTTCACATAAATCACAAACTTTTTCCTATTTTTTAGCCAATGAGTAACTATGCACCTTTTATGTCCCTTAATATGTCAAGTTCAACTTATAAGGAGATGGAATTCCAACCACAATATTAAAAACAATTTTTCCTTGATTATAAAAAGGACACACATCAAACTCGATTAATTAAAAATAATTGTTAATGTTAAATAAACTTGTTTATTTTAATAAGTCAGTAATCCGGAAATAATTTTAAACCATTGTATAATTGTTCTTTTAATTATTGAAAATGCATTTTTTCCGGCAATTTACACAAATAGGAATAAAATATGGGCTGAATTTGAAAAATATTGATTTTTGTTACATTTTGCAAATACATCTTCAACTGGTGCTCAAGGAAAAATATGACAATTATAGTTTATGTAATTTTTTCTCCATGTATTTTATGTAATGGTTTTGAGACGACTTTAATTTATATCATGTGTTAATTTTATTAAATTATATGTGATTTTTTTTAAAAGTGTAACTTACTCTATTTGTTAATTCTTTGTAACTTTAACAATTTTATAGTAAGTGATGGTTCGGTAGCTTCCAAAGAATTAAAAAGTTCATAACCCAAACTGGTATGAGGGCTTCGAAGATGTGATTTTGTTTCCCCTTTTTCCTTGCAAATCCATTCATTTAGGTCGGTAGACTAAGTCACCCGCGGCCTTCTCATTTCAAAGCAAATTGACATAACTCTCACCAACAGAGCTCATTTTGTCATGTTGTTGGGATATTCGGACGATAATTTAAAATAGTTGATGGATAATTTATTGACACCACAAACTCGGCTTGACTCGACTCAAATATGATTGGCACTCGACTCAACGGTTTTCTGGTGTCTTCTCCGATGGGGAATGTAAAACTTCAAATGGGGAATGAGCTTCCCACAGACGGCGCCAAATTGTTGACCTCCAAAAATGGCTCCTCCACGTGGCCAACTTATAGCTACTCCACGTATCCTCCCTGCGAAATGAACAAATGGTCAGGTGCACACGGCCGGAACCGACGGGGGTGGCGGCCGTATATACTCCGACGGTCAAGTCAGGTTTGGGTGATCGGAACAGTGCCTTGGGGCTACACAAATCAATCAATAAAGGGGGAGGAGAATATATAAACTTGTTATGGAATGCTATGTATTGAGAGTTTCATTACCTTTGCCTCTTGCCAAACTGTGGGTATTTATAGGTGGTATGAACCGTGGGATGTGGAACACGTGTATACATCTGATGGTATGAAGCGTCTGCTCATAGGCGTCAATCAGCCGCGCTTGTAGAGTAGTCGGACAGTTTGTTTCCCCCGAGTTGAATTGACATAAAGTTGATAAATCACATCAAATAGCTTCATGGGGACGTCAAATCAATTTAAACCTTATATGCAGAACAAATCTTAAATTGGCGGCGGATCTTCTAATCGGGGTCCACCTGAACCCGACCTCGGAGGTGGGATACTTCGGCACATCAGTAGTAGGAATCGATGTATCACTTCGGAGAAGCTTCGGGAGGGTCGGAGTGGTCTATTTGATCTTGGCTTCGGTGGTGAGATGACACTTCGGTATCGAGGCTCATAAAATGAGGCGTAACAGTCATAATTCTCAACCATCGAGAACAATTAAAATGCACAAAGAAAAATAAATACACAAGAAAATTCAAGAAAAATAAACACTTAAATCAATCCGCATGCATGTTACGCACATAATAATAATTAGATTTAAGAGCTTAAATGGTAACATACCCTTCATGAAACAGACACACGTAATCCTAGTTTTGAACAAATGGTACACATAACTATATAGTAGAATTGTAGACACCACCGCCATCCAACATAACAAACATGGGAGTTGGGGCATGTCTTTCGAGTTTGAAACACAACTGTTGAATCATCTGAATTAGATTCCATAAACAAATCCAGAAGCATGAAACTTTTGTCTTGTAATAGCATCAATTTGGTGAATCATTTCAGGCTTCAAGTAGTTTATGTGATCACCAACTTTCCCATTTCTGAAAAATGAATTATACGGCAATGGAAAACACTCTGGCGTCTCACTCGACTTGTTAACTTCGTGATTACTCAACGTTTCAAAGCCACAACTTTTCACAATTTCCTCAATTTTTTCTTCTGCATTTTCACCTTCAAATGGACACCCAAGAAATCCAGCCAATCTTTTCACTTGTTTGTTTCCATCTTCCTTAAGTTCCTCGAAGGTAACAAAGAATACTTTCCAAGGCCTTTTAAGGCTTTCTTCCCTGTAAGCCAAAACATGATCATAATACGGGCCGAAAGGTAAAACCCCATTGCAGAACTGATCAACAGCAGCCTCTAGTGTCCATGGATCTTCGTGGAATTTCTTTGCTTTTTGTATGAAATGCCAAAGGGAAACGAGAGTGTCCTTTGGATTTCTTGTAACATAAACAATTTTACAATCTGAGGAGTTGAGGACATCGCCTATAATCTGGTAAGGAATATGGGTTCCAAGAATTCTAACTTTTTGATCAGTAAATTCAGGGTCTTTTCCATTGGATTCAAGAAATAGTTTTGTTTCTAGAGATGGAATGAGTTCATGGGGGTGGTTGAAAATCAGGGATTTTTCTTCTGAAGATCTGAAAATAATGGAATGTAAAAGAGCTTTAAGCCATGTAGTGCCAGTTTTGGGGAAGGAAGCAAGAATTACATCAGTTGGAAGTGGCTTGAAATTCTCAACAACCTTTTTTGTGGATTCAAGATAAGTTGACCAAATCCAAGAGCCCTTAAATTTGTAGAGAAATTCATCAGAAAACCATTTTTGTTTTTGAATTGCTGAATCAGGATGAGGGTTTTGGTATGCAAAAGCTTCCATTGTTGAAGAAGAAAGGCTTCAATTGATGAAGAATTCAGTAGTCATTTTCATTTTATGCAGTAAAGAAGAAGGTGATAGAAAAGTTGGTTGGCAATTTAATTACTTATAGAAAAGTTTGTTGGCAATTTAATTACTTATAGAAAAGTTGGTTGGCAATTTAATTACTCACTGACAGTAAATGTGCGCCTCTACCGGACTTTGTGATATGTGCGCTATAAGAATATCTTATAGGAATGTTAAGTGGAACGAGCAGCTTGTAGGCGAGCTCACTTCCAAGGCAAGCTGTGAATGTGAGCTGAACAACAAAAACCTTGGGTAAAATGAGTGGCTCACAAGCCAGCTTATGGTCAAGAGTTAAAATGTAATTTATAATTAAAAGAAACACGAGGAGTGAGTGGCTCGAGAGCTGACTCGTCAAAGTTGTATAAATTTCTAAGTAAAACAGGTTCATGCTTCGTAAATGGACATTTCTCTCAAACCAGCTAAAAAGGAAAAGAATAGCACAACCTTTTGCACTTTAAAGCATTTAAGTGTCAAACTTCCCTACCTTTCACCATTATTAAAGGTTGAATATCAACTTTGAGGGTCCCTACCGTCTCGCCTCTAGAACTTTGTGAGGGAGGTAAATTGCAGGATGTACCTCAACAGGCCAGGCAACGAGAGTTGTCTGTACACTACGCCTACAAGGAGTCCAATACCATGTCTTAGAAATCGGACCCCCACACCTTTCACCATTATTAAGTACGAGTTGGGTATTCAATGTATGGAATTGTTAGTTGACCTCTAAATAAATGAAGAATAGTTATATTCATACCATAATTTATTATGAATGTATCAAATTCTAATTGTTAAAGGTTGAACTCCAACTTTGAGAGTCTTTACCGCCTCGTCTCTAAAGTTTTGTAAGGGAGGTAAATTACGGGATGCGTCCCAACAGGTCAGGCAACAAGAGTTGCCTGTATATTGTGCCTACAAGGAGTCCAATCCCATGTTTCAGGAATCGGACCCCCACACCTTTCACCATTATTAAGTACGAGTTGGGTATTCAATGTATGGAATTGTTAGTTCACCTCTAAATAGATTAAGAATAGTTATATTCATACCATAATTTATTATGAATGTATCAAATTTTAATTGTATTAAAAGTTATTTATTGTCACGCTTATATTTTAACTTTTTCCTTTACGTTCTTTTATCCTTAATCATTCATTAATTAGTATGCTTTTTGTGTGTGCTTTAAAATGAGGGATAGAAAATTTAGTCACAATTTTGCCGTTTTTGTCTGCCATTTTTAACCACATTCTCACAATAAATACTTTTCACATAAATCACAACTTTTTCCTATTTTTTAGCCAATGAGTAATTATGCACCTTTTATGTCCCTTAATATGTAAAGTTCAGCATCACTGAAATATTTACTACGATAATCAACTTATAAGGAGATGGAATTCCAACCACAATATTAAAAACAATATTTCCTTGATTATAAAAAGGACACACATCAAACTCGATTTATTAAAAATAATTGTTAATGTTAAATAAACTTGTTTATTTTAATAAGTCAGTAATCCGGAAATAATTTTATACCATTGTATAATTGTTCTTTTAATTATTGAAAATGCAGTTTTTACAGGCAATTTACACAAATAGGAATAAAATATGGGCTGAATTTGAAAAATATTGATTTCTGTTACATTTTGCAAATACATCTTCAACTGGTGCTCAAGGAAAAATATGACAATTATAGTTTATGTAATTTTTTCTCCGTGTATTTTATGTAATGGTTTTAAGACGACTTTAATTTATATCATGTGTTAATTTTATTAAATTATATGTGATTTTTTTAAAAGTGTAACTTACTCTATTTGTTAATTCTTTGTAACTTTAACAATTTTATAGTAAGTGATGGTTCGGTAGCTTCCAAACAATTGAAAAGTTCATAACCCAAACTGGTATGAGGGCTTCAAAGATGTGATTTTGTTTCCCCTTTTCCCTTGCAAATCCATTCATTTAGGTTCGTAGATTGAGTCACCCACGGCCTTCTCATTTCAAAGCAAATTGACATTAACTCTCACCAACAGAGCTCATTTTATCTTGTTGTTGGGATATTTGGACGATAATTTAAAACAATTGATGGATAATTTATCGACACCACAGACTCGGCTCGACTCAAATACGATCAGCACTTTTGAAGGGTCCAAGTTTGAGTTGGATTGGTAGTTTGATTAGTGTGTTATTTTGGATTATTGTTAGTCTACTAACTTAGTCCATTTAGCATGTTATTAAATTGGCCCATTTAGGTGAAGTTTTTTGGCCCAATTATTTGTGACCTAATCCATTTATATATCCATCTCCTGTAGCCATTTTCTTGTGGTGGTGTGTGTGTTGTGCAAGAGAGACAACGAGAGAAAGGAGACAGAGAGGGGTAGCCGACTTGGGGGAATTGGTAGAGATTTTCACCATTGTTACTTCTTCTTCTTCTTACTCTTGCTAGTGTCACCACCATCCATTCTCCTTTGTAGGGTTTGAGAGAACTTGGAGCAAAGTGGACATTTGGTTTGGGTTGAGCCTTGGTGGTTGTGATGTTCATTTGATTGTGTTTCTGAGTCCGGAATCAAAGATTTCTCGAAGATTTTCATGTCACATATATTTCTCGAATTTAAAAATTTTATTGAACTTTAAATCACACTTTTATTAAGAATACGATTTTTAGCAAAACATAACATGAGCTCTATAATATTTCTGAGGCTCTACTCATAATCTTAACATTAAATTTGCCCTCTTTTTATTATATATTATTATAATTATTATTAATGCTATTTATACATCATTATATATAGATTCAAATTAATGATATGAATTATATAAATTAACTTCATTTTCTTTTCTTTTCTTTCCTTTTTTCTCTCTTTCTCTTCCTCTCTTCCAAAACGTGGTTTTTACTCTATCCTTCTTTTATTCTTCACTTCTCTCTCTCTCTCTCTCTCTCTCTCTCCAGCATCATCAATATGTATATCAATCTACATACAATGATGTATAAATAGCATTACTCATTATTTATTTCTATTTTTCTTTAATAGACTAAGAATCACGATCAAATTTGAGATCAAATAAAAAATCATATCCTCTAAAAAAATTATTTATCTAGATACAACTCTTTGTGTCAAGCGTTTCCATCTAGACGTGGGAGTTTGACACTTATCAGACAGAATGCAAGAAAATATTTTTAGAATGTGGGCTATGTGTAAATTATCAATTATCTCAAACATTGAGAATGGCTTTATTGTATCGAATTATATTTTATAAATTTTTTACATGGTTTTCCGCTATTTACAAACAAAACTTGAAGATGAAGAAAGAGATGAGGAAAATACCAGGATTTGGTACGTCTAGAAGGGAGGTTGGAGAATTGAAGTAAAGAGTTGAGCCCTAGGTTAAAGATGAGTAGAAGGATAAAAATTGTAATTTCGGCTTGGTGTAGTTTGCTCAAGCGAAAACAATTATTAATCCCCGTTTGATGTTCAATATCTAAAAATTTATTTTTTTAAACTCATTTTCAATGACATATTGTCACAAAAAGAAAAAAAAATATTTTAAACCTAAAAACTTTTGTACTATTTAATCACACATTATCCAAAAATTCATTATTACAAAACTCATTTGTAAACAAAAATGAGGCTCAATTATAAGCTAAAAAAGTAGGCCTCCGCCTCAAGTGAGTTATAGCTTTTAGTTCAAGCGGACTGGATAGAGACAAGAATTCAACCCCCATTTGTTTCCAATTTTTTGTCCAATTTCAATGCATTTTCGGACCGTTGCTACGTTGTAAGCCGTGATTTTTTTACTTTTTCTCTTACATAGATCCCATGTGCTGATAGGAAAATGGTCAAAAAATGCATTTTTGCCTTCAAACAATTGGAAACAAACGGGGGCTCAAATCATGGTTGAGGATGGATTGAGGAACTTGATTCAATTTTGGAAAATTAAAAGATAATTGTTTCAATTAGAAAGTACAATATCAATTATCAAGTAATAATTAATCGTCTTGTTTGGCACATTAATAAATAATTATAAATAAGAATAATATTGCAGAGTTGTTACTAAACTCGAGAATAGATTGCTTGCGCACAAACAAAAAGAATGCATAAATTTCAACAATAATTTTATCACTTTCCGAAAGTTTTCTAAAATTAAATCCCGTGAATGAGCCAGGAGGGCTTAATTTTCTAAACCCGTGAAGAAAGAGGACCCCTCAAGCCAAAACTATAAATGTAGGAATGTTTTTACTATACGAAAGAATTTGTGAAAATCATTGTCACTTGAGTTTATGTGGCAAAGACATGTGAATGTTTTAAACTTTAACGTAGTATCAACTCGAAAAAGATAAATTATTAAAGAATTTAATCAGGGACGGATCCAGGTTTGAATTAAAGATCGGACTAAAAAATTTTTAAATCAAACTAATACGCGAAAAAAAAATTTACTCATTAAAAATTTGTTTTTACAAAAGGAAAATTACCCTAAAAAATTTTAATTGGACCAGGTGAGGGGGGACTACAGCCCAGCTAGTCCCCCCCTTAAATCCGTCCTTGAATTTAATGGAAATCAAATTAATGTATCAACTCGGAAAGGATGAACACGTCAATTCGTCTTTGAATAATGCTATATATACATCTTTCTTTACAATTTGGATGACATTCCTCCCTATGTGGAGGAAATTTGTGCAATGATATGATAGATGAGTTTAAAATCAAGAATTCGTTTTTGAATAATGTTATATATACATCTTGATGTGCGAAAACAAACTTATTGGTATTTTGACAATACAATCGAAGGATGTGAGAGGATAGATGAAGAGCGATTTTTGGATTAGGATAAGTATCGTTTTACGTCGATTGATCGTGGAAGAATGTGCAGTGTGGTTAAACAGTTTAGAAAGATATTGTTTCCTTATTTGAAAATTTTCTCTCTCCAGTTTTAACGTAAAAAGTGAGAATGGATAGAGTTAATAAATATATTAAAATTTTAATAAATAACTAATTATGACCTGATTTTTTGTATTAAGAAACCTAATTACTTAATAATGAAAATTAAACTTAAAATACCGTTGTAGCTGTAATTTCCACATTGAAAAGTTCATAACCCAAACTGGTATGTGGGCTTCAAAGATCTGATTTTGTCTCCTGTTTTTCCTTGCAAATCCATTCATTTAGGTCCATAGATTGAGTCACTCACGGCCTTCTCATTTCAAAGCAAATTGACATGACTCTCACTAACAGAGCTCATTTTATCATGTTGTTGGGTTTTGGTACCCAAAATATTCGAGCTATGATTTAAAATAGTTGACGGATAATTTATCAACACCACAGACTTGACTCAACTCAAATATAATTGACACCTTTGAAAGGCCCAAGTTTGAGTTGGATTGGTGGTTTGATTAGCGTGTGATTTTGGATTATTGTTAGTCTATTAACTTAGTCAATTTACCACGTTATTAAATTCGCTCATTTAGGTGAAGTTCTTTGACCCAATTATTTGTGACCTAATCTATTTATATATCCATCTCCTGTAGCCATTTTCTTGTGGTGGTGTGTGTGTTGTGCAAGAGAGAAAAGAGATAGAGAGGGGCAGCTGATTTGGGGGGATTGGGAGAGATTTTCACCATTGTTGCTTCTTCTTCTTCTTCTTCTAACTCTTGCTAGTACCACCACCATCCATTCTCTTTGTAGGGTTTGAGAGAACTTGGAGCAAATTAGTGGACGATTGGTTTGGGTTGAGCCCTGGTGGTTGTGATGTTCATTTCATTGTTTTTTGAGTCCAAAATCAAAGATATCTCGAAATTTTTTGGGTCAGACATATTTCTCGAATTTAAAATTTTTATTGAACTTTAAATCACTTATTTCATCAACTTTTATTAAGAATATGATTTTTAGCTAAACATAACACAAGCTCTCTAATATTTCTAAGGCGCTACTCATAATAACATTAAATTTGTCCTCTTTTTATTTATTCGCAACAAGGTAGTCTTAATTTTTCTAATATACTATTATAATTATTACTAATGCTATTTGTACATCATTATATACAGATTCAGATTAATGATATGAATTATATAAATTAACTTCATTTTCTTTACTTTTCTTCCCCTTTTTTCTCTCTTTCTCTTCCTTTCTCTTCCAAAACGTGGTTTTTACTTTATCCTTCTTTTATTAACGTGGTTTTTAGTCTATCCTTCTTTTATTCACCCCTCTCTCTCTTCTCTTCAACATCATCAATATGTATATAAATCTGTATACAATGATGTATAAATAGCATTACTCATTATTTATTTCTATTTTTCTTTAACAAACTAAGAATCACAATTAAATTTGAGATCAAATAAAAAATCCTATCCTCTATTAAAATTCTTTATCTAGATGCAACTCTTTGTGTCAAGTGTTTCCATCTAGACGTGGTAGTTTGACACTTATTAGACAGAATGCAAGAAAATATTTTTAGAACTTGGGGCTATGTGTAAATTATCAATTATCTCAAACATTGAGAATGGCTTTATTGTATCGAATTATATTTTATAAATTTTTCACATGGTTTTCCGCTATTTTAGAACAAAACTTGAAGAAAGAGATGAGGAAAACACCAGGATTTGGTACGTCTAGAAGGGAGGTTGGAGAATTGAAGTAAAGAGTTGAACCCTAGGTTAAAGATGAGTAGGAGGATAAAAATTGTAATTTCGGCTTGGTGTAGTTCGCTCAAGGGAAAACAATTATTAAGCCCCGTTTGATGTTCAATATCTAAAAATTTATTTTTTCAAACTCATTTTCAATGACATATTATCACAAAAAAATAGTAAATCTAAAAACTTTTTCTACTTTTTAATCACAAATTATCTAAAATTTCATTATTATAAAACTCGTTTGTAAACATAAATGGGGCTCAAATATAAGCTAAAAAAGTAGGCCTCTCTCTCAAGTGAGGTATAGCTTTCAGTTCAAGCGGACTGGACAGAGACAAGAATTCAACCCCCATTTGTTTCCAATTTTTTGTCCAATTTCAATGCATTTTTGGACCATTGCGAAGTTGTAAGCCGTGGTTTTTGACTTTTTCTCTCACATGGATCACATTTGCTGACAAAAAAATGGTCAAAAAATGCATTTTTGCCTTCAAACAATTGGAAACAAACAGGGTTCATGGTTGAGGATGGATTGAGGAACTTGATTCAATTTCAGAAAATTAAAAGATAATTGTTGCAATTAGAAAGTACAATATCAATTATCAAGTAATAATTAATCGTCTTGTTTGCCAAATTAATAAATAATTATAAATAAGAATAATATTGCTGAGTTGTTACTCTAAACTCGAGAATAGATTGCTTGCAAACAAACAAAAAGAATGCATAAATTTCAACAATAATTTTATCACTTTCCGAAAGTTTTCTAAAATTAAATCCCGTGAATGAGCCAGGAGGGCTTAATTTTCTAAACCCGTGAAGAAAGAGGATCCCTCAACACAAAACTATAAATGTAGGCATGTTTTTACTATACAAAAGAATTTGTGCAAATCATTGTCACTTGAGTTTCTGTGGCAAAGACGTGAATGTTTTAAACTTTAACGTAGCATCAACTCGAAAAAGATAAATTATTAAAGAATTTAACGGAAATCAAATTAAAGTATCAACTCAAAAAAAGATAAACACATCAATTCGTCTTTGAATAATGCTATATTTACATCTTCATTTACAACTTGGATGACATTCCTCCTTATGTGAAGGAAATCTGTGCAGTGATGTAATGGATGGATTTAAAATCAATAATGTAGATATTGCCATGTGAAAGAGTGTAGAGGAAGGTATAAATAAGAGTGTACATGAAGTACGATTGGTATTTAAGCTACAATGCGTGCCATATTTGTGCCATTCTCAATTGAATAATGTTAAGCGCACATTTTATGGTTTACATCTTTTTTGACATTCTTCATGTTTTCAAAAAATTGTGGACGGGAAAACAAGTTTTGTTTTTTTAAAACTAGCGAATGGTGTGTTGTCATGTGGCACGATGTAAATAATGATGTCACATATAATGTACATGTAGTATGATTGTTCTCAATTTTACAGTCGAATTAGATGGGTTAGGTCCCATTTTAACAGAGATGGGATATGTGTGCCTAATTATAAACGTATGGTTCATTTGATATGGATTTTGAAAAGTCGAAAAGAGCTTTTAAGACCTAAAAATAACTTTTGGACTCGTTTGACTATTTTATAAAAGTACATCTTCTAGTTAAAAGAGATTTTAGAGAAAATTGGTCAAATGTTGCTTTCCTTAAAAGTACTTCTAGAATAAAAAGCGAAACAATAATTAAGATAACTTTCTCAAAAAATTCTTTTTATAAGAAACAAAAGCAAAAGTCATGTCAAAAGAGCCCATAAAAGCATCGAAAGGAATTCAAAAATCAGGTTTTCCAAATTCATTTTAACAGTTAAAGAGAAGCACAGCAGGTATCATGTGGTAATCCTTTGGCAAGAAAGAATGCAAAACCATGCGTATGGCATTTTCACTCTAATTTTTATAATGGGACTCAGTCATACACTCACGAATTTTGTGGCAGCTATAAGCTTCTCGTGAACCTGCAGCAGGGACCCCAACTGTCCCTCCACCTATTTTCAACCGAAAATTAAATAATAAAGAAAAATTAGGTAATTTTTTGGAGGAATAGTTTAAAAGTTGAATAGCTTAGAAGTTGTTAAAAAGTTTAAAGTTAAAGTTAACAATTAATTTTAATAATTTTTTTTTAGAACCCATGAAATTTATCAACTTTTCAATAACACATTTCATCGACTTTTATTAAAATTTGCTAAAACTTTTATAAAGATTTAGTCGAATAACCCCTTGATAAAACCAGCCAAACAGCCAACCACATGAAGATAAGGCAAGAGAATTTCCTTTTCGTGCCTTACCATTCTAAAGTGACATTTCCCATGAAATAAAATAATTACTGCTAGTTTGCAGTTCACTTGTTTCTTCATGAATGACATTATGAGATTTAGGTGGGTGATGGTTTTTACTTTTTAGCATTTGTAACAGGCAAAATTGCAATTGGTCCCTAAATTATTGTTCGAATAGTCAAAAATTAGTCCACAACCTTTGAAAAGAGCAATTTAGTTTTCAACTTTATATTATGGTTAGTTCCCAATGACGAAACCTTCTAAACTTCACGTCTAACGTGGAAACATAAATTGCTTCAACTTCCCGACGATAAGGAATGACACTACAACTCCAAAGAAAGATTGAATAATTTCCTTTTCTATAAAGGTTGATGGACCAATTACTATTTGAATAATAAGTCGAGGACCAACAATACAATTTTCCCTTTATATTAGAGGTTGAAGGAGCCCATTGTTCTCCATCTTTTACAACCAGAAGAATACAATAATAATAAAATAACACAATTCATACGCAATCATGCATGCTTATATATGAATAAGTTCCAGCATTCCTATAAAAGGCCAATCCTTCTGCTTTATCTTCATAATTGAAACACAGTAGAATTTCACATACAGACTACATTGGCTTGCAGGTTTAATAATGTCTTGTCTTTGGACTATAATCTTTCTTGGTTTCCTATTCCTTAACCTCTCAGGGGCTAAACATCAGAACAAGCTTCATTCTGCAGTTGTTGTCGGCACTGTCTACTGTGACACATGCTTCCACCAAGATTTCTCCAAGGCCAGCCACTTCATCTCAGGTTCGTCTCGTCTCGTCTTTCTTCATCTCCATTGTTACGTCGTACCATATGCGTCCCGTGATAGAAATTGGGTCGATGATACCAACATTTCAGTTGGTGAAAAGTTTTAGTTTATAGGGATAGTCTGATCAAGAATTTCTTCTTTTTTAGGTGCATCTGTTGCGGTAGAATGTGAGAACACAGGTTCGAGGCCGGGTTTTCGACAGAAAGTGAAAACAAATGAACATGGAGAATTTAAGGTCAATCTACCTTTCTCAGTCAGCAAACATGTGAAGAAGATCAGGGGATGTTCTGTGAAGTTAATCAGCAGTGGTGAGCCGTTTTGCACGGTGGCTGCCACCGCAACTTCTTCGTCGTTACATCTCAAGTCAAGAAAGGAAGGGACACACATTTACTCAGCTGGGTTTTTCACATTCAAGCCCTTGAAACAGCCAGAATTATGTGATCAAAAACCGATAATCAAGAATTCAAGAGAAATGGATTCTGAAAAGTCCTTAATTTCAAATCCTAATGATCCCACATTTGCACCACCGATTCAAGATCCCCGGTCTGATCCACCGGCATTAGGCCAATTCTTGCCACCACTGCCTCAGCTTCCGCCTCTGCCGCCTCTGCCGCGGCTTCCCAACCTGCCTCCCCTTCCAGGAATGCCAAATCTTCCACCAGCGGTGCCTAAGAAGCAAACAACACCGAAGGACTCTACAAAAGCATCTGGATTAGTAGATAAAAAAGTGACTGGTTCTTTAATTTTCCCACCAATTCCGCTTAATCCACCTTCGATACTTCCTCCCAACCCCTTGCTGCCACCACCATCCATATTTCCTCCGAATCCATTTCGGCCTTCGCCTTCGATTCTTCCTCCAATTTTCCCATCGCCGCCTCCTTCAATATTTCCTCCAATTCTCCCAACACCTTCGCCGCCATCTTTCAACCTACCACCTTTAATACCAAGTTTAATTCCATCTCCACCACCACCCTCACCGTCATTTCCATTTGTTCCTCTCCCTCCATTTCCCTTCCAACCCACACCTGGCTTCCCACGACCTGGAGTGCCGCCTGCTGACGTTTCTTCTCCACCAAAGACGGCCTCTCCTTGATTGTATTCTGAATCAAAACCAAATATATGTATAATTATCTAATAGTGTCACTCACAATAAACTCAGTAGTTAATTTCTTTTCTTTTGACCTTTTATGATTTTGTGGTCATCCGAGTTTAGATTAACATGCAGTTCTATCGATTATTACAATAGTATGTAAATTAACCTCCCGTTGTTGATGAAGAAATAATGAATAAATTTTTAAATGCAACTGCTGAACAGAAGAACAATAACTAGAGACAAAAATAAAAAGGTATTACCAAAGGCCAAAATGAGTGCGCGAGACATGAAGCCCTGTATTGTATATTACAGATAAAAAAGTAAATTTTGATAAAAGTTGATTAAGTATATGGATCCTATTAAATGTGTGATTGAAAATAAATTTAATAAAAATTGAATTTTAGAAAATGAAGACCCAATATGAGCAAAATTAACACAATTTTGTCATTTAAACAATAATTTAAGAACGATTGATATTTATCTTTATCATGCTAATTGAAAAATTAGATAAATTTTTTAAAATTTATAATTAATACGAAAGACAAAATGAAAATCCAAAGTTGCTCCACTATCATCTTTCATTTTTGGCATAAATTTATTAACAATTTTATATTGATTTATCAAAAGCCACCTGAAAATCGCAACAAAAATGTCAAAAGAATGGCTTGAAGAGTAAGGTAAAAGAATTCATCCATCCTATTTTCCCGTTGTTGTTTAAATGTGGAGATTGCAACGGGGCGAGTTCGTGGCAGGCGCTGGGCATTTCCCGTCCCGTTACTTGTTTAAGCCAAAGCGGGGCACTTACCGCGTTGATGTAACCAATATATATATACATTGATGAAACAACTTATATGGCACAACAAGAAAACTTCGTATTAGATGATGCAAAACAAATAGTTTGTAAACTAAAGAAATACGTCTATGGATTCAAACAGGCGTATCGTCAATGGTATTATAAATTCTATCGAGTGATCGTCTCATTTGGCTTTGAGCAAGTATATTTTGAGGCTATTAGGGCCATGGCCAAGAGAGTAGTGAGTCTTTGAGTCAACCCGAAGAGAAAATCTTAAGATGGGTTTTGGATTTTGGGGGATTTTATTTCTGGATTTGCAAGTGGTGCTAAAACTGAGGCCGAGATTCTTGATTTTGAGCGTTTTGGATATGGGAAGAAAGAGAGGACTTTGGGTTTTGTGAGGGCAAGGAGGAGATGGCGGTTATGGGTGGAGGAAAATGAGAGAGATGTGGGGGAGTCGTGGTGTGAGAGAAAATCGACGGGGTCTCGAAGGCTGAGGGTTTGAGAGGCCATGAGAGAAGAAGCCATTTTCTTTTCTCTATTCTCAAAGAAAGAAAAAAATGAATTTGATGGTTGACGATACAAATTTCTGACACGTGTTTGGCTTGTTTTAGCCTCTTTTATATATGTAGGATATGGGACTTTGATTCTTAATAAAAACATACAATTTTATTGACTTCTTTATTTTGTTTTCTCTCTCTCTAGTTTATAACTATATATATATATATATACCAAACAAACTTTTAGATAGGGATTGCAAAAAAATCAATCATACCTGATACTCGCGGGGCCTGTCCCAAATGGGACAAGGTAATCAGGTCAAGGAGGGGGCGGGGTATTTCACCTTTGGACGGTATGGATAACAGGGGTCTCGCCTCGCTTATTATTATCATTTTTTAATTTAAGAATTCATTACTTTAAATGAAAGAACTCCAAAAAATTTTCTGAGAGAGTCTTTCGAAGAAATCGGGGAGAATGTCTCTTTATAATCGATGCTTTCTTTCTGTGTAAAGCCCTTTACGATATGACGAACCTTATACCTCTCTACATCATCTTTCGAATCCCTCTTGGCCTTAAATATTAATTTACAACCAATGGATTTCACACCTTCAAAAATATTGCAAGAGCCAAATTTCAAAAACTTTGATTCTAAATATTCAATATGAAAAAGCTCTGATACCACCTGTAGGAAAATTTGTTACCTTCATAATCACCAGATCTTTCATGTTGGATCATTAAGAATATATAAACTATAGCGGAACCGTACCTAATTCAGACATTGTTAATTGCAATAGTTAAATCTTGCGGTTTAGTCATCCAAATGAACACATAGCCCATAATTCTCTTTAGTGATGAGAGGCAGAACAGAATGAGCAATTCACATGTAATTTGGGGACCATAACTATATTTATATATTCACGCCTTTTATCCTAATTCGGCCCATCATATAATTAGGAATCTGAGCTCGATCTTTACACATAAAAGACCCACACTTTAATTGGATACATTAAAATTCAAAATACCGAAAGGGAAGAGATCACATCTCAGGTATTAAGTTTTCCCTAATTCAAAAATCAGATAGATACTTTTAAAATTCAAAAATCAGGTTTATATTTAATTAATTAAAAATATTTATTAAATGAAGATAATAAAGTCACAATTACACTATTAATGGTCACATATTCATAATTATAGGTCACAGATTTATTTATTGGTCACATATCGTCAAATTAATTGGTCACAAAATTATTTCGTGGTCACAAATAAAAATTTTTGTAGATCACATATTATTTCGAGATCACAAATCATTCAAATTACAAGTCACATTATATTTATGGGTCACTGCCACGCGTTTTATATAACGTGATTTTTACCGCAAGCGCACGGTGTCAAGTTTTGTAGTATATTAAAGAATTAAAAAGTGGCGAACCCATAGGGATTGATATTCGACTCCCACTGAGTACTATAATTGTGTCCGCGTTTACTTTATCCAGACAATCGAGTGTTAAATTATCTTTGAATACTAAATTAACGTCAATGAATTAAATAGTGTAATAAAAGTGAGGCAATTTCTAAAAATTAACTCAATTTTACGTAATGTTTAGAGAGTGATTTCACCATATTCTTGACATAATTCTCAATCCCTATAGATATTTCTATCAAATATTTCCCAAATTCATAGGCAAGAATCCTAAATTAGTTCTATTTCCCCCTCTCGAGCGTCAAATAGAACATATCTCTATATTTTAACCCCAATATCTCTATTCCGAATTAAATATATAAAGATTATCACGTACTTGGTTCTTGTTTTACCCTCAAAGATTCGTACTTTCTCTCGAAACCTACAAACCTAGGTTATATTGTTCTTAGATCACGCCTAAATTTCCCTCTCTCGAGCGTCAAATTTAGAACATCAATTCATTCAATTGGTGATCAGGCAAAAGAAAGCATTAAGCAAGAACGATATAAATTCAATTCTGGAAAATTAAATAGAAATACTATAAAGAAATCGAATCATGTCTCAAATAGGTTACATCAAACCCTAGATTTAAAAGTTTAGTTCATGATTGAGAAGAGAAACACAATAAAATACAAATTAAATTGCATGGAGAAGAAAAAGATAAGAAAAACTCAGTTTGCTGTTTGATTTCTTCTCCAAATCTGGTGAATTTGCTCTCAATCAATGTTTCCTTTGCCTCTTTCTCTTCAGCCATCCAACCCCTTGAAATTAGGTCTTTGAAATGTATTTATAGTGTGTAGCCGTGGCGCCCAATGTTCTGCTTCTTTTTTCTTCCTTGGGCGCGATGTCCTTGGACTTGGGCGCCGTGGCGCCCAGGTTTCTGCTTGCTTTTTCTTGGCCCCTTTTTCGGCGCCGTGGAGCCAATGCCACTGCTTTAATCCTCCTCTTTATTTTTTCAAGCCTATTTCCCACTCCAATCTTATTCAATACTTGCTTATTCATGCTCCATTTCATTGATCATCATTTTTGCTCATCACCTGCTCCCAATAGTGATAGTTTCTTGAGAATTGTCCAAACTGCAAAACAACACTAACGCACACATCAAAACGTTCAAAATTGCTCAAGAACACATCAAAAAACTCGATTTAGAAGCTTAAGTTTAATGAGTGAATTACACTCATCAAGCACCCCCAAACTTAGTTATTTGCTTGTCCTCGAGCAAACACAAAACTAAAGATAATTATTAACGAGCATAAAAACACGACTAAGACAGATAAAGTCACTCAAAAGAAACTTTATGTTAGACACCTTGCATTTATTGCTCAAGATTAAGAACGCAGCGTCAAATTCATGAAGTACTTCAAAACTATAATGCAGGCGTCAAATCCTTGCTCATTCAATGCAAACGGGTGTGTGTGTGGAGAGTTAAGCATAACGCTGTACAATAATAAGTTGACCCAATTCCCGACCTTAAAAGTCAAATTTTTTTCTTACTTCGCTCGTGGGATTCACACACCCCCAAACTTATTTTCTTTTCTCCTTCCAAGGGTGTAACCTAAGATTAAATTTTCAATACTAATTTCTTACACCACTCAAGTTTGGTTAGATTTTACTGATTGTAGTTCCACATGTCAACAAATGAGAATTCTCCTTATTTTTTTGACTGCTTCAACCTCTAGGAATCAACCGAATTACTAACCTCTTATCAAAGGTCTAATCCTCTAAAACAGGTGTTCGGGGCTTAATCAAAGCATTTGATATCTATTTTTTTCTCTCTTTTTTTATTTTTTTATTTTTTTTTATAAATGTATTCTTTAAACACCCTTTGTGTGGACGTCACTCCCTCAAGCTTTCTAAATGACCCTTGTAACGAGTTTTAGGCCGATGACTCCCAAATCAGACGACTTTAGGGCACCAGGTTTTAAACACTTACAGGTTTAATTACTCGAGTCATAAAGGCTACGAAGAGACGATTCACAATGAGATTATTAAAGTTGTCTTCATTGGGATTTTTTTTTTAAATGATTAGTGCAATGCCCCTTATTAAACACCTATTTTCGAAAATAGACCTCTAACTTAAAGTCTTCACCCAATTTTCATCATATTAGTCTCAGACAATCCACACAAAATTTAGCACGCATGGAATCCATATTTATCTCCAAGTTTTCCTGCAACAGCTTAATCTACCAAACAGCCTATATTTGGTTTAAGGGTATAATAATGTTTAAAGGTTGTTTGGGTTTAGCATCTAAGTTCTCACATTCAACCTATAAACATGGACCAACCTACTCATGTACAACGCTACAATCAACCCACGTGCAAAAATAATTTTCGTTTCACACGAATAAGCAAAAATCTAACTCATACAAGTAACTTATCCATAATCCATGAACCAATACATGTTCTTAATATTATACATCATCGCCAGCAAGGCTATCTAACACACACAAGCATGCAAAAAAACGAAAAGACTTTTTTTTTTAATCAATGCATACAGTTAAGAAATTAAAAACAAAACACATAAATAAAATAATTTTTTTTTTAAATGCACACAATTCACACAATAAAAAAAAATTAGGCTATTCAAGAATATACTTCCCCCCAAACTTAAACTAAACATTGTCCCCAATGTTAAATTAAAAGAAAATAAGGAGGACTTCCCTGAATTGTCTGAATTGCCAATGACGGTCTGTGCTCTGACGTTGAATTTGATGGACGCTTTTTCTAGCTTTTACCCCTAAACTTGAGATTTTTCATGTTCTCCTCGTCAAAGTTGGTATGATTGTTCTGCGATGTCATGTTCCTGAAAAATTACAATGTAGATATTAAACTCATGGAACAAGTGGTACTTAGCTCAAACATCGATAACCAACTTGATTTTTCAAAAACCTAAGGGACGGGTAGGGTTGATGAATTCCTAAATAACAAGTCTGAAATAAAATAAATTATCCTAAAATTCAAAAACAGAATAAACAAATAAAGATGAAAGCTTGGGTTGCCTCCCAAGAAGCGCTTCTTTATAGTCACTAGCTTGACTTAACCAAGGTGTCTACGGTGGATCTTCAGGTGGAGCATCTTTCTTGTTTCTGAATTTTACCCTCGGCTTTGCATTCTCCTTCACCGTAGTATGGCTAATAAAATCAGGCGATTTGAACCTCGATGTAGCCTTCAAAACCTCTTTTCGTTTGACAATGTTTGGACGTTTCAAAGGCCTAGCCACATAGCCTTCTTTTTTGTCAGGTGGATCAGCTTCTTGGGTGAATATGAAATCCACTATTTGCCATCGATAGATGCATCCCTTACTAAGTAATTGAGAGCCATATATTGTTCTAAAGGGTCATAGAACACTTCCTTTTTTACTCTGTGACCTAAAATTGCTTCAGCCGATTGGGCCATATTGCAAATGTTGACTTTTTCTTGAGGCTTTTCTACTTGATGGATGTTGAAAGTCACATGCTCTTCATTAACTCGCAGTGTCAATTTTCCTTCCTGGACATCAATCAATGCTCTTCCAGTAGCTAGGAAAGGTCGACCAAGAATCAACGGTATTTTCTCGTTCTCCTCCATGTCCAACACCACAAAGTCCACAGGAAGGATGAACTTATCGACCTTCACCAATACATCTTCAATCATGCCTTTGGGATATGTGATCGATCTGTCCGCCAGTTGCAAAGTGAGGGTTGTGGGCTTCACTTCTCCAAGACCCAGCTTTTTGAACACTGATAGGGGCATCAGGTTTATACTAGCTCCAAGGTCGCACAGTGCCCTATCAAATGTGATACCACCAATATTGCACGGGATGTTGAAGCTGCCCGGATCTTTCAATTTGTGAGGGAGCTTCTGAAGTATGTCACTACACCCCTCTGTCAGCTTAATTGTCTCGAACTCCTCCAGCTTCTTCTTATTTGACATCACTTCTTTCAAGAATTTGGCGTAGTTAGGCATTTGGGCCAAAGCTTCTGCAAAGGGAATGTTGATGTGGATTTTCTTGAAGACTTCTAGGAATTTTGCAAATTGGTCATCAAATTTCTTCTTCATGAACCTCTGCGGGAATAGTAGTGGGGGCTTCAAGATTGGTGGGTTGTCCGAAAATGAGATCGAGTAAGGCTTATAAATCTTTGTACCCTCTGCCTCAGTTTTCTGCCTTTCACTCTGCCTTTCATTTGTAACTATGACATCCGGCGTAGGTACCATAATCTTCTTAGGTTTGCTTTCTTCAACCATTTTACTACTCCTTAGGGTGATCGCATTGCAGTGTTCCCGTGGGTTAACCTCAGTGTCACTGGGAAATTTTCCTTTTTGCTGAGACTTCATCGAGGTAGCCAATTGGTCAATTTGCACTTCAAGATTCTTCATTGTGGCTCCCATGTTGGACACACGTGTTTCAATATTATCCAACCGTAATTCATTTTTGTTGAAGCGTGATCTTGTCTCAGAAATGAACGTCCCAAGGATGTCTTCCAAGGGTGGTTTCCCATCAGAATTCTGAGTGTTGAATCCGGGTAGAGGTTGAAGTGTATTTCTATTGTTGCCATATGACAAGTTCTCGTGATTCCTCAGCCCTGGATGATAGTGATTAGCTTGGTAGCTTCCTCTTTGATTGTAGTTTCTACTGTCGACATATTGGGCCTGCTCGTTTGTAACCTCTGGCTCTTGGTGTGAAGAAGTACTCATGAATGAATCTACCTTCTGTTGATTTCCTTGAGTGGTAAGCGTGACTATCTGATTTGTGAGTGATGCAACCTGAGCTGCTAGTGCGGTGATGGGATCCACTTCATGAAGTCCTGCTACTTTCTTAACACCCGATCTCTCACTTGGCCATTGGTAACTGTTAGTGGCTATGTCATCCAATAAAGCATATGCAGCTTCTGCTGTTTTAGCCATTAAAATGCCTCCCGCAGCTGCATCTACCATAGTCCTTGTTTGCCCATTTAGCCCATTATAAAATATCTCAATTTGCACCCATTTCTGGAACCCATGTTGAGGACATCTCCTAAGCAAATCTTTAAATCTTTCCCAGGCTTCATAGAATGGCTCGAAGTCGAGTTGTTTGAATTGGCTAATTTCACCGCGAAGTTGAGCTGATTTAGAAGGTGGAAAGTACTTGGTGAGGAATTTCTGAGCCAAATCATCCCAAGTTGTAATTGAGCCATATGGTAGTGATTGGAACCAAGCCTTTGCTTTATCCCTTAAAGAGAATGAGAATAGACGGAGTCTAATTGCATCTTCAGTAACCCCATTCATCTTCACCGTGTCACAAATTTCCAAAAAGGATCCAAGATGAGCATTTGGGTCTTCTACTGCAGCACCCCCAAACTGATATTGCTGTACCATATGTATCAACCCTGGCTTCAATTCGAAATTGTTTGTAGCAATTGCTGGGCGTGCGATGCCAGAATAGTTATCATTGACAACCGGCCTTATGTAGTCCCGAATAGCCCTTTGTTGGTTATCCTCATTGGCTGCTCTAACATCCTGTTCTGTCATTGCTTCCCGTTCGTTTCTTTGTATGCCTCTGAGAATGCGAAATGTGCGTTCAGGTTCAGGATCAACAGGTAGTAGATCTAGATTTCTCGCCCTTCACATAAACAACTGAAAATAATCAAAAGAAAACTTTTAAAGATAGACACAAAAGGGGTAAAATAAAAAATAACGGTAAAAATAAAAATCTAGAGTAAAATGAACGCCGATTGGTAATAATATCAATTGAATTCGAATGAATCAATCCCCGGCAACGGCGCCAAAAACTTGCCACGCGTTTTATATAACGTGATTTTTACCGCAAGCGCACGGTGTCAAGTTTTGTAGTATATTAAAGAATTAAAAAGTGTCGAACCCACAGGGATTGATATTCGACTTCCACTGAGTACTATAATTGTGTCCGCGTTTACTTTATCCAGACAATCGAGTATTAAATTAATCTTTGAATACTAAATTAACGTCAATGAATTAAATAGTGTAATAAAAGTGAGGCAATTTCTAAAAATTAACTCAATTTTACGTAATGTCTAGGGAGTGATTTCACCATATTCTTGACATAATTCTCAATCCCTATAGATATTTCTATCAAATATTTCCCAAATTCATAGGCAAGAATCCTAAATTAATTCTATTTCCCCCTCTCGAGCGTCAAATAGAACATATCTCTATATTTTAACCCCAATATCTCTATTCCGAATTAAATATATAAAGATTATCACGTACTTGGTTCTTGTTTTACCCTCAAAGATTCGTACTTTCTCTCGAAACCTACAAACCTAGGTTATATTGTTCTTAGATCACGCCTAAATTTCCCTCTCTCGAGCGTCAAATTTAGAACATCAATTCATTCAATTGGTGATCAGGCAAAAGAAAGCATTAAGCAAGAACGATATAAATTCAATTCTGGAAAATTAAATAGAAATACTATAAAGAAATTGAATCATGTCTCAAATAGGTTACATCAAACCCTAGATTTAATAACTTAGTTCATGATTGAAAAGAAGAACATGATAAAACACAAATTAAATTTCACGAAGAAGAGAAAGATAAGAAAAAACTCAGGTTGTTGCTCTATTTCTCAATCTTGTGGCTTGATTCTCAGTTTTTCTTCTTCTTCTTCTCCAAAATCGGTTCGATCTTCTCTCAATTAGTGTATATCCTTGCCTCCTTTCTTCAGCCGTCCAACCCCATTCTCTTGTTCTTCAGCTGGGTATTTATATTTTCAAAGAGTCTTCAAGGGTTAGGGTATGACTTTTGGGCCGAAAAGACACTTAAAACCCCGGATTTTAATGTTTTGGAAACGGGCGCCATGGCGCCTAGGTCTGGCGCCGTGGCGCCCAAGTCTCTGCCCCGTTTTTTTCCTTCATGGGCGCCATGGCGCCCAGGTTTCTGCTGGCTTTTTCTTCTCTTTGGGGCGCCATGGCGCCCTTTTTCGGCGCCGTGGCGCCAATGCCACTGCTTTAATCCTCTTCTCTTTGTTTTTCCAAACCTATTTCCTACTCCAATCTTATTCAATACTTGCTTATTCATGCTCCTTTTCATTGATTATCATTTTTGCTCATCACCTGCTCCCAATAGTGATAGTTTCTTGAGAATTGTCCAAACTGCAAAACAACACTAACGCACACATCAAAATGTTCAAAATTGCTCAAGAACACATCAAAAAACTCGATTTAGAAGCTTAAGTTTAATGAGTGAATTACACTCATTAGTCACATATGTCACAATTTATCAGTCACAAATTATCTTTTAGTCACAGAAATCTAATTTTTGGTCATGGACACCTAAATAGTTGGTCACAGATGGCCCACTCATCACTGTCACAGCAACAATCACCACCAACATCATCATCAACAGCACAACATGGTTCGACACCACCGCCTTCAAAACCACCATCACCTCACTAATATTAGCGTCACTGCTCCCTACCACCACCATCTTGAGCACCACCGTGCCGATAACACCACCACACCATCACGTCTACAACAAACCACCACTGCACCACCCACAGCATACCACCACCACCACCTAAAAAATGCAATAAAACATGCCAAAAAATCACACCAACACGGCAACACTACCACCAACACCACACCACCGTACATAAAAACACCACAACACGGCCACCACCATACCATATCTGAACCCATCGTGAAACGACGCCATTCACAGAGCTTTCATCACAAAACAACACCTCTTTAACCCAATCAGTGCCCGAAGGCATCGTGGTGAGCGCAGTCTCAGGCGCTGTTCTAAGCTGTGGCTCGCAAAAATCTGAGCAAGACATATCTCCAGCTACGTCTTCTTCCGGCTCATCTTCGCGCAGTAGCGGTGCTCCTAGGCAGAGGTCACCGTCGCGCCCCTTGCAGCCTCCACCACTCTTCTTTGCAACGGTGCAGTAGCGACATTCTTGGGCAGAGGTCACCGTCGCGCCCCTTGTAGCCTCCGCCACTCACATTGGAACTAGTGCCATCGGTGGCTAATCTCCTGTGGCGATTTGTTGAGAGAAGGAAGAGATTGTAGAGTGAGAAAGGAAGTGACGAGATTGAATTGGGGAATTGATTTGGGTTTCTAATTGAATTGGTTGAATTAACTATATATAATACCTGATGTTTGCATAGATAAATTTCATCCCTGAATTTTGAATTTGAACTTTTAAATGTTTGGTTTTATGTATTTCCTCATACCGAAATCTTATTAGATCACTTTTAAATGAGTTTAACCGAATTTGATAGTCTTTAATTCAATACATAATAATATACACAAATAAGCCCACACGATAGTTTAAAAATTCCTTATTGTTAATACCAAAGCTCGATGAAGAGAAGCAAGCGAAGAAGAGTATTGAAAGGGTGACTAAGTTTCTGCTCTCAAAACTCAGTGACCTCCAATTGTAAGTTTAACATAGCATTTTCTTAACACGTTTGGTAAATAGGTGATAATACCACTCGAAAGTATTGAGTAGATGATGACAAAATCTTAGTATATTATACTGATCGTGAGGGCCCGTATTGATAGCTTCTACATTGAAGTACTTCCTTAGTTGGCTTTCTTTGAAACCTCTTTTAAGCATCAAATAAAGTGTTGTAAAAAAATTATCCACAAAGATCCAAAAAAGAAGTTTTTTAGTTTTAAAATCTACTATAGGTTTTCAAGAAGCAATCCTAAAAGGTCTCTGTTTTCGCCAACCCTATGCTCACACTTAAATATTTCCAAATATATATTTAACATTATCTTGCAATTACATAGAGAGATGCACACCCCCCATTTGAGCATCATTTCTTTATCAATAGACAGGGTTTGGAAATCCAAAAATCCCCATCAGGTCTAGGTAGAGACTTAAAATTCCCTTCTAGGCTTAGTAATAATAGCATTCATTCTAGGAGGAGATTAATGACGATGGTCATTTCACGAATGGTAATCCTGTTCCATTGGTGATGAACTGATGATGGATGGTGGCCGGTTGTTTTTTCTCTACGATGTAATGGATAGTGATTTTGAGTATTGAGTTGAAGGTAGGTATTAAATAGATAGAGAAAAGGAGAGGGTAAATCCTAAAATGGGAACTTTAATAATTATTTTTCGGGTGATTTATGCATATGTGATAAACTGGAAATGATACCATGGATATATTTTTAAGATTTCCTGGTTGCTTTCTATTTAGCTATTTTAGGATTTATCTATTTCATTCATTTAACTGTAATTTGAATATTGCAAAAATAGATCCAAGTCACCAGCAAGAACATATAGGGGGAGATGATAGGATATGCATGTATATGCAAGTGTTTTCATTTCAGGTTTAAGCCCAGGTCGTGGGATACCTCCTCCAAATTGGGACGTTTTTGCTGATATCAATGCTGTTGGAAGGGTGACCGGAGCTCATGTAGTTCCTAGAATAGTAGAGCAGTTGACTTTTAGAGGCTTTAAGTGAAGAAGTTGAATGTAAGTGATTAAGTCCTTTCACTTGGTTTGTTCTAACAGATATTTATTTTTTAATTTTTTGATTACACAAGAATTAATTGCTTTCCACACAGAAGACCGAAATTGTGCGAACTAAATTCTTTTATGTTTTACAGTATTTTACTCAGTTTTACATGAAGATTTGCTTGCCCTTTCTGTATTTCTGGGCATGTTATAAAACCAATATCATAATTTCACTTGATATTTTAAGTTCAGGAATATTACATTATGAGATTAAAATCCACATAGAACAAAATAGGCTCCACGTCCTTCCCTATTTCCACAAATGCATTAAAAACTTGGCCAATTATCGAATTCAAACAAACCAAAGCCTACGCCTCAACATCTTTAAATATTATTACGTATTTAAGTTACAAATCAAATGAATGGAAATATTCAATTTATGGGGTAACAAAAAGAAGAGAGAAGGATTGGTGGCCAAGACAATGAACCAGTAAAGATTGAATATTATTTCCTTCTGTTCTCCACTTTAAATATACAAGGTAAGAGCTCTACATATCTATAAAAATCTGATTCAGAAAATCAGAGATGAATACAGACTAAACATAACAACTATAGGACTAATAACATAGCTACTTTCTTTCATTCCAATGCATTCCCTTTTTGGCAAAATAGCCACTCTATTTCTTCACTTGTAGAGCTGCTTCTTGCTTTGTAAAAAGGTCAACAAATAATTACAAAACTTGCAGGTAATTTTTCTTGTTCCAGCGATCTGTGTTTTTTGCCATATTTAATTCAATTATCTATCTCATTACTCCCCCTCAAGATGGAGATGCAATTGAATAAATCCCCATCTTGCCTAAGAGCTATTGGAATTTCTTTGAACCAATTGCCTTCGTCATTACATCTGCAACTTGTAAGTTTGTTGATATGTGAAACGTCTTTATCAAACCGACCTGTATTTTCTCCCTCACAATGTGACAAACAATTTCTATGTGTTTTATTCTCTCATGGTAAACTAGATTTGAAGCAATATGAACAGCTGCTTGATTATCACAGAATAATTGTATCGGTTTTTCAACAGATATGCCAAAATCATTCAACAAACTTTTAAACCACACCAACTCGCAAGTTGTTGTGGCCATTGATCGATATTTTGCCTCAGCAGAAGACCTAGACACAGTCCTCTGTTTCTTCGACCTCCACGATATTAAACCATCTCCAAAGAAAATGCAAAACCCGGTAATGGACCTTCTAGTTTCCGGACAAGTGCCCCAATCTGCATCACAAGAGGCAGTCAGCTGCAGCTTACCTTTTGCTGAATAAATCAACCCTTGTGATGGGGATGTCTTCAAATATCTTACTACCCTTAATACTGCCTTCCAATGCACATCTTTCGGTTGACTAAGATATTGACTTAGGGCATGTACCGAGTATGATATATCAGGCCTAGTTATTGTTAGATACAGCAGCCTTACTATTAGTCTTCTATACTATTTAGGATCAGCCAAGGCTTATTCTTCTTCACTAGTCATTTTCAAATTTTGCTCCATGGGAAATTGGACAGATTTAGCACCAATAAGTCCACAGTCTTGTAGAATTTCCAGCGCATATTTCCTTTGGCAAATGAAAATCCCTTTCTTGGATCGAGCAACTTCTATACCTAGGAAATATTTCAACTTTCCAAGGTCCTTTAGCTTAAAATGGTCTACCAAATATTGCTTCAGTTTCTGTATTTCTACTTCATTGTCTCCTGCAATCACCATATCATCAACATATACAAGCATTACGGTAAAAGAGGAATCAGTTTTCTTGGTAAAGAGTGAATAATCTGCTTTAGATTGGATAAAACCAATCTTGGTGATAACAGATGTGAGTTTTTGATTCCATTGACGAGATGCTTGCTTTAAGCCATAAAGAGATCTCTTAAGCCTACATACTCGTTGCTCCCCCTCTCTTCCATATCCCGGGGGCACACTCATATATACTTCCTCATCCAAATCTCCATAAAAGAAAGCACTATTAACATCAAGATGATGGAGCGACCAGTTTTTACATGCAGCAATGGACAGAAGGCATCTCACTGTTGGCATCTTGGCAACAGGGGAGAAGGTTTCAAAATAATCTTCTCCTTCTCGTTGAGTGTAGCCCTCTGCCACCAATCTAGCCTTGTGTCGTTCAATACTACCATCTGCCTTATATTTAGTCTTATAGACCCATTTGCAACCGATTGGTTTCTTCCCTGGAGGCAAGTTGCTCAGTTCCCATGTTTCATTTGCTTCAAGAGCTTGAATTTCAGCATTCATGACACTCCTCCAATGCAAGAATTTTTGGGCTTCTTCAAATGTGTGAGGCACTGACTCAAGGGTGATGGATAGAGTATATTTCAAGTGCATAGGTGAGAGTTTAGAATAATTAAGAACTGAAGCAAGAGAATAATTGTTACCTCTAGGAGCTGTTATATCAGAAGGAAGAGTGCTTGAAGTTGCCAAAGGAAGTTGCCAACCTGCAATGAAAGTCTTTTAAGGTATTCGGGCCTATTTTTTATTCTAGTGGATCTACGGGGTTCTTGGATAGAAGGTGGTTCATCGGATGGGAGAGAAGACGATTCGATAGCTTCTGAAGTAGGAGGTTCCTCATGATTATGGTTATCAATTTCAGGTGTTGTTTCTTGCAAAAAATTGGAATTGTCACTCGTTTGTGAAGGATGATCAAAACTCTCTGAAATGGGATTCGGTATAACAGGAACATCATCTAAAGTAGTGATTTCTGGTGTAGGCAACAGAGAAGATAAGTTGTGGTTTTGCTGAAAAGGAAATGTGTCTTCATAAAAGACCACATCTCGACTAGTTGTGGTTTCTCTTGTTTTCAAGTCAAAAACTTTGTAACCTTTCATTCCATTTGGATATCCAATGAACACACATTTTCGGGCTCTAAGATCAAATTTATTTTTATGGGGATCAAGATTTGATGCATAGCATAAACATCCTAATGTTCTTAAATGAAAATAGTCAGGTGTTTTACCAAAAAGTAGCTGGTAAGGACTTTGATTTTTCAAATTTGATGAGGGTGTCCTATTTATGAGATAAGCAGCAATTAGGATGCACTCTCCCCAAAATTTTAAAGGTAGGCTAGCTTGAAAACGCAAAGCTTTTGCTACGTTCAACAAGTGCAAGTGTTTTCTTTCGACTACCGAGTTTTGTTGTGGTGTGTACACACAACTTTGTTGGTGAAGCACTCCCTTTTTTGAAAAAAATTCTATCATGTTAAACTCCTTTCCCTGGTCAGATCTTACGGCCTTTATTTTACATTTGAACTGATTTTCAACGAGGTTAAAGAAACTTTCGATGATGTTTCTAGTTTGACTTTTGTTTGTCATGAGATAAACCCATGTTGTTCTGCTGTGATCATCAACTACTGTGAGAAAATAGCGTGCTCCATTCAATGATGCAACAGAAAAAGGGCCCCAAATATCAAGGTGTATTAAATCAAAAACAGCTTCCACAAAATGGTGCCTAGAGGAAAACGATAATATGGTCCATTTTCCCATATGGCAAGCATCACAAAAAAAAATTTGCGTCAAAACTAGGAATACTAGGGTCTATGCTATGCAGTAAATTCATTCTTTGATCAGAGGGATGTCCCATTCTAAGATGCCAAATTTTAGCCGTCAAAATAGAGTTCGATAGGGCAGCAAAATGCTTTGTTCGGGGCTGGTCCAGTTGCAAATGTTAGAGACCTTGGACTTCCTTAGCAACTCCAATCATCTCCTTGGTTACAAGCTCCTGTATGTAACAATAACCAGCAAGGAAAACACAATGACAATTCAGGTCTTTGGTCAATTTACTTGTGGAAATAAGATTAAAGTCGAAGAGTGGAACATAGAGAACATTCGTGAGAGTGAGAGTAGGTGAGATGATTACTGTTCCTATGTGAGTGACAGGTGTGGATGTCCCATTTGGCAGTCTTACTGAAGTGTTTTTTATGGCTCTTTTATGTGTTAATAAACTCAGAGAACCAACTATATGGTATGTGGCTCCTGAATCTAAGCTCCAGGAATTTAACTTATTGGAGATATTTGTGTAGCTCAAACAATGTTTAGAGACAACTGATAAAGTTCTTTTGAGATTACCTGGGGTGTTAGAAAGATGGTTACCTAAGAGTTCTGTGTTGGAATTTGTGGTGCTGGATTTCTGACTTTGAAGAAGTGCAATGAGTTGCTGTATCTGCTCCTGAGAAATACTAAGAGTTGAAGGACTCCTTGAGTCATTTTCAGTCTCCATCAAATTTATAGCCCTATAATCCTTAGAACCAGATGGTGGTTTGTGGAGCTTGTGGTTGGGAGGATATCTATGGATTTCCCAGCATGTGTCCACGGTATGGTTAGTCCTCCCACACTTGCTACATGGTGCTTTATTTTTTGATGGAGGCGATCTAGTCCTTCCCTTCTGGTTTTGTCTGACTGTTCCCCTTGGCCCATAAGATTTTCCTCCATAAGCAAGCATGGCCGAGGCCTCAGGCACCTTTTGAGTGTTTTCGGTTAGCTCATGGTTGGATTCCTCTTGCAGCACCAAGTTGAAGATGCTGTCAAGTGATGGTAGTGGATCCTTAAGGAGTATTTGATTCCTCAATCCGGTATACATCTCATCTAGGCCCATTAAGATTTGCATTATCTGTCTTTTCTCCTGTCTTTTGTTGATGATGCTGATGGCACCACAATCAGTTGCAGAGCAAGTAAAAGGGTCTTCATACCTAGAGATCTCTTCCCATATCAGTTTCATTTGGGAGAAATAAACACTTACTGGTTTGTTTTCTTGTTTTGTGGCTGTCAGTTGTTGCTCCAGCAAGAAGATGCGATTGTTGCTTGACTTGGCGAACCGTTTCTTCAGTTCTGCCCATACTTGTGCTACAGAGTCTGAGTACATCACATATCCAGCTATTTCAGGTGATAGGCTGTTTGTGATCCATGATAAAATCAGGTGATTGCATCTTTGCCATTGGGAGTATTCAGAGCTTGTTTCAGCTGGCTGCTTAACCGTGCCATCCACAAAACCAAGTTTGTTTTTGGCTGACAAAGCCACATACATGGCTCTGCTCCAAGCATGATAGTTCTGAGGGGTAAGAGGTTGTGAGACCAATATCAGTCCAGGACTCTCTCCATGGTGAAGAAAGAGTGGGTTGGAAGCTGGATCTTCCTTGGAGTTAAGTGGATTGGTTGGATTTATAGTTTCATCGCCTGAATCAGTCATGATGGGAGTTAATGTGTGTTGGTTGAGTGGGTGGAAAATCAGGATCAGTAAAGATTTAAGACTCTTGCTCTGATACCATAACAAAAAGAAGAGAGAAGGATTGGTGGCCAAGACAATGAACCAGTAAAGATTGAATATTATTTCCTTCTGTTCTCCACTTTAAATATACAAGGTAAGAGCTCTACATATCTATAAAAATCTGATTCAGAAAATCAGAGATGAATACAGACTAAACATAACAGCTATAGGACTAATAACACAACTACTTTCTTTCATTCCAATGCATTCCCTTTTTGGCAAAACAGCTACTCTATTTCTTCACTTGTAGAGCTGCTTCTTGCTTTGTAAAAAAGGTCAACAAATAATTACAAAACTTGCAGGTAATTATTCTTGTTCCAGCGATCTGTGTTTTCTACCATATTTAATTCAATTATCTATCTCATTATGGGGAAAAAATGAAGAGTCGTCTAGACGTAGGGTGAATTAGTGGTAATAGTTTTAATAAAAAAGCAAGGACGTTGAGAACACCAATTGATTGCTTTATTCCCAAATCCCACATTGGTTCTTTTGTCCTACAAGACTAATGTCATGTTTATCTACTCATGTATTACACTATCCAACAGTTTGCGGTAGCATGCCTTGATCTTTTCCTATAAAAGGGTTTTCTGTCTTTATAAAATACCAAAAATTGACAAAATGAAATTTGAGAATGTTTTCTATGTGTACCTTCTGATGGAGCTTTGTGTTGGTGGAGAGCTTTTTCATTGAATTGAGAAGTTGGGGAGATTTTCCGAGCACAAGGCACCGATTATTTTTAGGCACTTAATGGATGTCTTCATGTATTGTCATGATAAACGTATTTTCCACAGAGTTTTGAAACTAGAAATATCCTCTTCGTCTCAGTCTTCAACCTCTTCTATCAAATTAGCAAATTTTGGTCTCTTTTATCATTTCTTATTTTCAATTTTAGAAGTCTGGTATTTTCAACAAGTTCATCTCTATTAGCCAGTTAAATAACTTGGTTGTCAATGAACTTTCATGTTGGTCTCTAAACCTGGTTTAGGTTCAAGTTGATCACTACATTTAAACTCTATATCGAGTTAACTGGAGGAGTGGTTAGCGGTTTGGGAAAAGGAATGCCTGCAAGCGGTATTGGTCTCAGGCTTATGGACTTCGTGTTACTTCCATCAAAATTGATTAATGTTTCTCCTCTTATTCTTGTTATTTTCTTTCATCGTGTATCCCCCTTTTGGGAGAAATATGAACAAAAGTATGTGAGAGTCTAAGCTCTGTAATCAAATCCCCACCCCCCCCCCCCCCCCCCGACCTGAAACATTTTGTTCTCCTTCTTAAAGTTAAATATAATCAAAGAGCCAAACATGGGAAGAACAAATTTTAAGTCTTTTCAGTTCAGTTTCTTTCAAAAAATGAGGAACCCCCCCCCCCCCCCAAAAAAAAAAAGGTGAATATACTTTTCCTTCTCCATTTTGGTTTTCACAAGAGATTAGATAGTGTTTGATTATATCCTTTTTTTGTATCTTTGGGAAATTTTCTCTTCTCTATTTTTAATTATATCCCTTTTGATTTTCTAATTTTTCTCGTTTCTTTAATATCATCACCTTGTAGGAATTTTTTTTTTGGTTTAAACTATATTATTTTTTTCATATGTCTTTTTTATTTTGGTATGAAGATCCATACTTGAATATTGATGTTGGGACAATGTTGCCTTTTGAGCATGGAGAAGTGTACGTTTTGGATGATGGAGGAGAGCTTAGAAAAGCATCCTTCAATTAAGCTTAGTTTGCTTAGATCTAAATATTTGGTTTCACTTGAATTTAGTTTTAGTATTGTTTTAATTCTGTCATTAAGCTTTGATTCATGGTACTAGATTTAATTGAGGTTAATATCTTATAAAGATTGCAGCTATTTCATATTCTTTTTCTATAGCATGTAGTCTTGTCCGTAAATTTTGGTGTGAAATCTTGACTGAAGTGGAGGTTGAGAGTTGAATCTTCCTCGTACACCAAGTAAATGATGACTTGATTCCAATTTTTGAAGGTGGGCCTCGACCTTGGAAATTATGAACAGTTTCTAGATATAAGATGAACACGTGACAACAATATAATTACTGTAAAAATTTACCAGGCGAGTTCTTGGCTTGTTATTACTATTTTTAGAGAAAATCTAATTCGTGTTTGCCATGTTGAGGTCCTTAACAAGTTGGCAGATTTTAATTACATAACTTGTGCTTCTTGTCTTGTTTTAGTCTATTATTTGATAAGGAGAGAAGGAAGGATTATGTAGGAAATACTGTTCAGGCTTTGGCACTAATTTTAAAGTTTGCTTTTCTGTGTATTGTCTATATTGGTGCATAATTTCACACTTCTTCTCTCATTTACGTTGTACCTCACATGACTAATGCTATTCAAGAGTGAATTAAATGTGTGGCGCTTATACCGGTGGATGGAAAAAAGGGTCCATTTTGATGTTTGTGTCATAGAATTGGGTGGCACTATTAGTATGAAAGGTGTTTCACTTATATTAAAATAAATTGTATTTAACATTGGTTGCTTCTGAAAAAGATCTTTCATTTTGCAGGCAATATCGAGTCAATGCCCTTTATTGAGGCATTGGAATAGTTCTCTTTTTGAGTAGATAAGATTTTATTTGTAAATCTCGACTCATAACTATATTTACGTAAATTAACTTTGTCAAAGACTGGCTGTTGTTTTTCTCATAGATTAACATCCTTGTATCAATAATTGACCTTCTTAGGAGCTGGCAAATATTGCTTGATACATGTTAGCTTTGTGCCTGTTCTAAATGTTGTTGGTGAGCAAGTGAGGTTTTGGGACATGAACTTATAGACTGCTTTATATATATTCCTTATCGTACAATTATTTTAAATCCTCAATATAATGCAAGTACCATGGTGTTTGCAGGTCAGAAAACAAAGCCAACACGGCATGGTGGTAGAAGGCTACTGAGCTTGGGATTGACTCCAAATATTTTAGCTTGTTGCGGCACCACGGTTCGCTCTCTAATTGTAGCAACTAGTTAGTAATCTGAAATCATACCTAATACTTCGCTTCTTTTTCTATGTATTTTTGGTCTTCTTTGAACGATAAATTGTGTGTTGATTTGATTGCCTTCAATTGAATTTGTGCATATGGTCAGAGTTAGTCTTAGGCACAGGCAAATGCGACCTGTGCCTCAGGTCCAAAACCACAAAGGACCTATTTTGGTCCAATTTTTTTTATTTTTTATTTTTAAATATTGAAAGAAGGAAAATAGTTTTTTCATTAATTGTGAAATGATTGAAATATTTGTTTGTTATTTTAATCTTAAATTTTAAGTTAACAATATGTTGCATAATATATCATTGAATTTTGCATTTACGTTCATTTTGGGGGGCCTAATTTTTGAATTTCGCCTCGAGCCCCGACAATCTCAAGACCGGCCCTGCATATAGTCTTATATTTGTGGAGAATTTGAGTAGATGACGAGTCATTGTCTAGTATTTATTGACTTCACTTTTTTTTATAATTATAGGCCCAAGTGTATTGTTTGGTTCTTGGCTTGGTTGACTGTATTTTATTATGTATTACAAACTTTGTGCTTTTTGGGATTTTAATGTACTTTTAGAAATAGGTATTTTGTGAGTTCTGCAAAGAATTTTGAGTAAAGGGACGAATAATTTTTGAATAATACTTTTTATATATTTTATATTCCATAACTAATGGGTTCTTACAGATTTGAAATCGATCGGGTTTTTGAATTTAATGCTATTTTTAATCAACGCTTGCATTCCCTATTTTGCCATTAATTTGTAGGTAGTTATAGCTTACATTTTTCATTGAATTTCATTTGGTGATACCTTCTTATCTATTGTAATGTAAATATTTCAAGCTGAATTTTATTGTACTGACTTTTCCACAAGACTTTGGAAAAATCTAGAGTCTGGATTGTATTGATCAATAATCATTAGATTTGGTCTGAATATCTTTATTTTGCACATCGCTGCATGGTTTCCAGTTTGGTTAGATTTTAATTAGTTATTTTGCTTTGCCTGTATACGAAGTTTGTTAAAATGTATTTATAGAAACTCTTCCAAAAATAGAATGATGCGGTTATGTCGTACTTGAAAGTTTCTTTGATGAATGCTATCGACAAGTCTAACTGCATGCTTCGTGCCAAAGCCAAGAAATGCATTAGGATGGTTGTAAATGAGAACTTCAAAGAGGATGTCAAGCAATAACAACAATCTGTTTCTTATTGAATTTAATATATTGCTTCTCATTACATGCTAATCAATTGTTTGTTCGTTTATTTCTTTTAGCTTTTACCTCAATCATTTATTCTTTATAAAAAAGACTTTGTTTTAATCAGCTTATGAATATTTTCCACGTTTACAAATAAATGTCTTGAAATTTTACGTACTTTTTCTAACTTTAACCAATTAACGTGTAACGCACATTTACCCCACTAGTTTATAGAAAAGAATTAAGGCTACAAAAGATACAACAGTCATAATAACTAGAGTTGTAAGGATATAAATGTCATTTATAAATACTATTATATTTATATTACTCCTAATGAATGACTATTTACACAATAACTATCTCATTGAAACATTTTTTTATAAAAAAAAAAACTCGATAGAAAAAATGCAAACAAATGAAAGGAAAAGAGTAAAAATAATTTGGAAAAATAAAATGCTATCTTATTAAAATCTTATCAAGAAAAACCAGTGAAACAAAACTTGACGAAAGGAAAAAGAATACAGTTATTTTCCCAAATTTCAATTCTTGTATTAATTCACCCTTGTCTTGTACATTGATATCTTTAATATTGTAATTTCTAATGAAGTATGTCTCATGTTGTCTTGTATAATTTTGAAATAATACCGTCTTTATACAAGATATTTATCAACCTTTGATGATTATAATAACATGATGATTCAATAAATAACTCTTGTTGATCTCTTTAGGAGTCTCATGCATATAAAAGCATTATTTTGAGAGTAAATATCTTTTATGTTATGGACTTAAATTATACAAAGAAGGGAAAAATTCATAAATCATGTATTAACTATGCACTGTTCAAAAATCATGTTTAAAGTTTAACTAATGCAAAACTCAGGTTTTTATTTAATTAATTAAAAATATTTATTAATCAAATATAATAAAATTACAATTATACAATTAATGATCACGTGTACACATTTATAGGTCACAGATTTATTTTTTTATCTCATATCTTCAAATTAATTGGTCACAAATTATTTCGAGATCACGAATCAAAACTTTGATAGGTCACAGATTATTTCATGGTCACAGATCACAATTTATCCATCAATTTTATAGGTCACAATTTATGTCATTGATCACAAATCTAAAAAATTATAGGTCACGAGTCACAACTATAGGTCATATATGGTCATAAACCCAAAATATTATAGGTCCCAGGTCACGTATTTTTGAATTTGATGGTTACAAATTATTTTTTAGTCATAAAATGATCGAATTTCAAGGTTACAGATTAATTGTCGGTCACAGACACCAAAGACCGATCTCGATCCACCTCAGTACATGGTCACAAATATTCCACCACCAAACCCACCACCATCGCCGTCTGAACCACACCATCACCGTCTAAACTAAATCACCAACAAAAATTGCCACCGTGTCCTTCACCACACTACCACGATCTCCAACAAAACACCGACCAAGAAAGCCGACCACAAACGCCACCACCGCACCCACATCCACGCTGTACAGAGTCCACCACCATACAAGACATCGTCATCGCACAAGACACCATCCAAATCCATCGCCAACACAACCTCACGCCCACAACCAGCACCCTTACCACCAACAACACAAACCCCAAAACTACTCCACACCTACTACAAAAATCAAATTTATAGTTGAAGACCGCCACCGTCACCACCATTTTTGCAACACCACCGTCACCAAACTGCAAACAACAACACCACCGCATAGGCGCGCGCACCACCAGCAGTCAAATCCACCACAACCGCCTGTAAGTTGTAACCTACCTAGATCGATTGTAACCCTATTTGTGGTCGCGAAGCAGAGGAGAAGAGAGAGAAAACCAATAGAATAGCCACCGATGAGGATGCTTTTGAGCGTCGCCTCCGTCGTGATCATCGTCGTCGTCATCGTGAATCGTCGCTGACGGTGGCAACGATGGTGTTTCATGATCGAGAGAAGGCAAAGTATGGAGATGGTAGAGAGAGAAAACAAAACATGAAATTAGGGTTGGGGAAATTGAATTGGAAGAAATTAATATTTAAATTATTAAATCAATACCTGATTGTTGCATAATGAAACTCTAGCCCTGATGTTTGAATTGTGATGTTTAAATCCTTGGATTTATGTAATTTTCCCTACAAAGAATATGCCTTGTTAAAATCTTATTAGAAAAAGCCCAGTGAAAAAAATTCTAATGAAGGAAAAATAGTACATTTATTCATTTAAGTACACTATCAAAGTTGTCTTATTAAAAACCTTGTTAAGAAAATTCAAGAAAACAAAACCTTGGTCAAGAGAAAAATAGTACAAAGTGTATTTACTCTCCCTCGTGATAATATCACTTGAATTATGCTTCCAGACATATTAGGCTCTTGTTTGGTATTGATTTAAATCAAAATTTTAATCCAAGTCAAAGTCAAAGTCAAACAATCAATATTAACCACATATTCCATGAGTCTCACAACTTTCAAAAACTTTTATCAAAATTTGCTAAAAATATAATTTTAATCCTTACCAAACAAAGGATAGATCATTCAAAGATAGTATTAATTTCCAATTCCATACATTTTTATGCTAACAAGGTAAAGACTTTTTTATTACAACAACCACATGATAGCTTATCTATTTATAAAATTCTACACCAAATTCATTATATAAGAGTCGTACATTTCATATTACAATTTTACTTTTTCGATTTTTCATTTTGCATATTTTAGTTACAGATTTTTGGCATCATATTTTAGTGATCTTTTTTATTAATTTCTGTACTAAGATGTAAAATCAAAGGTAGCAGATTACAGTGTGAATTCCAAAAATAACGCCCAATAATGATGCGCCTATTCCGAATAATACATGTTCCATATTATCCGACTAAAACGTGCATTCACACAAATCAAAATAGATACGAAAATATTTTTAATGGTAAGAACCGCAACGGACTCTCCAATTTCTTTAGAAATGTGTTATGTGTATCGATTTTTATCTTTTTCATATATTTGTCATAGAAATGATTTGGCTGGATTCACGTATTCTACAACCGCTAACGGCCATGCCAATTAGTAAAACAAATGACGAAAGAGTTGAATCATGCATCTTGACAAAGATGGGAACTCATGTCGAATCAGTTACGGATTATTGAGTATTGGGATTATCTTAAAAAGTCAACTTATTAACAAACACGTTTACAATTTTATATAAGTTAATTTTTATATTTTTAATCAAGTTATTTGTAATTTTAATAGTGGTTGACCTCCAACTTTGGCCGATTCAGCTCTCAATAGATCTTAGTTACTCTTTCGTTCACATGTATGTTTCATGTATACTTGAACACTATATTTGACAATACGAGATCGTAACTCAGGAGAAATCCAATGATTGCGTGCATTCCACTCAAGTTCAATCGTGTCAATCTATAGTCGATGTAGGCACATGGCTACCTGAGCCTGAACATAAGCTAGAAATTGATCTAACTAGGAGCTATTGTTGTAGAGCTAGCAGAGCTCTCACATCATCAATCATTCATGCAGTTACAATGTGACTTGGCAGAGGCCCATTATAGAAGACGCCATTCGCTTAGGAATTGTACTGTAACAAAATGGTGTTACCTCACCTTGGATAATAACATTCCGAACAAGGTGTCTAAATGCATAGGCTAATCATCTCGATGGGTACACGTGGAATAGGCGATGCCAAAGCACAGAGTTGACCTTAAATGTCTCTTGCTTTACTCCACTTAACTTGCTGCCACGTTGGTCTGCCTTGTAAGTCGAGATGTGACATGTAGTGTGCATTTGTCTTTAAGATGATGGTTCGTTTAAGAATACCAACCAACAAAGTCACTGCTTGATTAACTTGAACTTTTAGAATTCGATAGTTTCTTAACTTAAATCCTTATATATATATATATATATATATACAGCCTTATATATATATACACCCTTAAAAATCAAGATTAACTGAAATCCTTATATATATATACACCCTTTCATGTCATGCCTTATGTAGCACGTCCGAATATATTCATATTACAGTACTTCGTGAGTTTTAAATCGATCAAATTGGTCGAAAGCTTTTCAGACTCTAATTTATCATGTAGAGGTGTAGTCTAAATGCTTACCAGTTTAACCAAACAAAAATATATGCTATTTAGTCCCAAAAGCGTGAAAAGAACTGTGATACAACCGACAGATTTGTTCTTCATGGTGGTCAGCGGAGAGCTTACAATACAAGAATGGCAGTTACCATCTGCACAAAAGATTGCATAATCATTCCCTTCATTACGTCAAAGATTATAATCTTTGTATTTTAATTTCTGTTACTTGTAATTCACGTATAACTTTATCCTGGATGATTTTTCTCGTGCCTTTCTGTCTTTAAAAGAAGCTGCTATTTTCACACCATTTATGTTTCTTCTTTTTCACAGAAAAGAAAACGAAAATGCAGAAATTTATGATTCTGATTCTGATTATGTTCTTCTTGTACATTTCTTCAGTGAATTCCGATCCTTTTCCTGCTGTTCCTGCATTGTACGTTTTTGGTGACTCTTTGTTTGACAATGGAAATAATAATCTTTTACCAACTCTAGCCAAGGCTGATTTTTCGCCCTATGGCATGAATTTTGACGGAGGCGCCACCGGAAGATTTACCGATGGAAAAACTATTCCTGATTTCATTGGTAGCATTCTTCAAGCTATGCCTATTTTAATTTTTTTAATTATTATTAATTTGAATTAGTATGTATTTTAAATGATATTT
The DNA here is from genome assembly GCF_002742605.1 of Olea europaea var. sylvestris. Classification (NCBI taxonomy): domain Eukaryota; kingdom Viridiplantae; phylum Streptophyta; class Magnoliopsida; order Lamiales; family Oleaceae; genus Olea; species Olea europaea. The sequence goes on from NC_036246.1 coordinate 3,776,714, forward strand.
CTTTATTTTTTGTAGCTGAGTTTCTTGGACTGCCATTTTCACCACCATATTTGAGTATGAGATCATCACCAAAGTTGACAGGGTTGAATTTTGCGTCTGCATCATGTGGCATTCTTCCTGAGACTGGAAATTACTTGGTATTTTTTGGCCTTTTCACATTAATCATCGAATCAATCTTCTAAAAAGGCTTTCGTTATCGCGTTAGCCATAATTTTTCACATATTCATGTTGCGACTTTTATTCTAGTTCTCGCTTCATTTTTTGGATATGCAAAAGTTGCCTTGCCTTGCCTGTGTACCTAGGGTTCGTTTAGCATAGTTTCTACTTTTGCTTCTTGAAAAATAGTTCTTTAATAAAGTTAGTTTAAATCTGCCTTCTCTAAAAGTAATAACACAATATTTTCAAAATGTTATTCATACATGTTCAAAAGTAGTTTCTTAATTTCAGAGGCAGTTTTTGACTTTGACATTTCAAAAGTCATGCCAAATAAACCCTTGATCTACTTCATGACTTGCGCAAATAATTGTGCAGAATTTAGTTTCGTAGATCATTCAATTTATCGGGTTGTTGCAGGGTAAATGCTTGAATTTTGCTGAGCAGATTGACTCATTCAACAATACAATTAAACCAGAATTGCCCAAGCACTACAAAACCTCGTCCGAGGTTTCAGATTATTTGTCAAAATCATTGTTTGTGATTGCTATCGGCAGCAATGACTACATCAACAACTATCTTGATCCAGGATTATATGACACAAGTAAACATTATGATCCTCTATCTTTCGCTAGACTTCTGATCGGGAACCTATCCCTACAATTTCAGGTAATTTTTCCTTAACAAACATAAGATAGAGTGATAAACTGACAATGATGCAAGTAATGACTTTTATCTATTTGTTTTGAGTGCAGAGACTATACAAATTAGGAGCAAGAAAAGTTATAATGTTTGAAATTGGACACATTGGGTGCATCCCGTCAGTTACAAGGCAATTTAGTCACAGTGGACAATGCGTCGAGGATGTTAACCAGCTTGCAGTAATCTTTAACGATGAGCTAGCCACCATGCTTAAGAATTTGACATCAACCTTGAAAGACTCAGAATTTATACTTGGTCAGGGTCATATGCTTAGCTATGATGCTATCATAAATCCATCCAATTATGGTAACAAATTCTAATTCAATCACAAAGAAAATTGCGTTAACCATTATTAGATCGATGATTTTTAAGTTATTACTTCAGGTTTAGAAGACTCGAGTAATCCATGCTGTATTACATGGGCTAATGGGACATCAGCCTGCATTCCAGGGCTGGCGCCGTGCAAGGACCCCGAAAAACACTATTTCTGGGATGGCTATCATTTGACTGAAGCTGTATATAAGGTCATTGGCACTCGGTGCATCAATGGTACTGTTTGTGTACCTAAAAACATAAAAGACCTTGTACAGATTTGAATATGTTACATGGAAGTGTCATACTTCGTAGCTTCATACTCGAATTAAGGAAGAAAAATGGCATAGGAAAATATTTTGCGGTACTAGTGTCACATTGTCATTGGGTCACGTGTAAAGAGGTTTGAGGCTGCAAGTAGCAGCAGAAGGACCGGGAGGACAAAAAGGAAATTTATATTGATACATAGGGGAAAAAAAAGAATTCTTTAACAACATATTGGGCAGCCTAGCTCCTTCCGGCCCTAGAGAAGGATGATCTTATACTAGCACATCAATTGACAAGTTAAGAGTTTCGCACCTCTCAATTCTGAGCAGCGAATGAATATTAGTTTAGGTGAGGAATATGAATCGACATTGGTATTTGATATATTAGCTTATAAACACAAGGATTACAATGGTCCATTCATTTTTTACATTGATATAGAAGAGTTTTTAGAAAAATGCTATTTGTACATCGAGATTGACATTCCGATTTGCACTCTCCTCATATGGGGGGCATACCCAATAAAAAAATCATGTATCCCCCCCTCATGTGACGGGAGTGCACACCAAAGTGTCAATCCCTGTGTACATGTGGCAAAACTTGAGTTTGTAGGTAATTAACAATGGTTATAACAACTCGTTATTTTTTACAAAGTGCTTAGCCCCCGTTTAACCCCCATTACATCTAATCAAATTAAATTAAATTTTTTTCTCTGATATTTTCAACCATACAATCTTCAATAAAATAATATTATGCATAAATCGAAAACTTTTCATTCTTTTACAACAATCCAATTTTCTATTTTTTTTAAAAAAACACAACCCCCCCCCCCCCCAAAAACAAATTAA
>NC_036246.1:3779053-3794968 GCF_002742605.1 Olea europaea var. sylvestris
TTAAAAAAACCCACCCCCCCCCCCCCCCATAATCAAAATTAATGAGGGCCGAACAGGGGCTTAACGAATAATTGAGTGATAATGGTTGAGAGATTGAAGTCATGAGTTTTTAGATAGAATAAAGTCAAGTGTACAACATTGGTTGACAACAATGGTTGACAATTATATGTTGTCAAAATCCAAACTACTTGTGATGTAGAAAATAGTTTTTAAAATGAATGAATATGATGGTGTCAAATCGGATGCTATCAACCATGATTGTGCATATAGCATGATTCTTTTAGATTTGGTGTGAGTTTAAATAAATTCTATTTCTACTAGTGTTTTATTGTATTTCTAATTGCCACGTTTTGAGAAGTATTGTGGAAGTTGTACAAAATATGGCGTGTACATAGATGACACAAAAAAATTCTAGAATAGCTCTTACTTGGATGGACTAAAAATCAAAATTTTAATAGATTTTGATAGAAGTAATAAAATTTGTAGTTGAAAAGTTGATAATCCAATAAAATATTTGGTTAAATGAATTCTGGAAAAAATGAGTTTTAAAAAATTGAGGCCAAGCAAGAACTTGCTTATTATGTTGAACTAATTTACATACATTTATGTATGATAGGTTGCGATCGATTTTTTTCGATATCAGAGTTATGCTTTTTGCAAGGGTGGGTCATAGTTTAGTCATCCATTGTCACGATCAAGCATTTCGTCAAGCTTGAAGAATGATGATGGGAGTAGAACAGTATTGGAGAGCTCATAAAAATCAATCATGCTTTGTATAGATCATGGTGTATACTTTGCCACAAGACATTATTCAATTGGACAATTTAAAAACAAAAACAATTTTTTTCAACCAATTATTTATTGACAACAAAGCAAATGTTAACAATAGTGTAATAAATGAGTGTACAAATGGCTTTACCTAACAAAAATAGTGATATAATTAGGTACATATCGATGCTTCTATTTTTTAAAAATTAAAATATAAGTCAGAGTCAACAATTAATTTTAACTACATATTTCGTTGGACCCACAACTTTTTAACGTTTCATCAATTTCTATCAAAATCTACTAAAAATCTTAATTTAATACCTACCAAATAGGTACATCATGTGTAATGCCCTGAACTTCACATTACACCCTTGGTCAATATGATTCATGCATTTCATGCTATTTATGATGTTATTTACATTAATTTTACTAATTGCTTTATCTTAAAATGGTACATTCGATTGTTGAGGTTTTAAGATCATTATATAATGTTAGTCTTCAACTCCTCGACCTAGGTAGTTAATCGAGGTGTTGGAGATTGACTTATTAAGCAATGAAAATCTTGAAAGGCTGGAATTAGTATTGACAAAGTTTCAAGATTTCGATTCGGTTGATCAAAGTTACCCTAAACCCGAGATAGGTAATTGAAATATTTGGGATAGAAGGCATGAAATGACACGATCACAATGCAATAATATAAGTTTTATGTCACGTTATAAATATTGAGGTGCAAATTGTTGAAATCGATCGAGAATCGAGTGTCAATCTAGTAAATAATTAAACGAATTATAAAATATTTGGGATCTCAGGGAAAGTAAAATAGATTGTAAAGACATTAAAATATGTCAAGGATACTTGATTTGTACCTGCTAGGATAGATGTAAAACCAGATTTTTACTATAAGGAACACCTTATGCCTAGTGTTAGGTCTAAAATTGTAATTGGCATTCTATGAACAAAAAGGACTTGAACATGTCTAAAAGTCAAGGCTTGATGTGCAATACTGTATAGTTGTTAGGGTTTGGTTTGTGTATGGAAAGGGAGCCACCAATATTATATATATATACCCTACAGGCCTACAGAAAAACTAGGCTACCTTGGAGAAATAAACGAGACACAAGCAACCGGCAACGGCACAAAAAACACGATTGCAAGAGGAATTAAAAGGCTGGTTGACTGCTGGAACTGTATCATACATATGCACCGAAATTGAGGCAGAAAGGAGCCGGAATTTAAGGTTACTATGAGCTGAATTTGGTATATTTATTCACTGAAAATCGAAGAAGCTTTTGGGCTGAAAAATTGTATTATAAATATACACAAATTTGAGGCGGTAGCTTTGGGGCTAAATTGAACAAATACACGCGCAGTTGGAATCAATGATTTATTATATATAAACACGCACAAGACGAGAGCAGCTGGGGGAAGAAGTCATACAAAATTGCTGGAATTAATTACATATACAAGCAAGAACGTGAAGCAGAGAGGTGAGCTGAAATTGGATCATACATCGACACGAAAATTGAAGCTCCTGGTGGAATTAACAAAGTAGTGGTTGCCGAAATTGTGTAATGCATACACACGGAAATTCCATTGATCCTTTGACGAACGGACTCTCTCATTGGGAGATTGAGAGAGGTGGACGACAATCACAGGAGCTGGATAAGAACAGGAGGTTCTTGAAATTTCACTTGGTGATACAATCAAATAAAGACTAGGAGGTTGTATTGGACAGCAAATTGGGCTGCAGAAGGTAGATCGGGAAGCTAGCAGGAGACTAGTAATATCTACGATAGTAGATCGTGAGACTGGAATAACGGGTCTGATTGGGTACGGAGTTTGGCAGAACTTGTACTTGTTTGATTGGTATAGTGGAAACTACTGGCTTGGTCTCAGAGTTTTACCCACATTGGGGTTTCTCCGTCATCAAACAACTGAGTTATTTATATTTCTGCAATTTACTTATTTATGATAATTCAACGTAGGATAGTAAAGCATGTGAATTGATTTGGGCACATTAATAATTGTGACTTGTTGCATTTATTAATTAATTTGTAAAATTCCGCATAAACACCTATTCAGGCCCCCTCTATGTGTTATTTGAGTCAAACTACGTTATTTCAAGTGGTATCAGAACTAAAACTCGAGTCCTGACACATTGCTGTCTAGATGAGTCAATCACTGTCTGTGCCTCCGTATTTTGATGGAAGCAACTATGCCTACTGGAAGGTTAGGATGCGTGCTTTTCTCAAGTCCTTAGATAAACGTGTTTGGTTAAGTGTACAAAATGGATGGAAACCTCCTTCCACAACTATGTCTGGTGTTGTCAATCTAACTAATATTTCACTTTGGACTAAGGAAGAATTAGCTGATTGCAATTGGAATAGCAAAGGACTTCATGCCTTGTTTATGGCCGTGTCTCCCGAAGAATTTAGGAGAGTGTCAACGTATGAAACTGCTAAAGAGGTATGGGACATTCTAGAGACTATGCATGAGGGAACTAAAATCATAAAAAATTCAAAATTGCAAATGCTAACATCTAGGTTTGAAGAAATCAGGATGAAATATGATGAATCATTTGATGAGTTTTATGTAAAATTGAATGACATTGTAAACTCTAGTTTCAATCTAGGTGAGAAGATTCCCGAGTCAAAAATTGTGAGAAAGATTCTTAGATCTTTGTCTGAGAGATTTAGACCTAAGGTTACAGCGATTGAAGAAAGTAAGGATCTGGATACGGTTAAGATAGAAGGACTCGTAGGATCCCTTCAAAACTACGAACTCACCATCTCACAACCTAAGAAAAATAAGTCCATAGCGCTAAACACAGTTGGAGAAGAAAAGTCTGAGTCGTCTGACATAGAAACCCTTAGAGATGAGGAAATAGCTTACTTCGTAAAGAAGTTCTAGAAAGCTTTAAAGCACAAGAGATGGTCCTAAGAAAAAAATAGAGGAGCCCCTAGAAAATTCCAAAAAGAGAAGAGTGATAAACCAACTACTAGGAAGTCTAGTAAGAAATCTCATGTTTTTAGGTGCCATGAGTGTCAGTGATTTGGGCACTATAGAAATGAATGTCCTAGCTTTAAGAAAAATCTGAAAAAGGGAAGGAGCAGGGCATTAGTTGTGTCATTGACTGATGATGATTCAAACTCAAGTGATCAAAGGGATTCCTCCAGTAGTGAAGATGAAAAGGATTATATGGCTTTTGCGTCTACAGTTTAGAGTGAGTCAGATAAGGACGGTGAGAAGGTTGAGGAGGATGTAGAGAGTGAGAAGTCTAGTGACGATACTGAGGATGAGATGGATATACATGAGGCTTATCAACTTCTGTTTAAGGAGAGTCTTAAGATCAAAAAGGTAAATAAAGCCCTATTTAAGAAGGTAGACGAGCTTGAGAGAGAGAAAGAGAGACTCACTAATGATCTTCAGGTCTTATCTAAAAATCTTAGTGAGTTGAAGTGTGTCAATGAGAAGCTAGAGGACAAGGTCAAGACACTAACTTGTGAGTTAAAGAAATCTAATATTCAACTGCAGTCTTTTATGAGTGGGACTAAGAAACTAGATGACCTGTTAGAAATGAACAAACCCACTGGGAATAGGCAAGGTCTAGGATTTGTGAAGAGTGATAGCAACGTGACTAGTTCATCCAAGACCACATTCGTGCTTGCTTCCAAATATTCTAGTATTTCAATCAATCGTGAATCTAAAAGTAAGTGTGTCACTGAACTGAATGCCATTAGAGCTCGTAAGATTTCTACACCAAAATTTCAGCACCAACAATCACATGCATTTGACTTTAGGTTCATACCCACTTGTCATCATTGTGGTGCTTTAGGACACACAAGACCAAGGTGTCATAAGCTAGCAAATAAGAATAGAAGTCAGGATATCCCTAGTTAAGTAAACTTTCTTTCAAATCAGGTTAGTCACTTAATTGAGATGGTGACAAAATTAACTGGGATCATCTCGACCTCTAGAAAAGTTTGGGTTAAGAAATCTGATGTGGGTAGGTATGGTGAGAATTCAAATTGTTCTATAGCTCATGTTGCATTTAAGGCTCAAAATACATGTATGTGGTATCTTGATAGTGCTTGTTTTAGACACATGTGAGGTAATAAGGCCTTATTCTCTGCCTTTGATGACTGCAAAAGTGGTGTAGTTACCTTTGAAGACGAGGGTACGGCACCTATCCGTGGTAAAGGCATCATCAACATATCCGAACTTCCTACTATATCTAATGTGCTTTATGTAGAGGGTCTTAAGTCCAATCTGTTGAGCATTAGTCAAATTTGTGATGCTGACTATGAAGTGAGTTTTGTTCAAAAGAGATGTACTATTTATGATTCTTCAGGTAGTGTTGTCCTTGAAGGTGTTAGAACGTCTGATAACTGTTATGGAGTTCTCCCAAACTCTAACTATGTGTGCAGCAGTGCTAAAATTGATATGTCCGAACTTTGGTATCAAAGACTCGGCCATATTAACTATAAAAGCATGTCAAAATTAGTCAAAAAGAAAATTGTTGATGGTTTACCTAACAAAATGAAAATGCTGTGTGCAAGCCGTGTCAACAAGGAAAACAACTTAGGATAAACAATAAACAAACATCTAAAATCTTGACAAACAGACCCTTAGAACTTCTCCATATGGATTTAATAGGACCTTCTAGGATTGAGAGCCTAGGAGGTAAATGTTATATTCTTGTTGTGGTAGACGATTTCTCTAGATACACCTGGATTGAACTACTAAGAGAAAAATCCAAGACTTGTGATCTGGTTAAATCTTTGTGTAAAAGACTCGAAATTGAACAAAATCTTTCCATTTCTAGGGTTCGAAGTGATCATGGAAAAGAGTCTGAAAACTCTAATCTTGAAAACTTCTGTATGGGGGAGGGGATTCAGCATGAGTTCTCCTCACCAATCACTCCACAGCAAAATGGGATTGTTGAGAGGAAAAACAGAGTGCTACAAGAAATTGCTAGAGCCATGCTTCATGGCAAGGATCTAGCAATGCATTTCTAAGGTGAAGCTATTAACACTGCTTGCCACATAGTGAACAAAGTATACCTGAGACCGAAAATCGATAAGACTCCTTATGAGATCTGGAAGGGCAAGAAGCCTACTGTTAAATACTTTTGTGTGTTTGGCAGCAAGTGCTACATTCTGAGGGACAGAGAAACTTAGGCAAGTTTGATTCTAAAAGTGATGAAGGGTTTTTTTCTAGGGTACTCTAGGAACAGTAGAGCCTATCAAGTATACAACTTACGTACTCAGAATGTCGTGGAGTCTATAAATGTTGTTGTTGATGATGCTTTCTCTAAGGGAGAGAGCGTTGAAAATGGGGTAGATTTAGATGATCTAAGTGATGATCAAGGACCCACAATCGAAGATAAAGAACAATCAATTCCAAAATCTTCGTGATCCTCCAAAGGCATGGACATTTCTGTTTAGGATCCTTCACCTAGTGAACAAACTAAGCATCCTAGAGAACCATCATCTAGGGTCAAATCTAACTATCCTAAGGTCAATATCATTGGGGATCTAGATGAAGGTATGAGGTTAAGAAAGAGAGTTCTGAATAACCTAACCTATACAAGTTATGTATCCCAGATTGAGCCTAAGAAAGTTGAGGAAGCTCTTAGAGATGAATGTTGGGTGAATGCAATGCATAAGGAGCTTAATCAATTTGTTCAAAACAATGTTTGGTATCCAGTGCCTAGACCTGATGATTGCAATGTGATAGGTACTAAGTAGATTTTCAAGAACAAGATCGATGACTAGGGTACCATAACAAGAAATAAGGCTAGGCTAGTTGCTCAGGGGTACACTCGGGTTGAGGGGGTAGATTTTGATGAGACATTTGCCCCCGTTGCACGTCTTGAGTCCATTCGCATCCTTCTTGCGGTTGCTTGTACTTTAGGGTTCAAATTGTATCAAATGGATGTGAAGAGTGCCTTCTTGAATGGAGTACTTCAAAAAGAGGCATATGTTGAACAGCCTAAAGGATTCATCGATCTTAAGTTTCCCCATTATGTCTACAAATTGAATAAAGCCGTGTATGGTCTGAACAAGCTCCTAGAGCTTGATATGACAGACGCACTACATATCTCGGTGATCATGATTTTTCACGAGGTGGTGCAGACAGAACTCTATTCATTAGACATATTGAAGAAACCATAACTATAACACAGATCTATGTTGATGATATTGTGTTTGGCTCTCCCATTGACTCCCTTGCTCATGAATTTGCCGAATGTATGAAACGAGAATTTGAAATGAGCATGGTTGGAGAGCTAAGTTACTTCCTTAGCCTTCAAGTAAAGCAAACTGACCATGGGTTGTTTATCTCTCAATTAAAGTATGCCAAAGCCCTAGTTAAGTGATTTGGACTGGATAGTAAAAAACACACAATGACACCTATGAGCACAACTGCTAAATTAGGTCATGATCCTATAGGTAGAAGTGTTGATCAGACATTGTATAGGAGTATGATAGGTAGCTTACTCTACCTTACAGCCAGTAGACCTGACATAGCTTTCAGTGTTGGCGTGTGTGCGAGATTTCAGGCAGATCCTAAGGAATCCCATTTTAGTGTAGTGAGACGTATCATTAGGTATGTGAATGGGACTATAAATCATGGGATCTTATATTCCAGAGAGTCAAATCTTGAACTCGTCGGCTATTCTGATGCCGATTGGGCTAGAAATGCCGATGATAGGAAGAGTACCTCGGGTGGATGCTTCTATGTTGGTTCTAATCTTGTGTCATGAATGAGTAAGAAACAAAACTCTCTGTCTACAGCCGAGGCAGAATACATTGCAGCCGGTAGCTGCTGCACTCAATTGCTTTGGATGAAGCAAATTTTGAGTGATTATGAGATAAATCGGGGCACCATGACCGTGTTTTGTGATAACACCGGCGCTATCAACATCTCCAAAAATCCTATTCAACATTCTAGGACTAAACATATTGATATTCGTCATCACTTCATCCGTGAACTTGTTGAGTCCAATGTGGTATCCCTTGAACATATTGCTACAGAAAATCAGCTTGCAGATCTGTTCACTAAACCTTTAGATGGTCTAAGATTCGAGTCACTTAGGAAGGCTGTTGGCGTTTGTGTACCTCCTTGACCAGTTTTATAGGAACATTCATGTATAGCTCACCTCCATGTCCATTTTTTGCATTCATTTTATTTGCATTTATCTTCTTCATATGTTTATCATCTCATTATATATAAAAATTAAATAAATAAAATTGCGGTGACACAACTGTGTGGCGCTTTCATGTTAAAATAAAAAACAAAAAAAAAATTTAAAAAATTTAAATTAAAAAAAGGGAAAATTTCTACAGTTTGATATATAATTCAGAAACTTGTATGTTGTGACCGTGTATGGGCTAAAATGGAAAAGTTGTAGCATTATTTCCATTGCTTGGTTAGGTCATCATGGAGTACTTAGTAAAGGTATTTTCATGTACCATCTGCACTGTACACACTGAATTTGTCAGTGGGACTCTACCGCGTGTGGGAGATTTGGGGTGGCTGACACATGTTAATGGGGTAACTTTGAACATGAATTGACCATTTTAAGTAGACCTTAATCCAAAAATCTTCCCCTATTGCATTAAAGCTCATATCTTAATATTCTTTTTCGGGGCCTATTTGACTTGAGTAATTAAGCCTACGGGGTCTCTTAAAACCTGGTGCATATGGTCAACTGATTTGGGTTAACCAGCCAAAAGCTTTCTACATGAGTCATCTTAGTCGCTTAATGAAGAAAAACCTGCACTTAAGATGAAAAATCAATGAGCTGAAAAAATGAAAAACTGTGAAAATTGTGTTGAGCTTGAAAAATATGAAAATTGAAAAATTACAAAGGCTCATAGTAAATGGGAGATAAATAATAATAGTAAATATATGTCCTACTACATGTTACATGGCTTGACATTCATTAGTAGGAGAATATACTTGTTAGCAGTGATTGGCATGCCCCTTCTCCCAAAATTAAGGTTTGGAGTCTTGCTTGCATTGGATTAGTGACACTTTACACACATGAGTCACTTATATTTTTATTACTCCATTTTGGACTGAACTAAGAATGTGGAAAGGTATACTACTTGTTAGTTTTGCTTTTACATGCTATCAACTGCATTCTTGATAGTTATATGTTATTGCTCGACTTGATCTTAATGTGATTCCCTTCAGCATTTGTGACAAAAAGGAGGAGAGAAAATGTATATACTGAGGAGGAGAAAATGGAAAATGAGAGCATACACATAAGAGAGTGACTGCATATGCATGCACATTTTGTTGATTGACATTACTTGCATTGCATTGCTATGTCTAGGGGTCGTTGGGGAGAGACATAGATACATTTACCTATTGCATAAAAACATGAAAATTTGCAGTAAGGAGGAGAGCATTGCATTGCATTCCATATCACATCCATAGCTGTTTCAGTTTTGATGTTTGGTGACGTTAATGTTTCTGTTGGTGTTTTAATTGACATTAATGTCAGTTCTCAAACTAGCATGTTAATTTGTGATTAAGTGCTTTAATTTCTATATTTCCTGTATCACGTGCTTTTACACTGGGTATGTAAGTTTTTGGATTTCAAGAAACATGTACAATAAGGAATGCAAGACTCAGTGATTAGAATACTGGGTAGTTTAGGTTGTTTTGATTTGATTGTAATCCCTTGACTTGAATTTGTATAGTTTTGTCACAGAATGTCAAAGGGGGAGATTGTTAGGTCTAAAATTGTAATTGGCATTCTATGAACAAAAAGGACTTAATTGAACATGTCTAAAAGTCAAGGCTTGATGTGCAATACTGTATAGTTGTTAGGGTTTGGTTTGTGTATGGAAAGGGAGCCACCAATATTATATATATATATATATATACCCTACACGCCTACAGAAAAATTGGGCCTCCTGGGAGAAATAAATGAGACCCAAGCAAGCGGTAACGGCATAAAAAACACGGCTGCAAGAGGAATTAAAAGGCTGGTCGACTGCTAGAATTGTGTCATACATATGCACCGAAATTGAGGCAGAAAGGAGCCGAAATTCAAGGTTACTATGAGCTGAATTTGGTATATTTATTCACTGAAAATCAAAGAAGCTTTTGGGCTGAAAAATTGTATTATAAATATACACAGATTTGAGGCGGCAGCTTTGGGGCTAAATTGAACAAATACACGCGCAGCTGGAATCAATGATTTATTATATATAAACATGCACAAGACAAGAGCAGCTAGGGGAAAAAGTTAAACAAAATTGCTGGAATTAATTACATATACATGCAAGAACGTAAAGCAGAGAGGTGAGTTGAAATTGGATCATACATCGACACGAAAATTGAAGCTGCTGGTGGAATTAACAAAGTAGTGGTTGCCGAAATTGTAAAATGCATACACACAGAAATTGAGGCAGTAAAAGGGCTAGCTTCTGTCATTATTTATATGCATAGAAAGGGACAAAGGCATCAGCTACTGGGCGAGATTTAGTAGGCTACCAAGTTGAATTTAATACATACATATACACCCACAGAAAATCGAAAGTGGAGGCTGTTGGAGGAAATAAAAAAACAGGTAGTTGAATTGAATTTTCTTGATCACATGCATGTAGAGACAACAAATTGGTTGGCAAATTTATATATACACGTGTGGGAAAAACATCAAGGTTCTCGAAGACAAAACACCATGATTCCTTAATCCTTTGAGGAATGGAATCTCTCATTGGGGGATTGAGAGAGGTGGACGACAATCGCAGGAATTGGATAAGAACAGGAGGTTCTTGGAATTCCACTTGGTGATACAATCAGCTAAAGACCATGAGGTTTTATTGGACAACAAATTGGACTGTAGAAGGTAGATCGGGAAGCTAGCAGGAGACTAGTAGTATCTACGATAGTAGAACGTGAGACTGGAACAACAGGTCTGACTGGGTACGGAGTTTGGCAGAACTTGTACTTGCTGGATTGGTATAGTGAAAACTACTGGCTTGGTTTCGGAGTTTTACCCACATTGGGGTTTCTCCGTCATCAAACAACTGTGTTATTTATATTTCTGCAATTTACTTATTTTCGGTAATTCAACGTAAGATAGTAAAGCATGTGAATTGACTTGGACACATTAATAATTGTGACTTGTTGCATTTATTAATTAATTTGTAAAATTTCGCATAAGCACCTATTCACCCCCCCCCTCCCCCCTCTAGGTGTTATTTTGGTCAAACTACATTATTTCACTTAGTACACCTCATGCTTGTTGATTTATCTTTGTAATGGTCAATTCCTTCACTCTTAAGCATTAGTCATGCCTACAACTCATTTAAGACTTCATATGTGTAGTATATTACCCCCTAAGTTACATACGAATCCTCCAAGTATAGGTACAAAAATTAGATTTTAATTAAAGGAAGACACCTCCTACTTAATGCTTGGTGATGTGTCATTTTTACATCCAATTATTTTAAACTTAAGGAATCCATCTCATCTCCTAACCCCTAAGTACTTCACATAGGTTAGATAGATATGATATAAGTCATTTATGGCTCCAAATATGATAAGGGAAAAGTCAAATTTTGTTGCATGAAGCCACATCCTACTTAACACATGTCATGCTTGTTAATGTGGTTACATGCAACATTTTCTTAAATCCTTAAGCAAGAGTCACGACCCCAATCCTTTAAGACTCTTTATATACCCCCCATACTAAGATATTTAGCCTTTCAAATTATCTCCAAGTGACCCCAGGTGAAAGAAAAAACAAAGGAAACGGAGGAATGTAGAAACAAGAAGCTGGAAACTGAATTTCTGGATAGGTGAGTTTAGCTCACAATTTTGAAGCTTTTTTTTTCATTGTTTTTGAAGGTGTTACAATCTCTTAAGCCTCTGAAATTGCTTGATATTATGTTGGGGGTGGTGTTAAGGATGTTATTATGGCAAAAAGAGAGAAAATTGGTGGAGATATATTGAGTGAAACAATTGAGGATAGAAATTGCATAGTTGTTGGATTCTGCCGATTCAACCTTTGATTTTGGATAATACCTTGAGTATAACTTGTATTTATTATTATAAATATTTTTATATATGAGTTAGAAGTATATAAATGATATTTAATAGTCTAGAATCTGAGTTGTGTTATGTTAATCCAAGTGAATGTCAAAACAGCCATAAAAAAAATTCTTAATTTGGTGTTCGGTAAAAAGGATTGATTTTGGGATGAATTAATAACATTTTTACCCGCACATATATGTTATATAAGTGTGGTAAAAGTTTAGGAAGGAATGAACGTGATTAAGGGTGTGAAAATATGGATGAAATGGGATATGGCGGCAACTAATACTCAAGAATAGATTATGTCCAATTTGGTAGTTTGCATATTTTCAACCTCTACATAAGCACTAATCATCTCTAAGGCTTGAAAAATTAATTTTAATAAGTGTTAGGTCCTTAGAGACAATTAGATGAAGTTGACATTCATGATTAGACTAGGAAAATGATGAAATTTATGGGATTGTTTTGGAGTACAATCGGTAACTTGAAATAATAACATTATTGAATTGAGGATCGTGTTTAATATTATATGGTAATATAGTTTGTCTTCCGACGTTAGGTGAAGAGGTGTAGGTCATAGAAAGATCACACACACAGAGGCAAAAAAGTAAGTAAAAATTCATTTATAACTACGACGAAAGAACATGGTATTCGTGAAATATTCTCTATATAGAGTATTGTTGTAACATTTATATGACCTTGACAAGGTGATCATGGCATACCATATGATGGTATGATGATTGAGCATGTGGCTCCAAAATATATTGATTTAACATGTTATTCATGAGCACTTGCACGTGCATGCAAGACATATGTCCATTGTTAAAAATCTAGAATATACGACATGATTAAAAAAATGAATTTACATTATAAAATATATTATTAACCACTACTAGGGCGCTGAGGCATAAAGATATGCTTATGTGATATGTTTTGGCACGCGGATAATACTTCCTAGGTGATTGCAAAGGTAGATAGAGGATGGGCCTTTGATGATCACAGGAGGGTAGACCACTCGATTTTGTCCTTGTAATGTTATGATGATTGGCGCTGTCGAGTGTGAATGTGGGTCAAATGCCCAATGAAAGGAAAATATTTCGAATGAATGTGGACAGGGTGATATCACGAACTAACAAAGCAGAATGGATAGGGATAGCTCGCTTACTACCTTCTGGTCTCATCCAGCGTCTACAGTGAAGAATTAGTTATAGTGTAGGGGTGGAAAAGAGGAATAGTGCTCGCGTCAATCTTCTTTCACAATTGCACATCCATCTCCCTACGTCAAAGCCTTCTTGTCTACCGATCTGCGTAGTTAATTTTGATAAATATTTGAATATGAAACATTTTAGCATGATGTTTTGAAGGAATGACATGGTGGCATATACTCATATTACTTATACTCACAACATGCATAATTTTTACTTATTGGGCATTAACTCATGTAGTTCTTGCATAGTAGGTGAGCATAGAATTTCATAGAGGACATGGCTAGCTGTGAAATTCTTAGTAGATTCTAAAGTTTGATGTACATGGATGACGACCTGTAGGATTGTGTTGTGTGTTGTTGCTTTTGATCTTACAATTTGTTATATTATATTTTGGGAATCCTATATTGTATATGTATGACTTTTGACATGGTATGATAGATACTTCCGTAAACTTAAAATAAATATGTTGAAATTTCGATATGTAGTGCTTTGTCGTAATACGCTATATGAACATCATAGTTGATTAGGAGAGGATATACATGGACCTTAGTATGAATATGCTTATTTCATTTTATCTTTGAAAAAAATATAATGTGAAAACGTATGCCTAGGTCGTGTTGCCAAATTTTTATTTCTATACATATAAGCGTATAGTTATCTATATAAATAGGGTATGACATCATTTCTTGTCATTGAACTCTAAAAATCTTCGTTGGGTCACTAAATTTTAATTTTTTTTTATTAAATCATTGTACTCAATTTAATTTCAATTCCACCAATGAACTTCATTTTATTTTAAAATTTCACCAATATTGTCGCCTATTATTTTGCAAATTGATGAAAACTATTTAATTAAATAGACATATATATAATTAAATAAAAATATATCATTCTAAATTTATCAACTATTATTTATTTTCATTAAATACTTTTTGACCTTTTTATAAAACCCTAATATTCATAAAATATTCTCTTCATCTAAAATTAAAACGACAATGTATGAAAAAGAGTTTGAAAATGTAAAGATTACCTTTTATTGTGGGTTTTATAAATTTAGCCCATGTTTGATTCCCATTATTTGAAACAAAAAATATATTCTTAAACAGTATTTTGACATCATTTCAACCACATATTCTTCAATAAAATAATATTACATGCAAATTCAAAATTTTTCCTTATTTTTAAACCACACATTTTTCTTCGATACACTATTCAAAAATTCATTCATATCAAAAGAATGCGGCTCAAACAAGGGCTAAATATGTGAATTATTCTTAATTTGTGCTTGGATTATTTCATAATGTGCCTTTTAAATTCAAGTAATATCACATTAACAAATTTCATTTCGAATTATTTGAGTATTCAGTTACATCTTTTCTTTTCTTGATTTCTATTGAATTGAAAACATTGATGACTATATTTTTTGTTAGGATAATTATCAAAACAAGAATTTGAGGTTTTTTTTTTTATATATATAACAATAGTGGATGTAAATAGCTGCTCCCATTATAAATTTCATAGATTTAAATAAATTTTTCTTAAAATCTATAAAAATCTCATTAAAAATGGTGAAATTTCAAGAGAGTTTGTTTTATGAATTTTTATGTTGAAATTCACTCAAATCTTTTATAAATCCTTCTATTAATGAAACATTTATAAATTCATGAGTTATTGAGGATACCTAAATTTTTAAAAGATTTCAATGAAATTTAATAGAATCTCAGATAGAGACACCTAGATTTCATTAAAATCCATTAAAATTTCAATTAAAAACACATGAATTTAGAAAGATTTTTAATACCCATCAAAATTTCAGCCAAGAATTTAATACTCTAAATATGATTATAGTGAAATTTCAATGATCATAAATGAAACTTACCTGTCACAATTATATATTTAATGTGTCTTCTCGGAATAATCCATGTTCCAGCCAGGTAGTATCACGTTTTTTGGTCCCAATAACTTGCACATCAACGAAATATTCTATAAAGTTGATATTCTGATTGCTAGCTACATGTATCCACGTATAGTTCTCTTCTATTTATTCTCCTTATCTTTCTTTAAAGAACTTGCTCTTCGCACGACCATGGAGAAAATGATTTCGATTATCATCTTCTTGTTGTGCATTTCTTCAGTGAATTCAAATTCTCCAATTGCTCCTGCATTGTATGTTTTTGGAGATTCTTTGTTTGACAGTGGAAATAATAATCTTTTACTAACTCTAGGCAAGGCCAATTATCCACCCTACGGTGTGAATTTTGATGGAGGAGCCACCGGAAGATTTACGGACGGGAAAACTATTCCTGATTTAATTGGTAGTACTTTTTAAGTTGAATTATTGTTATTTAATTTTGAATTAGTTTATATTATGAAAGGTATTTGCTTATTTTTGTAGCTGAATTTCTTGGATTGCCATATTCACTGCCATACTTCAGTTTAAGAGGATCACCAGAGTTGACAGGATTGAATTATGCATCTGCTACTTGTGGCATTCTTCCTGAGACTGGAAAATCCAGAGTATGATAATCTAAGAAATGGAAATTCTTGCTTTTATATATTTTCTTGTAACAATTGTTAACTTGCATATTATCTTATTTATTGGGTTTTATTTTTCCTTGCAGGGAATATGCTTAAATTTCGATGAGCAGATTGACTTGTTCAACCTTACCGTTGAATTGGAACTGTTCAAACACTACAAAGCCTCTTCCAAAGTTTCAGATTATTTGTCAAAATCATTGTTTATTATTACTATTGGCAGCAATGACTACCTCAACTATGCTCAACCACAGTTATTCTATGCAAAGCGACGTTACGATCCTCAATCTTTTGCCAAACTTCTCATAGACAAATATATATATATATATATATATATATATATATA
>NC_036246.1:3795163-3874182 GCF_002742605.1 Olea europaea var. sylvestris
TATATATATATATATATAAAATCTTGATTCGGATTCGGATCTATATCACGAACTTCCAACTTTTGATTTTGAGAACTCGATCTTCTATATTATTCCTCAAAATCTAGCACGTGGTTCCTTCAATACGCTTCAGGTGTATTGTGTCACATGTAACTATTCATATGATAACGACAAATCGCAAACTTGAAAAGTATATCATCTAACACTATAATTTTCAATATTAGGTGTCAACCCTTATTCCTTGATTGTTTACAAATTATTTATGATAGATATAAATTGTGTTACACTATTCTTCCCACGCATTTATATTAACACAAGTGTCAAATGAACTTTAAATTGCATGCCTGGTATCAAATAAATGCAATAAAGAAAACCACAATTTTATTTTATTTTTACAAATTAAAATTTTATCACATAAAAATATACTGAACAAGCACACATCCCACACTTTCATGTGTTGGGCATGAGGCCACGACACGACCCCTAAATACAGGATATACACGACACCCATCCAAAGACAACAAACATAAGAAAAAGTGCTGATTTTATCCATGGTTGTATATTTGTTTTGGGTGCAGAGACTATACAAAATAGGAGCAAGAAAGATAATAATGTTTGAAATTGGCCCCATAGGGTGCATCTCATCAGTTACAAGGAAAATTAATCACAGTGGAAAATGCGTGAAGAAGATTAACCAGCTTGCAGTAACCTTTAACAACCAGCTTGCCACCTTGCTTAGGAGTTTGACATCAACCCTGCAAGGTTCGGAATTTATACTTGGTCAAGTTTATTGGCTTGGATATGATGCCATCATAAATCCCTCTAATTATGGTAAATGATTCTAACTCTTTCTATTTATAATGATATGTGATACACATCTCAATCTTTGTCGAGATTTGTGCAACAACAATGATAAATGATATGTAATCAACAAAGAAAGAAAACAAAAAGAGATTTATGTGGTTTGTTAATTGGCCAACATTCACTGGAGCGAAGCGACTGTGATTTCTATTATGTATAAATAATAGGGTTACATCATATATATGCTAACCTTGACACATACAAGATTCTAAGACTCATACAAGACTTTAAGAAAAGATTCCAAAAATACTCATGTAATGTACCACGAGAGTGCTACACCCTCACTCCCATCCCTCTAAGTGTCCCTGGCAAATAGATAGTAAATTACTAGCCTAAGAGGTTGATGTCATCGCTCCGACATCTACCTATTTCTTCCATTAAACATGTATTCAGCTCTATATGAGTCATTTATTACAACAATATTTACCTTAGCGAATATTATCCCTTAGGAGAAATAATGAGGAAAAAACGTAACTTGGGAAAACGTTATCTGGGACCAATAGGTTGGGCGACTCCTTTCAACACCTGGAAATGTTGCTTGAACTTGTCCTTGACAATATATTTTGCCAATATGTAACTACATTCTCAGAAGTGTGAACTTTCTCAAGCAGTAGTTCACCAGAAGAATTCAATTCCCTGATTCTGTGAAACTTCACATCTATATGTTTGATCCGTACATGATACACTTGGTTCGTTGCCAAATAAATGAAACTCTGACTGTCACATTTCAAATAAATTTTACATTTTTGAACACCCAACTCCTTGACCATTCTTGTAAGCCATAAAGCTTCTTTGGCAACCTCAATCATTGTGTATAGTCTGCTTTAGTCGTAGATAGTGCATCTAGAAATTAAATCATAGACCTCCAACAAACAAGTCCACTTGTCGTAGTGAATACATAACCGATAATCAATCTCTTATCATCCAAGTCCCCAGGATATTCTGAATCCACACATCCCAAAACTAAATGATCATTTCGCTACCTATTAAACACGATGCCATAGTCTGTAGTACCCCTCAAGCATCTAAAAATTCACTTGATTGCATCCCAATGTTGTTATCCTGGATTTGCCAAAACTTTCTCACCACATTGACAGCTTGTGTCAAATCCGGTCTTGTACAAACAATAACCTACATTAGACATCCCACTGCACTAGCATATGAAACCTTTGACATTTCTTCATTTTCAGCATCTATCTTTGGGCACTGAGCAGTAGACGATCTAAAATGATTTTGTTAAAGATGTACTCACTAGTTTTGCTTTACCTATGCTGAACCTCTCTAACACTTTTTAATAAAACTGTGCTGAGATATCGTAATTTTTTGGAATCTCTATCCCTATGAATCTCCATCTCAAGAATCTTCTTTGTTGTACTCACTTCATATTAAATTCTCTTCTCAACAAAGTATTCAACTTGTTGACCTCACTCATACCCATCGCAACAATCGACATATCATCCACATAAAAGTAATAAGAAAATAAAAGAACCATTGTCAAGGAAGGCTCTTTACATAAACACAAGTACTCAAGTCCAAGCTAATTGAACCCTTCTAGTTGCTTTATGTAAATTCTGTTCTTCTAAATCTCCATAAAGAAAAAATGTATGTACTTCCGTCTGTTCCAACTTCATGTCCAAATGTACTACTAAAGCCAACACTGTCCTGATGGAAGTGTGTCTAACCACTAGTGAGAAAATCTCATCATAGTCAACCATTTCCTCTGTGAGTAACCCTTTGCTAGCAAGCGAATGTTGAATTTTTCCCAGACACTACTTTTTTCTTATACATCTATTTCCATTCTATCGTCATCTTCCCTTCTGGAAGCTCTATCAATTTTCTAGTCTAATTCTTATGCTGAGACTCTATCTCTTTTACCATAGTAGCCATTCGTTTGCTCTTCTCTTATCTGACCATAGCCTTAAAATGTAGTAGGCTCTTCGCTACTATAATAAGTGAAAAAGAAACTAAATCTTCAAAATCATACCTAGTGGATGGCCTGGCCTGATAGTGCATTTGGCTTTATTTGTCGCTATATTGTGATGTTCCTGATCTCCTGAGCTAGAATTTTCTGTATTCTGCACATTATCCTATCTGAGATGGGTCTCTAGCTCTACATGCACTATATGCTCATTGTTGCTGCAGTTTTTTGGAACCTATTTTTCTTCTTCCCAAGTATGTTGTAACATGGATTTCTCATCAAAAATCACATATCTACTGATCACCACTTTTTTGCCTTTGGATCCCAAAGCTTGAACCCTTTTACCCACTTCTAATACTCCAAAATAATACACTACCTAGAATGTGCATCAAGCATCAATCTTTCCTAACTAGAAATATGCATATAGGCTGGACTTTCAAACAATCTCAAACTAGAGTAGTTTATCGCGCTGTCTGCCCATACTTCCTCTACTACATTTCTATCACTGCCACCCTAGATGACTTGTTAATCAAGAAACATGCCATACTTGCTGTATCTGGCCAAAAGTTCTTTGCAAGCCCTGCATTCAGCTTGAGCCACCTCGCTCTTTTTGCTATTGTCATGTTCATCCTTTTGGGTGGTACCGCTATACCATTTTGTTATAGTGTCTTGCTTATTGTAAAGAGTCTCTTAATCTCATGATGCACACAAAACTCCATGAACTTTGAATCTGTGAACTCCATTCCATTTTCTTACTTGAGGTATTTAATCTTCATCTCTGTTTGGTTTTCTACTTCAGCTTTTACAACTTGGACTTGCCAAACCTTTCCTGCATAAAGTATACCAAAACCTTTCGTGAATAATCATCAATAAAAGTCACAAAATACATGTCATCCCTGTGATGCTACCCTTATTGGCCACCCAAACATCTATATAAACATAGTCAAAAGTACCATTTATCTTGTGTATAGCTATCTTAAACTACACCCTATACTGTTTCCCAAGAACACACTACTTGTAGAAATTGAGTTTGCATGTTTTAACTTCCTTCAATACATTTCTCTCATAAAGCTCTACCATACACACTCACCTATATGGCTCAACCGTATATGTTACAAAACTGTAGTTTCTAATTCAGGATCTAGAATAGCAACTCCACGTACAACTGTAGTACTCAACAACTTGTATATATTTCCTGCTCGTTTCTTCCCGCTCATCACTGTATGATACTTATGCTCACCTTCATTACTCTAATTTTAGACTTATAACTAAACTCATTAGAGTCTACAATACCTAATGAAATAAGATTCTTCCTCAAATTTAGAACATGTCTAACATTACATAAACACCATTAAACATTGAAATTCTAATATTTTCTATCCAATAATTCTGCAAAATGCATCATTCTCCATCATAATGAACCAAAATTTACTAATTTGCAGGTGTCAAACCAATCTTTTTTAGGTGTCTTTTGATAAAAGCATGTTGAAACCAAAATTCGAGAATCTGTGAAATGATTGAACTAGATGAAAACGTAAGCATATATTCGTCACCACTCTCCGAGTCTTGTTTCACTATATTTGCAGACTTTGATGAACTCACTTTCTTCTCATCAATTCCCTTCTTCTCTGGACAATCTCGCTTTATGTTTCCTTTTTTCACACTTATAGCACTCTATGTCCTTTATCTTCCTAGATCGAGATTTATTGTCACTCGATACATTTCGAGCCTTATTTCTCCCACGTTCATAATTACCCTTCACTATGAATACTCTCATCACGGTCTTTCTTCCTCTGATGAAACCTAATAGGGCACTTGTGACCTTCTCCAACTCTAGTGTTTCTTTTTTAACATTAGAGTTGTAACCGAACTCTCGTTATAGAGAATTCAATAACATCAACGCCTTGTCTTTATCTTCGAACTTCACTTCAACTCACTTCAGATTACTAATAATCTAGTTGATATGTTGGCTCGAGTCCAAACCTTTCGTCTTGTTAAGGCCATACAGTTTCTGCTTAAGATAAAACTTATTCGTCAACGAATTGGACAGATTTCAATCAGTGATTCCTCATCCATGACACCATACATCATGTCATCAGCCAGACAAATCCTAATAGTTGCCATAGCATTCGCTTCCTTTTCCTCCCAATCTATGTCATCCATACCTATCGACTTCTTTCCATAATGCCTTCACCATGCCTTGTTGTACCAATAAATCTTTTACACTTTTCTGTCATAATCTGAAATTCTATGTTTTGCCGAACTTGAGCACATCAAACTTCATAGAAAAAATCCCAAACATTGTAAATCTGTGGTCTGATGCGAATTGTTGAGATTTGTGTATTAACGGTGATGAATAATATATAGTCAATGAAGAAATAAAACAAATAGAGATTTTCATGGTTCGACAATTGTCCTACATCCGCGAGAGGGAAATGACTGTGATTTTCATTATATATGAATAGTAGGGTGTGTGTGTGTATATATATATATATATATATATATATATATATATATATATATATATATATATATATATATATATATAGAGAGAGAGAGAGAGAGAGAGACACACACACACACACACACACACACACACACACACACAAACCCTGGCCCATAAAAGACTTTAAGGCCCTTACAAGACTTTAAGGAAAATTTTAAAAATGTCTGTGTATCATAATATAGGGATGCTACACCTTCATCCCAACCTATTGAGCATCTCTAGCAAACAGACAATAAATTAATAGCCCAAGAGGTCGATAACATTGCTATGCTTCGTTCTATTTGATGCGCTCTGCTCCAACATTGGCTTATTTACTCTAGTAAACATATGCTCCACTCCACATGAGCCACATATTACTACAATCTCTCACACAAAAATAGCCTTTTAAAATTCCTTATGATAGATATAACGATCTAGGACTCGTATCCGAACTTTAACTCATACATATTTTTCGCTTTAGGAGAACTTGTGTCATCTTATCCCCTGACAAATATTTATTACATCCTCCAAGATTTGAACTCATAAGTCATAGGTTCTGAATTCGAATTTTGGACAATGCGATAAACATGCATAAAGGATAAAATGGACACAAACTCTTCCAAAACAAACAGTATGTATAAATTAACGTTCGAGGGATTGTTACAGTAAGAAAATTCGAACAACCTATCACAAATATAGAATGTCGAGTACAAGTGACCAGTATGATTGAGCTCCATACTGCTTTCCTCGAGACAATTTTACTCAACAATTTAACAATGACCTTTTTTATTTGTTATTTTCAGGTTTAGAAGACTCTACTAATCCGTGCTGCACTACATGGGCTAATGGGACGTCAGCCTGCATTCCAGGACTGCCGGCATGCCATGATCCAGACAAACACTACTTCTGGGATGGTTATCATCTTACACAAGCTGTATATAAGGTTATTGGCACCCGTTGTATCAATGGTACTAATTGTGTTCCTAAAAACATAAAAGACCTCGTACAGATTTAAGATTTCTCATAGAAAGAATAAATATGTACTTTTAGCATCTAGTATTTAGAAAAGTACATTCTTGTGCAGCAGCGTCACCAAGTTAATATTAAATATGCTGTCACCGGCATTGTTTTAGTTTGAAAGAATAAATATGCCTATAATCCCTTTTTTAGGATGAATAAAAAAAAATGGTGTTCGTCTCGAGAAGTTTATTGGTCAAGACAAAAGACTCATTAGTAAATATTTCGCAATATTAATTTAAGGCTGCAAATATAGTGCACATTGTGTTAAGCGATAAACTTCATGTTGAATAAAGATATAAACATTAACCAATTTATGAGTATTATTTATAATTTGGCTTTAATCTATTGGCTCGTGATTGTTAATTGGAGGCTTTTGATGAGGCCTGTCTGCATAGCCCTTATCATCAATGCTCGTCTATTGCATCAAGTAAGGCATGCGAATCATCTCTTTCACTAGTCTCGTGATTACTTTTATGAAACACGTTCTCATTTTCAGCATTGTTGTTATATATATGTAATTGGATATGATGAAGAAATGTTTTCCTATGTTTTGTCAAGGCAAGAGACTTAGGCCATGTTTGATATGGTAACTTTTCCATGGAAAATGGAAAAGATTTTCCCTTTTCCAAGTTTTTACATGTTTGATGGCATCAATTTTCTAGGTGATTGAGATTCCAACTTTCAGCCACACGTGCACCTTTTCCACGAAATGGAGGAATTCATTTTCTCATGTATTAGGTGATTTTTCATTTTCCAGGTTGACTTTTTTTTCCTTTTTTTTTTTTGTTTGGAATGGAAACAAATTTTATTAACAATTGTAACAAATTCTTTCATTTTAGTGGACAATTTTCATATAAAACAAAATCAAACGAATATCAAAAGATAGATGATTGTCTTGATTATTATTTTTTTTGGGCAATGGACACAAATTTCATTCCCAATACCAGTAAATTCTAGCCGTTTAACTGACAATTTTTATGTAAAACAAAGTCAAACGAATACAAAAAAAACACTTTTATTTCAACATTTTTCACGTGGAAAATTATACCAATCAAACACAATAATTTACAATTCCCAGAAAAATAATTTCTAGACAATTCAATTCCTTGGAGTTCATTTTCTTCCCACCAAAATTTCACATTTACAATCAAACGGGCCCTTAGAGAAAAGGTGAGGGTTGAACTGTTGGACCTTTGGGATTCTGCCTTTTGCATTGGTGGACTGATCACCCAATTTCACCGTCGAGTATGTCATAGCTTAAAGAATCATCATGGCCAGTAGAAAAAAGCACTGGAAGGACTAACAAAAGTTAGTGCTAAAATTGGGTAGATGTCGTATGTTCTCCTTGTAATTTCAACAAAATCTTAATGAAGTTACTAAACCCATGTTTGGTTTAGATAAAAGTCATTTTCGTAGTAGACCAATGTATAGTTGAAGAATTGTGAATCTAATGAAATATTTGATTAAAATTAATTATTGACTTTAAATTAAATTTTAATAAACTTTTTCAACTAAACCAGTGGGAGCTAAATTTTAATTTTTGTCATTTAGGTATAATAATGTCTATAAAAGAATGCTACGACATCATATTATAATAAAGAAACGATCTAATGAACACACGATTATCTTATGCTAAACACAGTTGACATCACATACTTAAATTCAATATTGATAAATAAATTTGTGAGAATCTCAAATTTTGAATTTAATTTATTATTCGCCACAGAGTGCTTACAACCCATTACCACAAAGTATAAGATTCATAATCGACCATTACAAGTTTTTGGTTATGTCACAACCGTAACTTCTATCATATTTAGTATAAAAATTCTTAAACATCTCTAATTCTTATATTGAAATTTAAATATATTATGAGAAATATTAATATAATATAATATTACAGTGTCAATTGTATTTGAAAATACAATGGTCAAAAAAGACGTTTAATATATGAGACAATAATTTAGATTATTTTTAAGAATATTTTATTCAATTTAAATGGTACTTAAACCAAGAAGTTAAGTGAAATTCCCCGGATGGACAGTAAGTAGTCATTTTCGGGACGGAATATGCGGATCTAATCACGATCCTATAATAAGAACAAGGATCTTTCTCAATTAATCTCTTTACCCCTCATTCTTCGAGGATCAGAAAAATCATTTTCAAGCTTGAATTTGTTCATTTGGATTCTAAGTTTGAGATAGCCGTGTCAGTTTGAATGTTTATCAAATGGTTAGGCTAAAGGAAGGATTCCTTATTGATGGCAAAGCAGGGACTACAGAAAGCATAGTTTCACGTGATTACATAGCAACTTCTGCCCATGGTGTCGTTACGACGGCAGGTCACTGGGAGTGAAGTCGACTCGGCTCTCGAATCAAGTGGATTCATTTTAAAATTCACAATAATCAAGTTAATAATTTGCTCTTCCTCTATATCTCGATTAAAAAAAAAGAGAGAGAAGAAAATGAACAAATTGATTAAATTAGTTTAATTTGGGAACAAAAAAAAAATTATAACACAGAAATTTTTGAATTAATTAAATTCCTAAACATCCATTTTAAGAATTTTTTACTAAACACATAATTTGTGAAAAGTAAATGTTAAATTTTCATTTGGTCTTTTATTTATTTATTTTTTATTAGTTATTTGAGGCCCACCTGAAAAAATGAATTAAAAAGGGAAAAAGTCTTGTAAAGAGCATGGGTCTTCAACTATAACCCATGCATGTTTAAACCCTTATTTGATGGTATCATCAGGCAAAAACAAAGTTCTGAATAACGAACTTTTGGAGAATTAAGAGCTGAAACTGGAGAAAAATTTTAAGGTTACGGAATATTTTAGAGAAAAATTTTGAGATTAGTTACAGAATATTTTAGAGAAAAAATTTTACGTGCCAATGTGTGATTTTTAAGCATTTAAAACAGAGAGATTTGAAATAACACTGATCAAGGGCTAAGTCTTATTCATAGAGCTAACGCAGGCAAGCGGTTGAGGTTTTCTTCCTCGATGTTACGCTAATAATTGGGGGAAAGGAAAATGGGCACCAATTTATCTTGTGTTGCAGAGATTTGAAATTAGCTTCTTCTTGAAAGATAGTATCGGATTTTATTAGTGTAAAAATGGGCTTTATATGTGAAATCGCACTCGATCTGATTGTTGTGGATGGTTTAATTTCTACTCAATTCCTTATAATTTATTTATTTTTCCAAAATTGTTGTTTCTTTATCGTATTCTTCCTCCAGCAACAGTGATTTTTTGACAACATTTCTCTTGAACTTTTGATGCATTTGTTTATGGTTTTCTTCTTGCATTAAAAATGGCCTCCCCTCAAGTGTAATAGGTGAAATATGCAGGACCAAAGTCCAGTGGGGGTGGAGTAATATTTATGTCCTTTTTCTTATTGGAGGGTGATAGTGATACTGCTATTTTTTGAAAACGCAATGAAAGGCGAGGTCATGTAAGAGGTAATGCATGGATGGAAGTTAAAGAGTCTAGGAAAAGGAAATTAGGGAACAAGAATGCTAGAAAGGCAAAGAAAAGACAAAAAATTATGCCTCAAGGTGTTCAAAAGAAGGCAGATATTGACAAAAGAATGAAAAAAATGTTTCAGAAAAGAGCGTAGGAGTTCAATTCAGACCATGATGAGGAGGAGGAGAAGCTTGAGCAATCTGAACCTTTGACTAGAGATAAGTTTAAGAAAGATAAGTTTGAAAAGGAATTTTATGATGATGACAACGGAAGGGAGCATAATGGGGAAGAAGAAAATGAAGTTTCAGAAGACGAAGACAAAGACTGGAAAATTTAGCCGGGAATCATGAAGTTTACTGAGGCTATCAATGCATTTAGTGTTGCATTCAAGAAAATCATAAGGAATCCAGTGATGTATTGGTAAGAATATATGCAGGACTTTTGTAAGCTTATTATTGTCCTTAAATGCAAGAGCTCATATAACTTGTGCTATATCTGCAAAAGTTTGTATATAAAAAAATTCACGGAAAACTTGATATGTTTGCTGGGCCCTGTATTATCTACCCATAAGAAGCTTCTAGCAGAGAAGCTTGTCGAAGAAGAAGCAGAGCAGAATGTGAAGGGGGAGCAGCGAAGAAGCAGAAACACTTGGTATTGCCTTCTGACTTGTCATGTTCTGTGGTGTTATTGTTTTCCTGTTAAATTTTTTAAATTATGTTGTTCATTCTGATGTGAGAGAAGGGTCATGTGAAGCCTGCCAACTATTTCAGATTTTTCCAAGTTCCTGCCCGTTAAATTTTCGAGTATTGGGAAGCAATAGGAACATGTATGTTGATATGTGGTGAAGGCCGCTAGACATATTTATTGGACATGGCCTCTATGGGGACAATTCTAAGTATGTTGGAAGTGCTTAGAAAATGGCCTTGTTATAAAGAATATAAATAAGTAGTCAAAAGTGAATAGTACTTGTGGATCACATAAAACGTATTGATAAAAAGTGGTTTGACAAAAAATGTTAATAACTCTATATGTTTATAAACACTTCCCAGACACTCTATAATTTCAAAAGTAGCTTGATCCGAAAGGGATCTCTTGCCACTCTTTGGGATAGTTACAGAGCGGCGCAAATCAACTGCCTCGAGAATATTTGGTTGAATTCCTTTGTCAAACTTACTCTTGATTGCATAGTTCATTAGTTCCAATCGTCTTGTTTATGTCCTTGTCGTAGTGGTGTACTATGTGTTGATGGCACTCCCATTGGATGCAATCATATCAGTGAATCCATGCTGCACGGTATTGATTGGATCTTTGGAGATGTGTCTTCATGTACGTTGAATAAAAGTACAAACCTTATATCAACATTATTATGATTACAAAAGCATTAACAATCTGAGACATGGTTCCCAAAAATTCCATACAAAAGGTGAAACAGCTTTCATAAGGTGAATTTTTCAAGGTCTCTCTCTGTACAAATAGTTCATTTCTTCTGAAATAGTTTCTATCTTTTGGATGAAAAAAAAAACTGAATGATTTTCATGGTCAAGAAAACCTTCAAACTCCTCGCGTTCTCGGGAATCGAGTTACCTCTATGTTTCTGTATGAATTACATATTTACAAGAACTCATATATACTGTCATGTCGTTTCTTACTGATTTATGATTATGATCCTGTCTAGTTGCACAATTAGATCCTTGTCAATGTCTTTTATCTAATTCCAGTTATAAGGAAAAAAGCCTTCTTTCATTGTTGGTCAAGGCATCTTCTCAACCTCCCTCCCCCCTAATTGAACCATTCTTCAGGGTAGAACATGGAACTTTTGAAATTGAATTTTTTTCACTGGTAGGATCACGACGCAACTTCAATAATAATGTGTTGGGAATTTACTTATTATGCACAATGGAAATAAAAGCAAATTTCAATTCGCACCAGAATCATCTTTGTGTTTAGATAAGAATTGTGATAAAAGTTATGCATTTTCTAGATCTACAAATTCCTTTACTTTATCTTTGTTCCAACAATCTTGATCTGTTACTCACAATTGTCCAATTATCTAACCTCAAATAAATTCCACACAGAGAACAGATTGTAATCACCAGAGTTTTCTCCTTTTATTCTACCAAGAATAATGAGAATCTCTACAAATCGGAAACCATAGTCACGTATTTATATAAGCCCAAACGGGTTTATGTTGATCCGATCAAATATTTAATTAACCCATTTTATTAAATTCGATCTGTAAATTAATTAATTCAGTTAATTAATTCGAGTATATAAGTAAGCAACCCAATTATTTTATTCAATACTTGTTAAATTAATTAATTGACAAATTACGATCTTCAATTCTCTTTTTGTGGGCAATCCATCATTTTAATTTATCACTAATTCACACTCACCGTCCCAGATTGACATCTAGCAATGTGTCAGGACAATACATGTGATGAAAAATGTCACGAGGTATGACAAAACCAAATTTGTTCGTTTACCATGAAACTATAATCCTTTCGTCAATATGATCCGATCAATTACGAGATATGAAAGTATGTCAATTCCAATTATCGATTATATCTTTCATTCAACTATTAAGTCAATGTAAGTTGAAAACTCTTTTTCGACTTTTGAGTACACATTGGCCAAGGATTTCGTTATCGACTTAATTGAATGAATTGTGGATCATAATCCCTTACCATCTAAGAGTGACGAATCATCTATTGATCATTCACAACCTTCATATGATTCTTGGTATACCCGAGCGATGCTATAGTAGCGGCATTTGGCAGAGCAACATCAAACACCGCCAAAGTATGACTGTCTTTATATAAGGCATTAGATGACCTCAAGTCAAATGACCAATTTCATTACCGAACGTTAGAGATTAACCACTGGCACTCGGATAGTTATCCATGTAAAATCTCCCAGTGGGTCTCCAATGTTTTGTTATAGAACAAAACATCCACACGTTCATTTCAGTGTCACTACACTTTAGTTTGTGAGATCAGCTACTTACTTCACAAGTAAAAAAAGTCATACGTGATGGTCTATCCATAATAACGATATCCGTATCTCGTTATTACTTACGACCATGAATTATTCAAGATCCAATCATATGTAATTTGTATCTCACAATCACAACTCATTGTGATTAACAAATTACTGAAACTTGAATCTTCAGACTCTATTATTTAATATTATTCATCAGAATATTAATTTAAATAAATAATGATCTTACCAAAAATAAATGCATTAAACATATTAGAAGTATTTACAACCTAAATTCGATTGGATTTAAGGCATAACACTTACATTACGAACTAGTACCAAGATTGAGTCTTAGATAGGCAAATCTAGTTGAACAGCTAGAACAATAACAATGAAAATGGCATCCTCTTTAGTGAGATGATATCAACAAATGCCCGAACTAAAATATATCATTGCTATGGGAGCCCGTACAATTACATGGGAATGTTCAGTACCAATTCCTTTAGTACTGTTCTAGGAGTCGATTTTCACTGTCAAATTTTAATGTTTGTGACATGCATGTAGATGTATGTAGTAGCTTAGTGAATGGTGAAGGACCTCCATGGGCCCCTCT
Organism: Olea europaea var. sylvestris; assembly: GCF_002742605.1. NCBI lineage: Eukaryota > Viridiplantae > Streptophyta > Magnoliopsida > Lamiales > Oleaceae > Olea > Olea europaea. Next base: position 3,808,505 of record NC_036246.1, read on the forward strand.
GCATGATAATTACATGTTAACAAATTCCAAATTGAACAATTGGGAGGTTTTTCGATCTATTCCACCTCAATTGGGTTGAAGCATGAGGAGGGAGGTACCTTTCCTGTTTCCTATAGTATTTAGTGCATGTTTGGCTAAGTTTAAAAGTTTACTTAGAAGTATATTAGTTGATCTTGCATGAATTTGAAAGCATTTTTGGTTTGATTTTCTTCAATGTATTGAACCATTATGTTTGTTCTACTTAATCAACCAAATCTTCGAATTCTTTGAACTGTGTTCTTTTTTATATCAATTTGATATAAAGAAAGGAATTTTTGTTGAGTATGCTACTTATAAGGTGACGTAGAATAGGTGACAGAATGGATTGAAGAAGAATTCGATTGAAAAGGGAAAAAGATAATATTACAGTCGAACTCCAATTTGGGTCCATAATATCATTCCGAAAATAGAACGATGAGACGAGTAGAACTTACCACTTTGCCATGACATACGATGGATTTGGCCATCCGACTTCGTTTCGGACTCAAAAACTACCTTTAAAGGTTTAGTGTTATTTCTGTCATTTAGTTTATTTTTACTACTTTTTTATTTTAGTTTTTTAAACTAGGTTTTCATGTTTTATAAATAAAGGGTTAATTCGTCATTTTTAATCAGCTGTCAATCAATAAAATTCGTGTTTTTAAAATTTTCGCTTGAATTTCTTGTTTCGCACTGCATCACGAGGACTTACTATTACACATTTTTTTTAATATGAATTACACCCGAACAATAAGGATATAATATGATTATTACACAAGTTTTTAGTTAAAATTTAAAAAAATTACAAACTATGTAAAATGATTAATAGAGTGTAAGTTACATCATTGTAAAGAAATTTATATATTGTAATTTGTCAAAAAAGTTGCATAAAATATAGTTTCGTATTTTTCTACAAACGATGATTTATGTTGTAATTTTAAAATAATTAACAAAATCAACAATTTTCAATTCGGCACACTATTTCTTTCTTGTTTGTGTAAATTGGCCTTAAAATATATTAGGGGTCGGGTCTTTGATACAAGTATTGTCTATCTTTTTAAAGACATCGAAAGAAAAGAGAGTCAAAAGCCCAAAAACAAAGCATTTGGTTCATATTCACAAATGGAAGTCCGCTGTTGAGGTAGCAAATTCCTAGTCCAAAACAATAAGGAAACCAAATTGAATTATGGACCAATTTGAAAATAATTGGATGACGAACAAATTATCAACAATTGAAATCCCCAAAAAGTATTTGCTTAAAGCTCAATTGACATTGACATGGATATCCAAAAATGTGATGATTAAGTATAAACACAATGCCAGTAAGGAAAGTTCTAATGGGCTCATAACAAACAAGAAATAATAGTGAGAAAGCGCAAAAAATTTATAAACATAATGAAACACAACACCTCAGACATCAAATGCACACATAACAAATTGTGCCAAACATACCAAGCACAACACAGCAAATGTCAAATGCTCATATAACACACTGTGCCAAATGTCCGAAACATTGGTGAGTTGGTATCTCTACTACAACTATGCCTCTTGGCTCACAAAGGGCCACAGTTATGGAGTTAATTGTTTCAACGCTCGTCATGTTTCCCTCACTGAATTTTGACTTGCACTCAATCACTCACTTCGCTTTACAACGTTGCACTCCATTCCTCACCCCGTTAATTTCCTCACTAACTGCTGCACAGGTGGACAACAGAACTGACGTGTGGCCGTTAAATGCCACCATGGATTTAAAAAAAAAATTTGAAATCTCCCCATTTATTTTGCCGTTCCATTCATTCATTCATTCATTCTTCTCCCCAAATTTTAACCCTAAACCCCAAATCCAGCAATTCAAATCAAACCCCAAATCCAAAGTTGTGAACAATCGCGACCCGTAAATTAATAATCCAGCACTTCTCGATGACCAAACCGTCCTAATTAAGCTTGGATTTGTGAAGAACGGGTGTTGAAATCAATAGCATGGATACAAGGAATCGAGGTAATTCGAAATTTGTTTGAACCCAATAGCATATTCAGTTGCTCATTGTGTATTTTATGGTAAAAAAGAGACTCTTTACATATATTAGCTAAGTTCCCAGATGCTGGGGATCTAATCTCCAAATCTACTGGGAGGGTAAAGCTGCACTGAATGTTTTGGAGTAAAAATTGTTGCTTATGGATCTGTATAGTGTTATGAAAAAAATATGTATATAGCTAAATTTGAGATGCAATTTGTGTACATATAATTTCCCAAAACGAGAATCGAAAAATTGTTGGGCGTTCACTAAGAGTATTCTTAATTATTGAGGGAATTCTAAGAGCATATGCATGGGGAAACTTCTAGGAACATAATATATCTTTCCTCACATCACTTATCACCAGCTTTCAGAAGTATATTCACTACACATTTATACACATGGCTTAAAAAAATGCGGTGTATTTTGGAAACAGAATTTGTTGTAGTTGGTTTGTGCAGACACATTGTGAGGTTTTAATTTCCATAAGAAGTGTAGTTTTGCATTTAGTTTCCATAAGAAGTGTCCGATACCGTCGAAGCTATAGTGGGACTTTTTTGAGGTGGTTGGAATTTTTTTCCATAACAATTGTAGTTTTACATGTTATTATGTATATCATTTACCACATCATTTCTTGTGTAGGAAAGAACAAGGGAATTCGCCACAGTTGTAGACATCCGGGCCACCAATTATGGGATTGTCTAAAAAAGCAACGATGCTGAAATTGTTGCTTAGGCTTTCTAAGGTTGTTGGAAGTTGAAAAAAAGAACGAAAACATAGCAAAATTATTCATATGTTGCAGTCGAGATTGTGGGTTTTTCACATGGAGTAAGGTTTCCCCCGACATATGGATATTATTACAAGACGAAGGACAGTCCAGTGGTGCGAAAGACGATCTTAGATCAAGATGCATTTACATGGGGAAATGTAATTCAACACCTCCAGTGAATGAGTTGTCGAGTATGTTGAAACATTGCATTGGAATCACCGAACAAAAAGACATCGAGATAAGCCTCAACATAACCATACACAAGAGGAAAAGAGAGGCCAAAGAGAGTGGGGAACAAAAGTAAAGTGAATCATCCATCTATTGTACTCACATGCTTGACGAGAATTACTAGTTTATAATGTTGTAGTGATATAACATTTAGTAGACTTCAATTCAAGTTGGTTGTTATGTTATTGCCACTTCTAGTTGAATGTCCCAGTAATGATTGTAGTTGTTGGATGTCTGTGCTAAATGTTTTTAGTTTAATATTGAGCAAATTTGGTAAGTAAGGTGATATATTACATACTAAGTCTTTATGAGCTTCTGCGTCCTTTTTATGCATTTTGGGGCAAGTAATTATGCTACTGCACATTTTGAGATAAAAAGCAAAGGTCCATTAAACAGAACGTAAGCTACAACTAAGGCCACAATACGAATACTACAGAAAAGTTTGAAATGATGACAGGAAATTGGGAAGTCTGTCTAGACATCTCAGCATTTCTACTTGACAGTAATGGTGAAAGTCTCCATAATATTGAAAATCATACCTTAAAAATTAAAGTTGCTGATATATGAATATTTTGTAGAACCAAATAGAGGACAAGAAGAAAGACTGGTGGTGTGGTGTTTGCTATCAAATGTAGGATACTAACTATTTTTCTGTAGCCTGTTTTACTGGATTTTAGATTTCACATTATATAAGTTGCATTATTAGGTGTAAAATAAAAATAAATAAATAAATTGATGATCAGATACTAAATATTACAATTTTGATAACAGAAGTGATCCTTTTCTTGATTCTTGTCCATGAACCTTAAAAACACAGTAGAGAGATGCATGCATGGATGATACAACATCTTTCGATGGTTCTGGAAACTAGATTAACACACTTGGAACATCTCATTTGGAGATAATATTGTTTAACTATTTTCCAGAACCCAGGTGTGCACTTGCATTTTCCTTCTCATTTGACAGGATAAATTAGGTAAAATAGCAAGATAGAAAAAGGGCTATGATATTAGCGTAAAAACAAAACAAAAAACAACATCCTGGCATTAAACAAAACAAAAAACACCATCTTGCCAAAGAAAATCCTTCAGGCTTTTTCCCTTGATTCCAGACTGAAAAAGTTGTTATACATATGCCTCACACAAAACCTATGCTCAATGGTCGAAGACAACTCGTCAATGACATTACTTAAGCCCTTCTGTCTATCCGTCATCACAGTCCAATCAGTACCATTTCCCATATGGATATCCTTAGCCAGATATCTCATAAACCATCTCCATGCAATCGTGTTCTCTTTCTAGGCAACAGCATAAACAATCAGGAAGATGCAGTCGTTCGCATCTATGCCGACTATAGTGAGCAATATATTCCTCCCCAAACACCACGAAGGTGACACCTGTCTACTCCAATTATCTTTCTACACCCCAGTTGGAACCCCTTCTTGCAAGCACTAAAACAAATATAGACACCTTGAAACACTTGACCGTTAAGTGCTATCATCACCGTTGAATCTGGGTTGGATCTCAACACCTCCGCTGCGTAGGACCTCATTCCGATAAATTGTTCTTCAATAGTCCCATTTATCATCTGTTTTGCATTCCTTATTGCTTTCCAAGCGACATTTCTAGTAATATTTATCTTCAAGTCCTCCTTCACGGTCACTTGCATACTTTTCATTTTCCACTCCTGATCTGCCTTAAATTGCTCGAAATACCGATGGACTATGAACATGTAGGTGCAGTAACGATTTTATTGGTCCCGACTGCATGTGTGTTCAGGCGGATAGGACTTCACTTGCACCGTATCTAAATTATTTATCTTCGAAGCCCATATTCTCTATTTGCACTCTGCTTTACATATGACATAAACTCTTCTTTCGTCATTTGTCTTACATTTCACATTGTATCCATTTACTGCACCGTACGTCCGAATGGCCTTCCTAAATTCTTTAACAGAACTAAACAACTGCCCAATCTGAAAGTGTGGATCTCGCATATACATTTCTGAACTGAACTCCTGAAATCAATACCCAACCTCATCATCAGATGAGATAGCCGACAACTGTTCTTCAGATGATGGATATTCCAAATCATCAGCCTCCTGATCTTTATTGTGTTCTGTTCCTGCATAATCATCTTCATCTTGTTCAGTTGCACCCCCATCACATCCCAACTCAATTCCTTCTATTACATTTTTGTCGAATTCTAGATTGTCTTCCCCAGATGATATAGCATTATCAGAATAATTGAAATCGGAGTCATCCTTCGCATCTGTTAAAAAAGCTTTCAATTAATAACTATGGGTATCATTATAAAAGAATGCATCTATTTCAGCACAAGAAGGTGACATCTATTTCAACCAACCAACTTTGCAAGCCACAACATAATATAACAATGCCTTGAAAAAATCAAGAAAATGTAAAGAGACATCACAACATTGTTCAGAAACAATGACCACCCAATTATGCCATTGACAATAAACCACTATAACATACATCAAACTCTATTCCTTGAGGGGGAATGTGGAAAACATGAGCTAATTTCCAAGGAAATTAGTGATTTTCGGAAATAATATAATAGCTCTATTTTCCTAGAGATAAGGAGGTGTTTCTGCACATCCCTATGAATGCGGGATCTGATGGTAAACATGTAGCATATGTGGCTGATATAGATCTACCAGTCAAGCGATCGTCCACAAAAAGAAAAAAAAAACATAAATTGAAACACAGACAGGAGAATTTTCGCATTTACCGTCACGTGGTCCCATCATTTGCGAATCTTTGATAATCAAACTTTGTGCATCCTAGATTCTAGCATCGGTGGGGTATGTGACTGGGTCAAATGGAAGATGTTGTCGGGTTAGGGTTCTTCAAAAAGGGGAGACTTTGATATTGGCCATGGTAATAGGGTGAAATCGTGTTTTAATTCCAGGTTTTTTTTTTTTAAATCCATGGTGGCATTTAATGGCCACATGTCAGTTCTGTCGTCCACCTATGCAGCAGTTAGTGAGGAAATTAACGGGGTCAGGAATGGAGTACAACGTTGTAAAGTTTGGTGAGTGATCGAGTGTAAGTCAAAGTTCAGTGAGTAAAACGTGACGTTACCCAAAGTTCAGTGAGCTTTGAAACAATTATCTCCAAAATTATGCAAGGCATGATAAAGCGGCCAATTAAAGTTTCTCATTCCCCAATTTGAGAACTTAATTGATCAGATATTTAATAACTATAATATTTTCTAGGAAGTTTATACAACAATAAATTAGGGTCAAATTTATTTGGCATCTATTGACCTCACCCTCCAAACAGTATGGAAGCCTTTCAAGTTTCAACTTGTACTGCTCATGCTCCTAGATCTTTATGACACTTCCTCTACTGTAGTGTAAATTGGAAGCAACTTAAAAAGATGAGGTCTACCATCTACTTAAAAATTAACTTCAAAAAAATCAACAATACCACTAAAAAAGTCAATAATGATTACCCATTGATCTGATCATATATTAAATCAAATCTAACGGGCCATGGGAGAGAAAAAAATACAAGATTATTGAACTATAAGTATAAGAGCATTTTCAAGAGACTCCATTCTTAAAGAACATATTCTATAATTTGGAGAGCATCTACAAATTTAGAGATTAAAATTTTGAAGTACTCTAGCAAGTCCTTTATATTTAACACTTCATTTTTCTACTATCAAAAAATATTTATTATTTTTCTCTATCTTTTATTTTAATTAACTTTAAGTTATTTTATTATTTTCATATATTAAAATTTGAAATATTTTGAATGCATTTAATTATAGAGAGTAAGTTGGAGAGCCAAACTTACTTCGTAAATTAAAATGTTAATTTATGAAGTCTCTTGGAATATGATTTTAAGGGTTAACCTTTTAAAATAGAAAACATCTCATGTTTGAGAACATCTACAAGAGACTCTTTATTTTTAAAAGAACATATTCTATCATTTAGAGAGTATCTATAAATTTAACAAATAAAAATTTTGAAGCACTCCAACAGATTCTTTATATTTAACATTTAATTTTATTACTCCCAAAAAATATTTATTATTTTTATCTATCTTTTATTTTAACTAGCATTGAAAATTCAAAAATTTTGAATGCATTTTGTTGACGTCAAAAATCGTTGAATACATTTGTTCTTTTAAAATTATGTCTTGTCAATCTAATCAGCTACAATGCTGAGCTCGGGTAGTGTGCCATTAATCTGTTTGTGATTGGATAATGAGGCCAGTTCCCATCGCGTCATAATAACGCCCCCTTTCATCAGGAAATCATGACTTTAGGATAAGCAATGGTTGTAATTAATTGGTGGATGTTGGCGGTGTTGACCTCATTTTCGACAAGTTTGACTGATTAACAAGGTGTAAGGAATATGTAATCATCATGTCTCCAAAAATTACGGCAGTCTTGAATCCGAACTGTCCTTTCAAATTTGATCTGATTTTTATAAGAGCAGCGTGCTCGTAATACTATTGTTTTTCTTTCTTTTGCGTGAGATCGAAAATCGGTATTCAACACATTTAGTCTCTGTTTGAGCCCCACTTTTTTACATTCTTTTCCATTATTTTGTTCTATGGTACTCATTTTAATCACATATTTTTCATTAAAATAATATTATACACAGATCAAAAAGATTTTCTTTTTTTTTAATCACACATTCTCCATCAATCACTATTACATAATATATTACTTCAAATTAATGAGCTCAAATGAGCCTTAATAAAAGAGAGTGACAGAGAAAAAAAAGGGGAAAAACAATTGAACCAAACAATTCATTCCAGCCGTTAGTCAGTCTAATACAAACATTGTTTATCGATGCCCCACAACATTATTCTTGGAACATTGTGGGTCCATGTCCCACAACAATATTCTTGGAACTATCCAAATCTCATGTCCCATGTTGGCCTCGGAAAAGTCCACTTCATTTCTCACCCAAGTAACACCAAAACGCAAGTTTATAATAAAAGTCGCGTTTAAAAACACAACGACTTTAGTAAAGATGCATGGGATTTTCGTACCCCATACGGTCATTCTACTTTATTACACCCCACGTGCCATTTCCCCCCTCCTTTCTTTTGCCCTTTCAACGTAGATAAATACGTACAAATCTGCATCTATCGGTATATACTTTGATTTTCAAACACAAGCCCAGACATATAGATACACATATAGATCCCTGTATCTATACGGTACTGTAAAGAATTCACACATATTATAATTGGATCCAAACTATACGGTTGAGCAAATTCCACCTAATCTATGGAAAATCCCTGATATAGAAAAGGGAAATTCTTCGCAACCCGTCTAAATCCCACATATTTATATAGCTATATAGCATATAGGTAATATATAAGAGTGGTTCTATATTTGTATATAGATGGGGGCGGTGACGTCGTCTATGGCGGCGAAGTTTGCGTTCTTTCCGCCGAATCCGCCGTCGTACGGGGTAGTGGCGGAAGAGGGGACGGGCAAACTGAGGATGACTGGGGTGGCGAAGAAGGATAACGTTGATGTATTAAAAGTGAAGACGAAGAGGGGGAACGAGATCGTTGCTATGTACGTGAAGAATCCAGTGGCGAAGCTGACGATGCTATACTCCCACGGCAACGCCGCCGATCTGGGTCAGATGTATGATCTTTTCAGCGAGCTCAGCATTCACCTTCGAGTCAACATGATGGGGTACTGAAATTCCTACACATTTTTGAAAATTTTGGATCAATAATTTGTTTGTTTGTTTAGTTGTATTTGTTCAGTGTATTAGATTCGACAAAGGTTCAATTTTTTTTTTTTTTTTATCGGAAAGTTGTTAGTATAATGACTGTGCTAATAAAGGTATTTAGATTATTCATCTTTATATTGACGAATCTTGTGATAAATATAGCTGTTGATTGAGAGTTAAGAATCTGTTTCTTGAAGTGGAAAGAGTATCTAGAGTTATTTAATTGATGAAATTAACTGATCAATTATCTATCCCACCTGTTATTGAATCTTTGTAGATAATTTGGTTTTGGAAACTTAATTTCACAACATGCTATTTTTGCTCAGTTTTTGATTATTGTCCTTTGCCTATAGGAAATTGTCGTTTTGACACCAAACCAATCACAGAATAGGGGAAAAGAGAGGCAATTGAAATCTGCATACTCGTTGCTGATTTCCTAATTAGCTGTCATTTTTGGCAGGTATGATTACTCAGGCTATGGACAGTCGACCGGAAAGGTATGAGAGATGGATTTGGTGGATTTGTTTGAAGGAATTTTACGATGAACATGCTAAATTTTGCATTTATCATTGTTTTGATAGCCAAGTGAACAGAACACATATGCGGATATAGAAGCTGTATATAACTGTCTTCAAGAGAGTTATGGACTGAAAGAAGAAGATATAATTTTATATGGGCAATCTGTTGGGAGTGGGCCCACTTTGGATTTGGCATCCCGTTTGTCTAGATTAAGGGCTGCGGTCCTTCACAGTCCAATCATGTCTGGTCTTCGAGTAATGTATCCAGTTAAACGGACATACTGGTTTGACATTTATAAGGTAAAATAATTTTGATGGAATTAGCACAAAATTGATTTTTAACTATCTTATAATATTTTTTGGGCTAAATGTTCATGTAACCACTTATTACTTTCCCTTGAGATGCAGAATATTGACAAAATCCCATTGGTTCAATGTCCTGTCTTAGTTATTCATGTGAGTTTTATCTCATACTTTCTGGAATAAATTACAGTTATGTAGATTTTTGCTTGATTGTAATTGCTCAAATACGATTTTCAGTATGCATTCTCATCAGTATAAGTGCTATCAATTCTGAGGCTACTCATGTTCAACTGAAGATGCTGAATCTAATTTATTTGAGATCTTTTTTCTGTTTGAAGAACACTTTGGAGGTGACGGGCAAAGCCCTTGTTGGGGTGGATGAGCACTGCCATTAAGAGAATGTTTTAACGTAAAAAAGACATTCAGTTGCGAAAACTGCCTTCTAGATAGGCCTCCTACGAAAGAATGTAACTCCCTACGTAATAGCCCCTTCCTTGCCCATTTTTCTCTTTAGCAGTTATTTTCTCATAAGAGGTCTTATGATATGAAGATTGTTTTTTGAGGGGTCTATGAATGTTTGATAACAGGATGATTCATCTGTTCATCTTCTAGTGTCACTATTATTACAGAGACAACATCTTAGTAAAAATCACGGGGAATGTAGGAGCATTAGTTCCCTATTCTTCTTGTAGTACCAAAAAGATTTTTCATTTCACCCATTCCTCCATCTTGCTCTAGTTTTTAATCAATTATATTTCTTACTGCTTTTTGGTATCCTAGCTACTATGATATATTCAGTTTGACGAGAACCTATAGTTTATATTCTCTTACTGCATTGGTTGGAAAAATTTTCAACTGTTGTTTCAATCCCCTTTATCCTTACACCACAAAATTACGTTGCTATACATTGGGATGCTTATTGGGGGTAACATCTTTGATGCATTGGTCATGTAAAAATATCGAAAGTATCATGTCTTTCCCTTTTTATTACATGGAGAACCAGTGAAGTGGGAGAAAGTGGGAGGCTGTCCAGGGAGTGCTAAAAATCCTCTCCCATATCTTTAAAATATCTACAACTTCAACTTCAACTTCAACTTTTTTTAGCAATTAATTTGATATTTCTGCATATAATATCAGAAAATTTTGCCTCATCATTTTTGAATACAGTGGAGATGTCAGAAGCTAAAATATAATAGTTCATTATCATTGTAATAAACTTTCCGTTGTGTATTTATTTGTTCCCACTGCCCAAGTTGGTGTATTTTTGTGACAAAGTCACTTAGATAGTGCCACAATAATTTCCTTGAACCTGAATATAAAAGTATATTTAAGCCCCAGTTTAATGCATATCTAATCGCACCTCATCAAGATTGATTATCATTCTTGTCATCATAAACATGTTATTTTAATATAGGGAGTACTACACAAGCACCTGGAGAGCAGATGATGGCACTGTGATAAATCTTTGCTATTATTTATTTGCAGTACAACATCCTAAGGGACCCTTTTACACTGGCTAAATCAATTTGTATTAAAAAAATTCAGTAATGAGATGAAGTGATAATGCTAAAATGTCAAAATCCTGGAATGCAAATACCTCTGGATAGAAACTCAATCTATCCGTAGTTTGAATGTGTTCTTGCATAATTCGCAGGTAGAAATTCTTCCCTTCTTCCTTTTACACACTTCTTTTCTTCTTTGTTTATTTACAGGGTACTGCAGATGACGTTGTAGATTGCTCCCACGGGAAGCAGCTCTGGGAGCTGTGCAAAGAGAAGTACGAGCCCTTGTGGGTTCAAGGTGGCAATCATTGTGACCTGGAACTTTACCCAGAATATATTAAGCATTTAAAGAAGTTTATAATAGCAATTGAAAAATCAGCACATTTGATAAATGAATCAATGCCATCTACAAATCAGACAGAAAATACGCGAAACAGCGTAGATTGCCAACCTAGAGAAAGCACATATCAGAGAGAAAAGTCTAGATCGAGCACTGATCAAAGAGAAAAACCTAGAGCAAGCATAGATCAAAGAGAGAAATCCGTAACCAGCATTGATAGGAGAGAAAAATCGAGAAAGAGTATGGATTATGCTGAGAAAGCAAATAACAATGCTGAACAGCCAGAGAAAGCAAGGAACAGCATAGATCGGTTGGGCACAACTTAAATATTTAAGAGTTTTTTTCACTTGTGCATACATGCTTTCTACTATATCGGAATTTTATCACGCAATTAGTTATATGCAAAAACCTTTTTATTGACCGTTGAAATTGGGTGATGGCAGCTTTGGAGTTATTATGAGATCAGCAGTTTTGTGCAATATCGACTGTTTCAAGCCTGTGGGGGCAAAGGTCTGAGGATGGATCAAAGGTAGTCCTAATGGCTAAATTTTTTATTTTCGGTCATTTGTTGCCGCATTTCACTTAACATATAATTTAATACTGCATGTGCTTTTGCTTATGATCTTACTCTAGACTTCCTCTTTTTTGCCTGCACGCTTAACTTCATGTTAATGCAAAACTCGTATTGGTCAATAATGGTTTGTTGTTTACAGTTATGTTGAAGGCATTCTTGTATCCCCAATTCGTGGTTGCTAAGTTCGTTATCCAAGCTACATCTGCTGAAATAATCATCTTTTCAAGAAGGGTCAAAAATGTAATTTTGAATTTTGATTTGGTTCATGCGTCCATGGCGTCATCCATAGCTCAGCTTGCCAGACTGCTCTCTTTGCACAACAGGAGCAGAAACACGTTATTCCAAACCTTAGACAAATCTCTGAATCATCGTACGTTCTTTCGAGTTTCTCAAATTTGTGAAGGAACCACTTCGGCATACAGATTTGGGTTTCTAATTTGATTATTGCGACGAATTTCTACCCCCATCTCCCCAGAGAGGTTTGGTTCATGTATGAAAGATAATTATTGCTTATGATATTTTTGATTTTCCGTCTGGCATGACCATTTGTGGTATCATTTAGGGTGTATTTTGATTTGTGTCCTGACGGTTGATGTCCTAATAGTCATTATGTTGGCAGAAAGTATACTCGTCCATGAAGTAGTATCTTTCAACATTGTTTCTTGCTTTGCACGCTTTTAAAAAAGTACTGATGGCGTACAAAAATACTAAGGAAATAGTAAAAAAATAAAAAATTATATACACACACACACGCATGTATGTATTTATGTATTAGATGTTTAACGATTACATTAGATCACTAGAAAATGTTTTTGGAAAAATCATTTTGGGGAGGAAAATTGAGATGCATTGAAGGTCTTTAACTTTTTGCTCGTAGTGATGAAATTTTTATTTTTCGTTCGTTCACCTTTTTATTAACTAGTACATCATGTTCAAAAAGTTCGTTGAGAAGATCTAAAATGATTTATATGTCCTTTGTATTTCTAAATAAGTAAAAAAAAAAAAAAAATGTAAAAGTACGATTCTCATTAGAAAGAATAAATTCAAATATTTAATTGGTCAATTCATTTGGTCATACATGATATGCCACATCAATTGGGATGAATTATTCCTTCTAATTGAATAATGCTATATAGCATTAGTGGTGTTAAAACACCACTCTAAATGATCGTTCTTGATATGTTCAATTAAATGAATTGTATGACGTTACATTTAAGTGAATATATTATTTAGAATCTATTTGTCTTCTATTGTGTGGGAAATTTTAGAGTTTTGAATAGTATTTTTTGAAGAATATGTAGTTAAAATTTAAATAAATTTTATTTGTTTATGTGTAAAATATTTTATTGTGTGAATGGATGGTGAAAAATGATGATAAACAGGGACTTAATGTCATATAATTGTTACCTAGGTTGATACTTAACACCAGTAATGATATTCATCATTACTCAAATGAGAAACATAAACGCGACAATAAACGAAGACATTTTTTTTAGCGTAATTAATAAGTAAATAAACAAAAAAAACGAACAAGAAAATATACCAAAAAGATATGTAAACTAACGTTTACCAATAAAGATGAAGTCTCAAAAGAGCTCATTCTTTAAAATTTATTTTTAAACAAATGTTCTTTCAGTAAATAATTTTGTATTTAAACTTTAATTTTTTCCTTACACATTCTTTAAAAATTCATTTTTTACAGAATATATTCAATAAAATAGGGCTCAAAGAGTGACGAAATATTGTAAGTTGCAAAGCATATGGCAATTTTTTTTTCCTTTCTTTTCTTTTTACATTTTTATAATTTTATTTGAATTATTTGTGTTCTAAGTGTCTTGTAGGTAACATTTTAATAAAGATATGAATAATTTGTGCTTGTTTGTATGGAATTATAATGAAAGAAATAATCTGAAATGTGTGCATGATAAGTGTGTAATAATTGTGGAAGTATAATTAAATTAATATTTAAAATTGACTTGAAATTATGATTAGATCATAATTTTATTCAAAAAAAAAAAAAAAAAAGCACAAATTGTGGAGCATGTAATAACAATGAAAATTGTAATTAAATTGTTCTAATGCAAAAGTTTGAGATCATCGTGTTATATAGGTCATAGTTTGGAACTAAACATGCATATTTTCATTAGTTTTTTGTTCCACTATTTTCGGTTCGAAAAATCCTGCAACAGAACTGGGACGGAAGGTTTTAGAAGGGTTTAACGTCGGTATTTCAAGAATGCCCTTTTCAGTGTAAATCAAACTCTCCCATTTGCTAAGATCGATTTCATGAATTATTACAACTCCTTGAATCAATCATTTGCTAACCAATTATCGAACGTCATTCAATTTATTTCTGATTATTCCAATATTATCACTATCATTGTTCCCTATTTCAAGATTTTCTGTATACAACTTGATGTCCAGCTGCAAAACCCCGCTTTCTTTGAGCATCAAAATCGAGCAGCCGAAAATTCCGCTGGGTAATTCTGCAGCTTTTGTTGTAAACCTACCCAAGAATTCCCCAGTTATGTTGAGAGAAATTGTTAAACAAGCTACTTCAAAATCCCCAACAAAGCTTTCTCTCAATCCCCAATCATTTTCTCGCACCTGCAGCTTTCTTGGATTCTCCCAAGATTCAACTTTTCCTGAGAAATTCAAATGTAGACCCCTCTTTGAGCTTAATTCTAGCTCCAATTTTTGTTTCTCTGAACTGGGTCTTCGAAAATTTGGCGAAGTTTTTACACGGGACGAAGTTGTGGGCAGACCCATTTTGAGCGGTGTGAGAAGCCAAGTCAATGCTTATGGATTGTGCCCAAAAAGTTATGCCTCTGTAGCCGAGGCTGTAGCAGTATCACCCACAGATGTGGGGGAGGATTATAATAATGTTAATGTTTCTTTGGCTGACGAGGTTCAAGAATTGTTATCTGAGGTGAAAAAAGAGGACAGGAAACAGTATTGTCAGCGCTGGAGGCAGCAGAGCGCTCATGGAATGGGGAAACAGAAGTACCAGGCGCTTAGGAGGAGGCAAGCTAGGATCGAGACTGAAGCATGGGAGCAAGCGGCTAAAGAGTATAAGGAGCTTTTAATGGATATGTGTGAGCAGAAATTGGCTCCCAATTTGCCTTATGTGAAATCTTTATTTTTGGGATGGTTTGGACCATTGCGTGATAAGATTGCTGCAGAGCAGGAGTTGATTCGGAAAGGGAAGAGTAAGGCGGGCTATGCCAAGTACTTTGATCACTTGCCAGCTGACATGATGTCTATTATCACCATGCATAAGCTAATGGGATTGTTGATGACTGGAGGTGAGCATGGGTGTGCAAGGGTAGTACAGGCTGCTTGCATGATAGGCGATGCAATTGAGCAAGAGGTTTGTGAGCTTTATTTCAAAGGCAATATGGTTGGAAAGTTTTATGACTTAGTTATAATTGCCAATGGCAAAGACCACAGGTTTAGACTCCAAGGTTCATGTTTTTGGAAAATCATTCTTCATTAATTTTTGTTGCTAACTTGCTTGAACTCACTATTTAATACTTAATAAAATAAGGACATCAAATTATTATTGGTGAGTGATTGCATTTTCAGTGATTTCCTTAGAGTCGACAATCTAGATTGGGCTCCGAATATGTGGACTGTCGATATGAAGGGAGCATGTTATATGGGATCTAATAATTCTTAGCACTTGAAGTAGATTAGATGAGTCTGGGAATATTTTATATGGTTTCCAATAATTCTTGAATCATAAAGACTTGAATTTGATTTCTGACTTTCTGGACATTTTGGATTCATTAAAGGATTAAATTAAAGTGGTAGGTAGGAAATTAGTAGTGTTAAACCAGAGAAGAATTAGCTTGTAAGTTGGGAGATCGTGATATCGATTAAAATTATGTGCCGCTTGCATGGAGTGTGTTGGGGTTTGGAACATTGCCAAGTGTCAGTAAATGGATGCAACAAGCTTGATTTAAGGAACAGTGTTGAGATTTGCCTATTTTCAAAATTAGAAAGGGTGTAGTGCCTTTTTTTGTGGATATGGGGGTAATATGCTTTTACCCATTTCAGAAACTTATGGTTGGTTGACTGTAATGATGATGGCTCTTTGTATTATTTTCTTAACAATTTCTGTCATTGGTCAGGTTAGAATTCATAAATTCTTGATGAAAACACAGAGGCAAAAAGTTAAAAAGACAAAACAGGAAGATAGTGGATCTGATGGCAATACCCAAAAACAAGAAAAATTACGAAAGACAGTTAATAACTTGATGAAAAAACAAAAGCTGCAAGCAGTGAGGCAACTAGTTAAAGGACAGGATGACTCAAAACCATGGGGGACTGATGCTAAAGCAAAGGTCTGACCTGACTCTTGTAATGAATGCATTATGCTCCTATTTGATGGCCATTATTTTGAGAAAATGGAGTTTTTAATGGTGATTTTGGATAATGTAAAAAGTAGGGAAAAGTTTTGGGTTTATGTGCAAAATATTTTATTGTGTAAATGTGCGGTTGAAAATGAGTATGAGAATTAAAGAGTTTCGAAATAATGGTTGTCAAACAGGCGCTAAGTTTAATGTTTTCTGTCAAACTAAATGTGCAGTTATTTTGACTCTCAGGTTGGCAGCCGACTCATCGAATTGCTGCTTCAAACAGCCTATATACAGCCTCCAGTCGATCAGTTAGCAGACAGTCCACCTGATATTAGACCTGCATTTATACACACTTGTATAACTGTACGGAAAGAAACAAAGTAAGTTTTTTTTTAATTCTTCTGTCTAGCTTTCTTTCTGATGCTTCAGTCTTCAACGGTGCTTAATGGCTTCTCTTTGTACAGGAACTTTAGCAGAAGATATGGTGTTATCCAATGTGACCCACTTATTATTAAAGGCCTTGAAAGAACTGTATGTTTTTCCTTGGAATAATCAGATATCATCATTTTGAAATAGCACGATTATTAATGCATTACATGGAAATTTATTTTTTAGTTAAGTTAGTGTGTTTCTGAGAGAATTTATAACTATGGAATCTTTTGATGAACTCCAATGTATATCTTGAAGTCAATAAAATCTTTTTTGCATTTTCATGTTAATTTTTTATCGTCCCGTGTGTAAATTGATCTCTACAAGTTAATATTTTGTTTACAGGCCAGGCACATGGTCATCCCTTATATGCCAATGTTAGTGCCTCCAGTCAAGTGGACCGGGTATGTTATCTGATGTTACTAATTTGAAATGTCATTTTAAAGTATGAATTTTGATCAATCATCTTTAATTGGTATATTGTGCGACTTTCATTAATACTGAAATACTCAAGAAATGTTTACATGACACGTACTTCTAATGGATGGACTTGAAATTAGGACTATAGTCCGCTGTCCTGTAGGAGTGTTGTCTGTTTCGCCTAGATTAGATTAGGTTACCACTTCAACAATAAAAATGTTATTGTTTCCCCTAGCTAATTTTACCTCTTAAAATTCTAAAATGACATTTTCGAACAAAAGCATGAGTGCAGTTTCATATGAAAAGAACGCATTTTTCTGCACATTTATTTCTAGTGTGGGTAGTTATTGGATTCTTCATTGTCTTCCAACTTTTCGTACGTTGGTTTTATATACATGATCTGTACCAAATACTTGATATTTGATGTGTATTGGCACCTATCTGG
Organism: Olea europaea var. sylvestris; assembly: GCF_002742605.1. Lineage (NCBI taxonomy): Eukaryota > Viridiplantae > Streptophyta > Magnoliopsida > Lamiales > Oleaceae > Olea > Olea europaea. The sequence continues at coordinate 3,826,160 of NC_036246.1, forward strand.
TATGCTGCATTAGTTGTAAGTTTAGGAGCATGTCAAATTATGTTTAAGTAGTTCTATAACTATTTCAAATAAATGGGACTACCAATTTTGACAGTTTGTATTGAATTGAGCATCAATTTTGCTAAAGAAAAGTAGAACTAAGTCAAATAAGTATATACCTTACATTTTTCTGTAGATATATATTTCAAAATTAGAGATTGAATCTGACGCTGTACACCATCTGCTCCAACTTTCATATCCCAATACAAAGTAATGTAGATATTCCTGTATTTCTTGAGATATATACATATGTTTACTAGAATAGATATTAATTGCAATCAGCTGTACTACCTGCACAGGCCTATACAGGGGCACACACATGAGGGTGGACCCCACACTCACATGGGTCCACCCCATGTGTGTGCCCCTGTACAGGCCTGTGCAAATGGGTCTGTGTAGAGAACTTTTTTCAATTGCAATATGTTAACTTTGTGATGACTTGTCTCTGTTGGTGTCCCTGGATTTTGAAACTTTGCGTATGTTTGGGAAAAATTATAAATTCCTTATAGTTTGAAGTTGAAGTCAAACATAAATTTTAATTACACATTCACAACTACTATTTACTTAGAATCCATACATTTCGTGGAATCCATTACTCTTCTTCATTATAATCCAATTATAATTTCTACCAGACAATCACTTTGTCCTGTTTATTTCATGGGGGTTGTATTGAAATGCAACTTTTAGTGTTAAAATTTTTGTTGACTTCAAATAATATGTGGGATTTTTTTTATTTTTTTTTACATCTCTTATTTTATTGTTTTACTAGTGGGGGCCTTTTCAAACACTCCATGTTGTGAGATCCACAATTCGAACGGTAAAGGGCATTATGGAGAAAAAATTATGTTCTAAACATGAAGAATTTTGTCTTACTTATAGAACATCCAGCACGACCACAATTGTAGATTTTGAGAAATTTTCATGCTTTTAATGCAGGAAGTTCTATTAGCTTATTGGTTCCTAAGAAAGAAGAATTGTTGTCCAATTTAAACTCCTTTGAAGGGTTCAGACAGCTGATTGACTGTTTTTAAGTCTATAGGTGAATGCTACTTCTGGTGTGTAGCTCTGATTAGTATATTCTTTTCTTCTGCAGTTATGACAGGGGTGCACACTTATATTTGCCTTCATATGTCATGCGCACACACGGAGCAAGACAACAAAGTGAAGCAGTTAAGAGGGCCCCTAGGAAACAGTTAGAACCAGTCTTTGAGGTTTGGGACTCATTTTGTAATTTTTGGTTTTAGTTTACAATTGGTTGTGTGGTGACTGTGATATGTGAAATTTATCTCTCTTTGATTGTTCAGGCTTTGGATACACTTGGAAGCACCAAATGGAGAGTGAATAAGAGAGTCCTCGGGATCATTGACAGAATATGGGCTAGTGGAGGTTGTCTTGGGGACTTGGTTGACCGGAATGATGTATGTTACTCTGCATCTTCATTTTTTCCATTCAGAAAATATTATTGTTTTCATTTTGTTGATATAGGTTAGGAGGAGTTCATCTGGTTCATGGATGCAAAATAAGTATTGCATACCTCTTGTTTCATGCAGATCCATCTGCCAGAGCAGCCAGATACAGAAGATGAAGCATTACTCAAGAAATGGAAGTGGAAAGTTCAATCTATCAAGAAAGAGAACAGAGAGAGGCATTCACAACGATGTGATATAGAGCTCAAACTTGCTGTTAGATACATTGTCCTTCTTGAAATTTTGTTAGTGCCTTATATTGACGATAGATTTAAATGACGTCTTCTCAATTGTGAACAGGTTGCACGGAGAATGAAGGAGGAAGAAGGTTTCTTTTACCCACACAACCTTGATTTCCGTGGCCGGGCATACCCCATGCATCCACATTTAAACCATCTGGGATCCGATATCTGTAGGGGAATCCTGGAGTTTGCGGAGGGACGACCGCTTGGGAAATTAGGCTTGCACTGGCTTAAGATACACCTGGCAAATCTATTTGCCAATGGTGTGGATAAATTATCTCACGAGGGTCGAATATCTTTTGTTGAGAATCACTTGGATGATATATTTGATTCAGCAGACAGACCACTTGAAGGGAAGTGCTGGTGGTTGAAAGCAGAAGATCCTTTTCAGTGTTTGGCCGCATGCATTAATCTTTCTGAAGCGCTGAGAAGTCCATCTCCAGAAACAACAATTTCACATATCCCTGTGCATCAGGTAATGTTTTCATGTAGCAGGGTGTTTTTTTCCTGAAACCTTCACTACATCACATTGCCTGGTAGAATAAACAAATTGTCTTTAGTAGTAGTAGCAAGGGTGCTAAAGTATGTTAGAGAGAAAATTGGGGAACATGCAAACTTTCCTGTAGAAATTTTTTAGTTTAGAATGCTAATTGTATTAGTGTCAAAGTTGGTCCTTGGAGTATTGAGCCTGACATACTGGCAGACTAGGTGTTTTATTATGTTGACTTGGTCAGTATTCTATATCCAGGTGGTGTTTTATGTGTTGCCTTGTAAATTGACTTCATACTCATAATGTTGAATATCTTTACTTTGTAGTGGTCTTTTATTTTAATGTCTGGTGGTTCTTAATACAGTTGACGCAATAATTTGAAAGACTTAAAGTTTTATAGTTTTTTTTCTCGTTTGGATATTTTTAATTGGTAGTCCACAAAATTATTTTGTTATTGGAGTTAACAAACACAACTACACAAGTTCTTCCCCTTGTTTCTTGGTGTTCTAAATTTAATCTAATGCATTGTGATTTTCTAGGATGGTTCCTGCAATGGTTTACAGCACTATGCTGCCCTTGGGAGAGATAAGGTGATGTTCATTTATCTGTTTTGTCAGTGACCATCTCATCATGCTCTTCTCATGAAATATATTATGGTTCAAAAACATTTTTTGGACGATCAGCAACCTGAATATTAGGTGTGTAATTAGTACGAAAACTGACTCTTTATGGTTTAAAAAATCTTGATCATCGCAACATACAGAGAATTACCGGTCTTAGATATAAAGAAAACCAATAAAATATTAGGTATCTATTTTTCTTGCTTGATTACGTTCTGCTTAAACTTCTGAACTACATTGGTAATCAAAAACTACATTGGGAATCAATCACCTAAATTAACATCACATGAGATATCCTTATGAGAGATATTACTGGAGTGGTTTCTATGTTCTTAGATAGGTGGAAGTTCTTATTTTCTTTTTAGACCTCATCAGTCCCCACCCCACTTTTTCAATGAAACTGACTCACTAATATCTAAATTCTTCAATCAGTTGGGAGCAACGACTGTTAATTTGGTTGCTGGAGAAAAACCTGGTGATGTTTACTCAGGAATAGCCGCCAGGTAATCTGCTTTTTCGCTCAGTACCAGTAGCTTTTTTATTATAATTCATATCTAGTTTTTTGAATGAGGTGTAGCAGGTGGGAAATATGTCATCAGGCAAGTTGGTACAGGGACTAAACTGTGAAGAAAAAGTGGAGATTATGGATTGTTTTAGTTTACATTGTTTGCATAAATTTCCAATCAAAATCATGAAGCCAGGGCAGTAAGAAGAGAAAGTTGCATTGATTCTGGCAGGCAGCATTTTTATATTCAAATGCATTTTTGAAATCCAATCAGTTTGGGGGAAAAAAAATCAATCTTGTTGCTGCTGAATTTTTGTTTTGTCGACATGGGAAGTCCTCTTTTAAAAAATGGAACAGATACTCATTTGACCTTGACCAAGCATAAGTAGCTGATAGCAGTGAAGTTGGGCGGTACCTCTGATAATTTTTCACTTTGGTTAAGGAGATATGGTTCATGGAGCAGAATAACTGTATAATACAAAAAGTACGGGGCACGAATGACCTTTTTAATCCTCCCCTCTTCAAATGAACTCACCATGTTTGTCGGTCATTGGATAATTGTGGCTAGGTCTTAACTTTCAAATTCCTACATGGAATGCTTGCTTTCGGCGGAAGCTTGAATGACATGTTTGAGATATAATTATGTTGAAAACAAATCTAGCCTGATTACTGAAATCTATACAATGTTAACTAGAACTCCTTCATCACAATATTTTCTCATCTTTGCAAAAGAAATATTCTTATTGAACTATTCTTTAAACTTGATACTTCCATGCAGAGTTCTTGAAATAATGAAGAGCGATGCACTGAAGGATCCTGCAGTATTTCCTGATGCTTTGCATGCAAGAGCTTTAATCAGTCAGGTTTGATGTCACTGCTTGAATTTATAGTTATGCTTGCATAAAAAGTTATATCATATTAATGTCTTGGCAATCGTTTACCGTCATATCATGGAGTTCGATCCACAAATTGATCCATTATGTACTCGAATATATCTCATCCAACAATGTTGAGGACTGTATTTTCACAAGATTCTATGACTCATTTGATATTGTACATTCTACGTTGTTTTTATCCCTAGGTACCTTCTAGTTATTTACTGATACAATTGGCTCTATATGCCAACAATGTTTAGGTAGACAGGAAGTTGGTGAAACAGACAGTGATGACATCTGTGTATGGTGTCACTTATGTCGGGGCTCGAGATCAGATAAAGAGAAGATTAAAGGAACGTGATGCCATTGCAGATGATGCAGAGCTCTTTAGTGCAGCTTGTTATGCAGCAAAAGTAAGACTCAGCTTTAGCCCAATTACATCTTCAGTCAATGAATGTTATTGATATGCACACCTTTGAAAATAAAATCATTATGGACTACTCAGTGTTGAAGTTATTCACGGAGCCCCCATGTAACTTCTTGCTTGGCCAATTCTTAGTGATTGAAATAGTTGCGAATTTCTAGTACAGCCTTACCAAATGCCAGAATTATTATAAATTAATTTGCGCTAATATTTACCGGATTTAGCTTAGAATGCTTTCCCCTAAATCCATCTTGTCCTGCAAAACACTTCTCATGCACACATTTGTATGTGTATGGGCTGGTAACCTGGTTCTCATGTTACTAGATCAATTTAATGCGGTTAATATGATTACTATGGTGAATATTACATACTCGACTCGATGAAATAATGTGAACATTCGGGGTCGTTTTCTTGGGCCTGATTGTTCAATACTCATATCTTCTCCTGCATTAATTAGTTTGGAAATTATACCTCTTGATGACGTCTGATTTGTTTTCATTGATAGACTACCTTAACTGCACTAGGGCAGATGTTTGAAGCTGCACGTAGCATCATGAGCTGGCTTGGAGACTGTGCTAAGGTGTGTACTGTAGGTTCATGATTATGTAATATGCTTTAACTCGAGATGGTATTTTGGCAAAATTATTTGTAAATCTGATGAATTGTCGTATTGTGGCGGGCTTATACCTCATGGCCCTATTGGACTATTTGGGTGTTGGGGGGGGGGGGGTTAATGTTAAAAATTACGGTGGAACTGCTTGACAGATTTACTAGATAATTGAAGTTGTAAGTTGGTTTGGAGATTTTCCTCAAATGAGACCAAATAGGATGTGTTTGAATCTTTCTGTGTTACAAATTGCAATTCAATGGCCTTGCAATTAGTTGGATATTATGTACTCATTGAATAGTGACTACATACCTTGGACAGATAATTGCATCTGAAAATCAGCCAGTTCAGTGGACAACTCCACTTGGACTCCCTGTTGTCCAACCTTACCGAAAAGTAGGAAGGCATCTGGTAAGTGTTACTGAAATTAGGAAAATGTCATTTACTCTTTTTAACATTTATTATGGAGTCAGAACCATAATTTTCGTGTCATTGATCTTTGTGGTGGTCTTATGATGTGCAGGTTAAGACTTCACTTCAGATTTTGACACTGCAGCGTGAAACAGAAAAGGTAGCTTGATAACCTCTCATTATTTTTGGTTTTTATCATCTATGAACCTGTGAATATAGCTACTATGTTGTTTATCAAGATCATATATTTAAGTAATGCCTCGAAGGAAATTCTGTCTTGCACGAGTACAATACATTGGCTTTTACATGTTCAGAAAATCAATCGAAAATGAGATTGCAACTTTGCTTTACATTTTAGGGCACTTTAACCATCCAACTTCAGCTAAAAATTAACCTCAGAAATGTTTGACCTAATTAACTTCTTAAAAGCCTAAAAATGTTTGGCAATTGTAAAAGTAACTTTTAAGCTTAGTCATACATGATCTATTATAATATTGTATTATTCACTGAGCACAAAACTGTCGTGCATCTGATGATTGTAGGCTGATTTTCTCTCTTGATTGTTATGCCACTTCTCTGCAATTTTCTGAACCCATATTACGAAAATTTACTGTTGTTTATTTATTTCAGATAATGGTCAAGAGGCAGAGGACAGCTTTTCCACCAAATTTTGTTCATTCCCTGGATGGTTCACATATGATGATGACTGCAGTTGCATGCAAAAAAGCAGGCTTGAATTTTGCAGGTTTGTCTCACATTCTTTATGTTGATATCCTCCATGTCCAATCTTTGACCTGCAAATTACCTTATGTTCTACATTTGATTACAGGAGTTCATGATTCATACTGGACACATGCATGTGATGTGGATAAAATGAACAGGATATTGAGAGAGAAGTTCGTTGAACTATACGATGCGCCCATCCTAGAAAATGTAAAGTATCTGGACATCCTCCACTTTTGAATTGGCCTTATTTTACTGGAAAAGAACTTTCAATAGTCAATATGGGAAAGCATTTCGAATCAAATCAAACTCTAAATGGTAAAAGAAGCCATAGGAGTGAAACCTTGAATCGGGTCTGTTTGAGCATGTTTGGCTTTGCTTAATAAAACAACAGAAAAGCCAACTATTGGATTCTTTTGTTGCAACAACAGCAAAGCCAAAAATGCTCCTCATGAGCGCACTTGGTGCTGGGAGAAAGAAAATGTTCAAACAAATACGTATTGGTTCTGGGAGTAAAACAAGTATCTACTCTGCAAATTACCATCCGAACATAGAACTTAATTCATATCAAAATAAGCCTAAAGTTGAAACCTTGTGAAATTCTTGCAAATAAGATGGTGAAATTTATATATAACCTTTGTGACCAAAAGCTTGTACCCATCATTATTTGCATGGCAAATGTTCCAAGCAAACAAGATAATGATTAAATGCATTTACTAGTTCCTACTTTATTTCCAGTGCAGAAGCAAGAAGTGAAATTCTACCATCCATGATGTAGAAAAATTATTTGACATCTAACTGCACTGTGTTTCATTTGAACAGTTGTTGAAGAGTTTTGAAGAGTCATTCCCTTCATTGTCTTTCCCTCCCTTGCCAGAACGGGGGGACTTCGATCTGAGAGATGTTTTGGATTCTCCCTATTTCTTCAACTAAATGAACTCGAGGTGTTTGTTGGCCTAGATGATATATGCTAACACGCTTCAATTAGCCTCAAGTGAATGAAAATGGCAACAAATTGACTTCATCCTCGGTGATCAAGGTTGTATGTACATAATGCTAACCAATCTTTCTGATCATTCATCATCTTTAAACCTTGGAGTTTCTGTACAGTCGTCAAAGGGATTCTACGTCAAAGGTACTGCAGAATCTTCTCATACCTTGTAGCATGAGGTAGAAAATACGAGATCTATTTTGTTTGGGGGAAGTTTGAGGATACACAACATTTCGAGCTTTGCCATTAAGCGTATGGATATTTATGTGATATTATTTAGCTGAACGAGGTGCAATATTTGCCATAATCTTCTTGTTCAGGGGATCAACATTTGTATATTCTTTTACTTGTACTGACAAATTTAAAGTTGGATTAGAATATCACCAAAAAAAAAGAAGTTTGAAATATATTATTTATAGCTTGATTTGAAATGTAACCTGTTTTCAAATAATCCATCGGTCAAGGCTCAAATTTGTATTTGCGCCATTTAACAGGACTTGGATTGACATAGCATGATAGGGGCCACTTATCTTGCGTGAAACGTGGAACGCTGTTTATAGAGCAAACCTAGTTCTTGAAAACGTGTTCAAAACACAAAGTAGACTAGACAAGAACGTAGACCCGAAGATAAACAATCCAGGAGGGGTCGAACGGCAAAGGGACCATAGAGTTTCCTTTAAATACAGGTTAAAAAACATGGCTTTCATGTCGAGTAATAGGGTAAATTTCAAGTCGACGATACAATGTACAACTCAGTTGCAAACACAAGGCTGTAAAGAAAGGTCGAAGGGAGAAATAGATACAGAGTCCAGTATATCTCTTTATCTATCAACTAACAACCAGTCATTTCAACGAGTGAAAAACAAATGGAACAGCACATTGAGAGCAATTCCTTTTACACGCAATAAAATGCACAACTCTTTGTCTGCATAGCATTTTTCATTTTCACTTTTTGCCTGAGAAGATGTGTGTGATCAAGAAAGCACCTGTAATATTAGTAACCAAACCGATCGTTCAAAGAGGTACGCCCATCACCTGATTGACCTGGAAAAGCAAGTGGTAGAAAGCTTAGAATACATGGTCCAAACACGTCCTTCCACAAATTAAGCACCTAATCAGTGAAGTGAAAGGTCATTTACCTTCAGGTGGCATCCAAGAATCGTAATCAGGTTCATCATTGAGAAATGATGGTCTCTCGGGACCCACCATTCTTTTAGGCTTCTTATGATCCTTTCCGACTTGACTCTCAAGTGACACATCTTCATTGTTGGGTCTTGAATGTTTCAATAATAAAGCTACAGCTTCTTCTGCTATAATCTCAGCCCTAATTGGCTGTTCAGAATCTTCAACTTCACTAACCTTGGATTTCTCATTTGGCTTTCTCTTCCTTATTATTAGACCAGGGGCCGCATCTTCAATTCCCGAGTTAAACTGAGCTGAATCTGGATTTTCCAGAATAGTCTTTCTATCTTTGTAGTCAACAAACTGAAAATTCTCCTGTGTGTCTACTGTTACTTCCTGTGCGATTTCTTGCTTTTTTCTGTCATCTACGGCACCAAGCCATTGGGGCTTAGCAACACTATATTTAGCAGAACCATTGTCAGTTGGATCCATATTAACAGTAGTTTCACTTTTTGCTTCATTAGTAACTACCTCTGATTCTTCAGACTTCTTGCAAGATTCTGATGCTTCATCTCTAATACCCATTTCCGGACTGGATCTATCCGATGAACCTTCTGCTCCCGATCTTTGATTCTTTTCGAATGAGGGAGGTTTGCGTGAATCTGAAGCAACTGAAGCGGGACTTTTGCTCACAATAGGTTTTAGCTCCTTTGCTTCGGATACCCTTTTCCCAGCGGCTTCTCCTGTAGGATCAGCAATCTTCAGCAAGTAGAGAATCCTATCCATCTCTGATTGGAGAACTGACAACTCCTTTCTAATCTTCTCTTTATTATCAAGAACTGAAATCAAAGAGAAAACAAACTTCTCAAGAAAATGCATGATGGCATGTTAGTTACCACATAAAATTGTAAACGCAGAAGATAGATAGATAGATCAAACCACCACAGAGGCTCCCTCTGACGATCAAAATTTTCGATTATCTGGGCCAGTTCAAATTCCAGATAAGGATGATAAAATCTTTTTTTTAAGCTATTAAAAATATATTTCATGTGAACATTTTCCCTCTATTTACCTACAAAATAATGGAGCCTAGCCATTCAATACAGATGAGGAATACGGAATGCTTGTCGAGAGTGTTAAACAGGTGCCAATTTTCCTAGGATGTTTCAGCATGCATAAGTGCACCGAATTAACTAGTTCAATTTTTAAAAAATACAACCTAAATTAGAAAAATAGATCACTTTTCCTGAATGACATATTTGGAAGTCAGGAGACAAGGACAAAAAAATAAAAGATTCACCCTACAAAGATTCATACCTAGCTGAGATGAAACTGCAGTCATGTATGCATCAAGTGCATCTCCAGCTTCAGCAACCTCATTTGTCTGTGCCATTTTGTCCTCATCCAAAAGCATTTTTTCCTTTTCTTCCATTTTCTTAACAATCGCATCCTTCTTATCAAGAAGAGAATTGGCAGTTTCTAGTGATTGGTTTTCACCACTTCTACATTTGGAGGGTTTCTGTGTTCGATCATAGAACTCATCATCATCACTGTTCAATAGAAAACAAGTAGGAAGCAATGCATCAAATTCCACAGATAATAAGGTTCAGATACCAGCTTTAAGTGAATCATAAACCTTGTAGAAGAGTAATTGAACAGACAAACCACTGCTTTTATGCAATTTGTGCACTTCGCATCAACCGTAATAAGAGGGTGATGCTTAATGATACCCAGATTTCTCTACTAGAACAATAATTTTCTTTATGACCAACTTAACTCAAACAGTATCTCTCTTTGGCAGTACCTCATATATTCTTCGTCATCATCTTCCACTGCTCCCTTTTTCTTACCATGGAACGTCCTTCCTGCTCTTGCACCTATACTTTCCCGGATACTTTCATTTAAAGTCTCTTCCAAATTTTCAAGTTCTTCCACAATCTAAAAAAAAAAAAATGAGCACTTGAATTACCAAGAAGACTCACTTAAAAAACGTAATTTAAATCCTTCATTAAGCCAAATTTGCATGAAATTATAAGCAGCAAGGCCTGCAAAACATGTTTTATTCACTTGCTAAGAAAAAAAAAACTATTTTTCTGAAATGAGTAGAGAATGAGCAACTTATGCTTCAACACGGCATATAGAGCTGAAAGAGGTAAAGAAGATGAAAGGGGTCTGCCTTTTTTATTGATACCTGTGATATCCTCTGTTCATTTCGAGCAATCTGAGTTTGTTGTCCCTGTGTCAACCCACCTTGAGCAATATCCTTGGCCCGAATAGCATCAATCTCTTTCTTCATATGAGCAATCTACAAACAGAAGAGTACAACCATTAGTAGCAAGCAGAAAAATACATTTTGTATACAATTCCTTCGCTAAAATAAGTTCCACACTGTAGAGCTGCAAAAGCATTGAAGCATTTTAAACCAATAAAAGAAATTTCTAGCCCCTCAAGAGCTTCAGATGCACACTTCCAATGTTAAAGGAATAGGTGGGACTTACTGTTCATAGGGTTAAGTATGGAAACACCCACGAACGAGGTCGTAGAAAGAACACAGATGATATACTAGAAATTTCTGAAGTTCATCATTTATTGTATTTTTCTTTAGCCAAATCAAATCCGAACATGGTCGTATATAGCAGAATACTAAGCAATCAGATTAATTACACGACATGCTCAAATACTTTTTAAAGCAAGATTATACAACACAAATAAAAAGCAGAAAAGAGATCAGGGTCATCCAGATGCCATTAGTTCATTTTGAGTACATATATGATCTCCAATCCGCATAAATCATGGATTTATAAGTGATAAATCTCAAGAAACTTCAGATTTTTCAGTTGAAAGGGTCTAATGACGCATCAATTGGTACTCAATCCAGTTTGAAATGAATGGCTTCCATTGTTTGGGACGTTTCAAAACAATGTCGAGACACCAAAAACTGAAAACTTTTCACCCTGCATGTTTACAACATATCGACCATTAATACATGGAATCGTAATTTTTGTATGAATATAGAATGGTAATTTGTTATGGCGGATATGTTTAGGAAGGTACTGTCTGCGTGATGGCAGTTCATGGGCTGGAAGCTACTTGAAGTATTTGAGCATCCTTGCTTTAGGAATTTGCTGCGATAAAAATGCAGATGTGAATTGGGGATTCTGATTTGTTGGCAATGGTGGAGGTATGGTGGTTGAGTGATAAGTATTGGTGACAAGGACAGAGTAACACAATCAACCACAATGAGTAAGGAGGATACTGCAAAAGAAGATAATTAACAAGTGAAGCCTTACTAAGATGATGTGTCAATTCATACAATTCATTTTACAATGCATGGAGTACATGCAAGGGAAGAACCATGCTTGCTGTGCATTTTTGTGTACAGCATGCATGATAGCCCCCAAAGTGTACAACATGCATGATAGCCCCCTCACACGAGGGGCCCCCACGCTAAGGGCTGTACATTTAGAAAAATCCGTAAGGGAATCTTATCCTGTAATGTTGCTGATGCAATATTATAATAGACATTATTATATGTACTTTCCAATTTTGATACATATTTTAGTAAACTTAATTATGTTTGATTTAATAGCTTTTATTAGATATTTCTTTCTTAGAATAGAATATATAAAACCCTATATAAAGAAGTCTTATGCAATGTAATTGGAACAAGCTTGATTTAATGAAATATTGATTTCTCCCCCAATTTCTATCTTCCCCTCTCCCTCTTCTTCTCTTTTTTCTCTCTCCTTTCTCCTCTTCTATCCCCTTTCCCCTTCTCCTACAATTGTTCTATTGCATCCTATGTCAGTTGCACAACTGTTCAGTCATCTATGATAATGACAAATGTCCATTGCTTAACACAAAATTCAGATGTCCATAACAATATTTACTGCGTCCCAACTTCAGTGCAAGTTAAACAAAGTGGCATCAGCTTCTGGACAAAATTATTTGTCTTTAATTTTTCAATCACACGAGCCTCTTAAAACCATCTGTGGACGTGCTGAATGAGTATATCACTGAATAGAGATCAAAGGACAATCTCCCTTTAAGGTATAAGCTGATAAGAATCATCAGACGGCAAGGATTTTCATTTGCTAGCAAGAGTTCAAGAGAGAGGATCCCAAACTACCTCCATGAAAATGCGCGAACATTCAATTTATGCATCAAAAAAGAGAGAGAAGGTAATGAACAGAATTAGATGGAAGTATATGTCTGAGATATATGTAACAGAATAAGATAAAACAACATGGAAGACGTTGCATTCATAGAAATGTATTCCAAGAACAAACTTTCACTAACCTTCTCAAGTCTTTTTATAACTTTTTCTCGTGTTTTCTCCTGCTTCTCTGTAAGTTGTCCCTTGTAAGTTTGCCAAGTTATTTCATCAACTTCATCCTAAGTAGAAATGCAACAAAAACCAACCAGATAAACCAAGAGGTTGAGCCAGTTCAGTTAGTTCACTAACCATGGAATACGAAAGGTAATCACAAAAGTTATTGCAAAACAAGAAAACCTACATTTTGTACACCAGAAAAGGAGAAACCCCCAATATCTATAGCTCCATATATATAATTATTTGGAAAGTGAAAATAAGGTAGTGTAACATTGAGAAAAAACCCTTCCCTGATGACTGAATAGGTTCGTTTGAAGTGATAGTGTAGAGATGTCTTCGAATAATAAAGCACAAGATATGCAAGCATGTATACGAGCTTGTCTCAATCTAAATGATGATATGCTCAAAATGAAGCAATATTATTTTTACCGCATTGGAAAGCTACCCCATAATATATCTCCACGAATATATAACAAGGACGAGGATTAGATCCTATATCTCATCTCAGCATTCAGCAGCAAATCTTACTGAGAAAGTTTTTTTAGAATTGTTCCCTGGATCTTCTGATTCCTCAACCTACCATGGAGTTGAATCTAAAAGCAAGACTGCTAACAGAATAGAACTAAAAACCACGTATCTGAAACGTTACGAGTCCAGAACAGAAAAGCAACAAAGCTGCTTCAGAGGGGCAAGGAAATAACACAAACCTCATTTTCCTCAATAGCGTCCTCTCGCATTCCCCATGAAACCCCATCAGCAAGAGAAGCCTCCACTTTTGCTCGAAGAAGTGATGCCTCCATATCTTTCATGTCTTGTTGGATCTTAGCATTTCTTACCCTCTTCAAGTCAGCTTCCTTCAAAGCCACAAGAATAATTCTCAGAATGCAGAGGGATCAATAATGCATTAAGAGCACCATAGTGCTGGTGTTCTTATCTACTTGCACGTGTAAAAACAATAAATAGGTTATTACAAATCATCAATTCGAAATGGATCCCTGAATTAGCTTAGTATTGGCTGATCCGGGAATATTAAATTGTCAATTGAACCTTAGAAAAGCAGAGGCAGCAATAGTTTATCATTCAGTAAAAACTCGAGAGAGAGATGGAAAAGAAATCTGAGATGGGAGACATAATGACAAAAGAATCTAACCGGTGGCATCAAGTCATCAGGTCCTTGAAATATGTATAACCGAGATGATCTGCATCAATACAGACCAAAAGCAATTAAAAAGGAGTATATAATAATAATAATAATAATAATTTTTTTTTTTTGAAAGATAATCAAATATTTTATTAATTACAGGATAATACACAGGAAGTATATTACCAATTTAAACCAGAAATGAACAACATAAAATTGAGCAGTCCGTCTATATGCCTAGTAGTCGCAACATTAAACCAAATATCCAATGTCAAATAAAAAATTCACAAATCTACTCTGTTATCCGTGTTTCATCATCAAAACATAGACCATTTCTTTCTTTCCACACATAGCATATGACGAATAAGGTTCCATACAAGCTTGCTACCCTTATCGCGAAACTTTCTCTTCCATGCCTTTTAACATGTTTTCCATACGCTTCAACAACACCCAATTCATGTATTGAGAAGCCAGAATATCATTTCATAGCAAACGAGCAGCGTCATAACAAAGGAACAAGTAGTTAATCGTCTCCCATCCCTCCTATACATATGGCACCACTCTGTAACATAAAATTCCCTTATTCGAATATTATTCACCGTTAACACATCTCGTGACCACCATCCATTTGTCACTCATGGAGGCGGATTACATTTCCATACCATCTTCCAGGGAAATGAACTTTCCATAGGTCCCAATAAGAATCTAAAATAAGTGCCAACCGAAAAACTACCATCCTGTGTCAACCTCTACCTACTAACACCACCCTCTCCGGTCTTGATGTATACCTCGTACAACAATGTCAAAAGCAGCGCATAATCATCCAATTCTCAATCCATCAAAACTCGCTCAAAAACAATATTCCAACTGAGTCACTCATTACGTATATCTAAGACATCATTCACCATAGCAGATGACACCAACACAATATGATACAAAGAAGAAAATCCCTCCCTTAGTGATAGATCTCCACACCACCCACATCCCAAAAATTGATAGTATTACCATTCCTCGCTACAAGAATCAATCTATCCTAAAAGTCGCTCCTTTCCCCAGATATACGCCACAAACTCACCCCATAAGAACCACGACTCTCGATTGAGCACCATCCCCCTCCATAACACCATATATAAGTTCTCTAAAAACTCTCCCTCTACACTCCGAATTGCCACAGCCACTTACCTAGCAAAGCCGGCTCCTCAATCCGAGATCACCCAACCTCAACGAAAAACAAACTGTACCCCAGTCAACCAAATGTAATTTCCTCTTCCCTCCGAATCCTCCCCCAAAGAAACTCCCTTTGAATCCTCTCTAATATTTTTGTCACTACAGCAGGAATAGGAAACAATGACAAGAAATAAGTAGGGAGATTTCAAATAGGCAATTTTATGAGCATAGGACAACCTCTATTTGAAAGGTACATACGCTTCCAACCTGCTAGCCTTCTCTCCACCCTTTCCACAATACCATTCCAAATATGTATACTTTTAAACCGTGCTCCTAAAGGAAGCTCAAGATATGTCATAGGCAGTTGCGCAACTCTGCAGCTCAATGTAGTAGCCAACTTCGTGTTATCTACCTCTCCCACTAGGATAGCCTCAGATTTCCCCAAATTTTTCTTAAATCCAAATACAACTTCAAAGCACAAAATTCCTAAATTGCTCAACATCTGCATCATAGAAGATCAGTGTATCATCTGCAAATAACAAATGAGATGCAACTACTCAATCATAAAGCCCCTTAACAAATTCTCCCCCACAGCCTTCTCAAACATCCTACTGAAAGCTTTCATTGCAATAACAAACAGCAATGGAAACAAAAGATCCCCTTGCCTTAATCCTCTGCTACTACGAAAATAACCCTCGTGAGTGCAGTTCACCATAACTAAGAAAGAAACTGGAGAGATACAAAACTGAATCCACTGGCACAACTTAACCTCAATCGCCTGAGTATATGCAAAAGAAATCCCCAATTTACATGATCATAAGCCTTCTGAATATCAAGTTTACATAACATTTCTAGAACCCCTAGGCGCAGTTTTGAATCAATGCATTCATTTGCTATAAATATAGAATCCAAAATCTGCCACCCTTTGATGAAAGCATTCTAAAACTTAGATGTCACTTTCCCCGACACCTTCAATCGCAATAATCTTGTACAACCCACTCACTAAACTAATAGGATAAAAGTCCTTAATATCCACTGCTCCCATTTTTTAGGAATCAGCACAATAAACGTATTACTGACGCTTCTCAAGAACTTTCCACATTGGAAGAAATAAGCAAGGACATCACAATGCCCGATCGCACCACTTTCCAACAAGCCTTGTAGAATGAGAGAGATCCATCCGATCCTGGGGCTATATCGTCATTCATGCTAAACACCACCTCCCTAATTTCATCCTTCCAAAATGGTCTCTCTAACCAACAGGCATCCTCCTCATTAATAGTAGAAAAATCTAGCTCCTTCAACTCTGGCCCCCAGTCAAACTGCTCCCAAAAAAGAGTAGAAACTAACCATTTGGATCCCAATATCCTGTAGATTCCCATAAGTAACTCCATCTACCTTTAACATAGTGATAAAATTGTTGCGCCTGTTGGAATTAGTGACCTTGGGAAAAATTGGGTACATTTGTCCTCCTCTTTCAACCACTTGACCCTAGATTTCTGATGCTAAGCATCCTCCTCCATCTCCACCATCCTCTCCAACTCCCCTTAATTCTCCACGTCTCACCCTCTCATCCCCTATCAGTCCTCGACTTTCCTCCCTCCTATCCAACTCTTTTATATCTTAAAGGTATTGATTTTTGCGATAGTTAACATCTCTCACCGCCTCCTCCCTATCAAAAACTCTAGTATCTCACATGACTAGCTCACCTCCTGAAGCTCCTCGATGACCCTACAAATTGATACCCAACGTGTTGTCCCCCTATAGGTTACTCATAATAGTCCGCAAAACGACCTCCAACTTTGTTTATTGTTAACATACAAGGTCAGCTCTTCATCCCCTTGATAGATTCCAAACAACTAACTTTTCTCAGCTTCATTAAGCCCCCTCACGTTCCAACTAATTATTTTTGAAGTTATCTTAACGCTCCATCATCCCTCCCCATCGGCCCTCTCCTTGACTTGCCACACTTGACATCATAATTAACCAAATATTCGATCCGATTAGGCTCACAAACACCTTTACTTCTTGTCTTAGCTCTTGGTGTACCCATCTCCTACTAACCTCCAGTTTCTCAAATAAATACTAGAGCCTATTTTCATACCCATCGCAGGACATACATACCATCTTGCTGAAGTCCATAATTTTTTTAAGAATCCAATTTTACGATGAAGATCTAACGTCGAGTGCACTAAGTTTCGCCATCTCCTCAACATAAATAGAATCATAGTAGTGTCCCTCCTCTTCCTCCACCTGTACATCACTGTCTGTATCCCCCTTCTCAGCGCCATCAACTTAAACCACCAAAGCTTTATCATTCCCCATATCCCCCTCTTTCAGAGACTTGGAATATCTCCTACAGCAGGTGTTCACTACCATAGTTGCAGAGCCTGTCACCCATTGCGGTTCCTCAATTGCCAAAACTAAATTTTCTAGCAAAACAATTCCGTTTTCTTGCTCACTAGCTGACACTGATCCCTTTACAGGTGGAATCGTGTCTAGCGCACCCACAGTCATAGAACAATTGAATTTGTTCACTTCCAATATCACCGAATCCAGATTCGTTATACCCGACTTCCCTACTTTAGCCCAAGGTTCTGTCTCTCGATATCCCTTGATCATTAAATCTATTTCATCCCTATTTGTCCCTCCATCTCGACCCTATATCCATCGCCAAACAAAATCATCACTTCAGTTCGCACATGAGACTCACCACTGGGCTTATCCACCACCTGCTTCTCTTTAATTTGGGCCCATGTCAATAATAGCTCCTTCAAATCCAAGTTCATTACATGTTTTCCATTGGCTAGAGACTCATCCAATCCCACCTCACACCTTATGGCAATAAGTGTTTCTGGAACCCACTACAAACCACTTTCCACTACATTGATTGATTCATCCCTTTCAACGCTTGGATGCGGGCCCTTATTTTAGCACTAGAATCACTCCTCTCATTTACAGTCCTTTCCCTATGCAACAGCACCCACTGATCCTCATTTTGTGATGCCCATAGGTTTTTCGTACTCTGACATAAATCGTCCCTAGTCAGCTCCCTTCTTCAGCTGTTCGACACTTAACCTTGTCTCCGACAACAAAGGAATCGACAACTGCCTGAAACACGTGAAACCGATGCCCATCTCTCTCTATTCGCAACTTTCGACACCATCACAACTCCGCTAACTTTTGATAATAATAATAATAGCAAAATTATTTTATCTGAAGTATAATTCCCAAGTTTACCCCCCTAACTTTTGATGATATGATAATCCCTTTTTATTTTATTCAATTTGATCTCACCTCAGAAAAAGTGGACTAAGTTATTAATACTAAGCAACTCGTGCATAAACAAATTCTTTAAGTAAAGTACAATAAAAACCAACACAATGTATTTAAAAATTAATGTGGTAACTCACTGGCCAAACCGGATCACATCTCCAACATGCAAATCCACATAAACCGTCTTCTTCACCTGAGAATTTGGAACCAATGAAATAGATTAAATTCTGTAACCGTCTGGTGAATGTTTGAATGATAGTAAAGCATGAGTATTATAAGAAACGATGGCCTATAGGTTTCCTCTGTTCAAGAGAGTAAATATTCATAATAGAAAAATAAAATGGCCAACAAACAGAGAGGTATACACCATAAGACACTTAGTCAAATCCCCTCAGATAAGAATGTAGTTCCTCTCAGCTTTGAATTCATCTATTCAAATGTCTTCAATATCATCATGAACAGGTCGTGTCAAATACTTTACAGATGAGAGTATCCATAGGACAGACAGAGTAAACTAATCTAGAACCGAAGATTCACCAACATCATCATACCACATGTTTGAATGGAGAAAAAATCTTTTGGCTAATGGAGATGGCACTTATGGCAATTTAAAAAGAATACCTGATTCTTGTTTATAAACGTCCCATGTGTACTACCAAGATCATAGAGGTATGCAGCTCCATTGCTCTTGAACTGAACAACTGGTAAAGTGCAGCAGAATCCAAAAGAAAATGTAAGACATTTAAGGGTAAAATATAGCTAATATCCACATCGAGCTACACAAAGAACTCGGATATATGCAAGGCAAAGAAATACTGGCAATTGTCTTACCACTGGATACTTGTGCCCGTAAGTCTATTACTATATATCAATACAATATGAAGAAATGGAAAATATAAACCAATGGAAACACAATCATCAATATTTATCCTAGAATGAAACACAAAAATTTGAATGAGTTAGCCTGTTAAAGAATACACACCCTTTTATAAGAGGTTTCTTCTTCGGGTTGCATTATAAGTTGCTAAAAGTATAATATGATAGGTAAGTAGTAATAAAAAACATAGGTGATTAGCAACCAAGAATGCCATAAAAGATGAAATAATAGTAATAATAACTCATTTTTATAGATAGGTGATTAGCAACCAAGAATGCCATAAAAGATGATGTTGATATGAAGTCCCTTCTTTGATCCCAAAAAACAAGCAATTTAAACAGCTTTCTGATATTGTTGCTCATATAGCTAGCATGATAAAAATTAAAAAATAAAAAAATAAAAAGAACATAAAAAACAGTAAATAGAAGCAAAGAGTTCCAAAGCACAGGTCAGAAATTTTTACCTGCATGAAACCGAGAAATGGTGGGATGCTCGAGCATAAAGTCGCAGAGGTCCACCCGGCCGAACATATAGGCTCCTTTCTTGTTACTGGAAAATTGACAAACCAAGATAGAGCACCCAAACGCAGACACCCAGGTGAGTAGAGCGTGACAATTAAATCTTGGTAAACTTCGATGGCAAAGTAATAAATTTATTAAAAACTTAAATTCTACTTTCCAAAGAGTATAAGGAGACATCAACAAAGTCCAAAATAAGCAAGGAAATAAGGAATAGTACAAGTGGATATGAAGAAAAGACTAACATGTCTAATTGATCGATGATGGAGCCATCTTTCAAGACTTCAATGAAGAAGTTATGACAAGGAGCACCGCTCCACTCTGGAATAGTGTACGGCACAGCTGTATTATTATTGCGCTGTTCTTGTTTTTCCTCAACACCTATAACGGTGCCATTTTTGGAATTGCAAGAGGAATCAGAATCTTCAGCAGACTGTACAGAATCGGTTTGAGTCGAAATTGGTTGAGATTCTTGCTGGGATGGTAATGAATCGGGTTCTGGTTGGGTTTCCGTTTCCGTTTCCGTTTCCGTTTCCGTTTCGGGCTTGGCATGGATAGGACTTCTTGGAGGTGGGGGGCCCATTCCAGTAACTTTCGTTGACATTTCAGATGCTGAGGGCGAGGGTCCGGCGGTGGGGTTTCTGGATGGAGGACCCATGGCAGTGTTCATATTGTTGTGTGCGTGAGGGTGCCGCGGAGTTCGGTGGAAGTGGCGGTGTTGAAAAGGCAGATGACAATTCCGGCCTTACGAAGTCGAGCGGGCGCGAGCTATCGGGCGTGGCTTCGAGATCGAATGATCCATCAGCCGAATTCAAGCCTTTAATTCTGGCTGTGAACCGTCTTCAAACTTGAAGAGAGGCATTTTGAGACTACGTGGAGGCATCTTGAAACACTTGATTTATTTTTTTTATTTTTATTTTTTTGTGAATTCTTAATTATTTTACATTGTCGCATGAAATTCCATTTGCAATAACTATCATATTGTGTTTAATTGTCAATATTTTTTATAAAAATATTTTTTTACTCAAATTTTTACTTTTGTACTTTTTGGTTGATTTAAAAAAAATTTATTTTCCTACTTTTAGTCACCTAAACGTAGGGCTGGGCAAATCTCCCGAACCGAACCGAACCCGAACCGAACCGATCCGAACCCGACGGTTCTTGTCAAATTAAATACCCGAACGGGTATCTGAATTGAGAACCGACGGGTACGGTTCGGTTCTCGGTTCTAGACCAAGAACCGAAGAACCGAATAAGAACCGAATCTTTCTTTTTTTTTATATTGATTAAATCAAATTATTTTAATTTTAATTTTTTCTAAACAAATTAACAAATTAATGATTTCTAAATCCAAATTTTTGTCCAAATAATTTGTTTCATTTCTAATTTTTTAATTTTTGGCCCAATTACTCATTTTATTATTTCATTTCTTAGCCAAACAAGATCAAATATACTAAATAATCCTAAACACCTACAATAAAGTGCATAACGTTGTCTCGACTCTCGCAGCCTATCTAATATTCCAAAACCTATACAATTGTCGGCCGACACTCTGACCTCCGATCGAAGCCGTGACTTTCCCCGACTGAAACTTTGATCGTAGCGATTATTTGAACAAAATAGTTTACTAATCTCTGACATTCCAAAACTATTGAATGTATCATTAGTCGTATTTATATAACGTTGTTATAAATGTTAAAAAATTTAATTATAGTACAGAACCGAACGGAACCGAACCGATCCGAACCGAACCGAATGGAACCGAACCCGAACGGTTCCATAATTATATTTGGACCCGACGGTTCCATTTACTAGAGATCCGAAAAGTTTGGTTCGGTTCGGTTCTAAAGAGAACCGAACCGAACCGACCCGCGCCCACCCCTACCTAAACGTATTTTTCTTTAAGGATAAGTTTGCTTACGAGCATAAAATTTGCATGAAAAGAAAATAAATTATAGACAATTGTTTATAACTTATTTGCATCTGTATGGAAATTGTTAATTAAACCCTTATTTGAGCCACATTGTTTTTATAAGAATGCATTTTTTGAATAATGTATTGATCAAAAATGTGTTATTAAAAAATAAGAAAAACTTTTAGATTTATATGTAATATTATTTTATTGAAAAATGTATAGTTGAAATGATATCAAATCATTATTTATGAATATATATTTTTTTTAAAGAATGTAGTTCAAACATGGTGTAAATTTATTTGATAGATTTAGTTTTCAACTTAAAAAATATTATATTTATTTACTTTTATTAGTGGATGGATAAGAGAAAAAGAATATACGAGAGAAAAGAAAGAGCAATTAAATTACCTGAAAAACAAAAACCATCTCTCCCTGAAAATGAAAAATACTTTTTTTTGTTTTCAAAGAAAATATGATTACGTGATCAAAAGAGAAAAAATGTTTCCGTAAAAGAGATTGTCAATCAAACAATATAAAAGTGGAAAATTAGGTGAAAAAACACATTTTCTATAAAAAAATATATATATATATATTGACAATCAAATGCACTTTACAACAAATAAAATATTTTATATAAGAAGAATAAATTTTTATTTTTCAAGTAATTCACTCCCTCTCTCTCTTCTATCTACCTACCAATGAAAAATAGGCAAGTATAACATTTTCTAAATCAAAAATAAAATCAATCAAATACATTTAATTAACAAATTTCCATGAAAATAAATTCTAGGCAATTTATTTTATTTCAATATCAATTTCATACTTGCAATCAAATACATCATAATGTCTCTCTATTTGAGTAAGTTTGATGGATTAGTCAATGAGATGTACGTAAGTCGGTATAATTATACTTGAATTTTGTTCATTAAACAATTATACTTTAAGGCCCCATTTGATTCTTATTTTTATCAAAATGCATTTTTCTCTCTTTTCTTTTTAACTAAATATTTTCATTAAAATAATATTACACGTAAATCAAAAAAATTCCTTATTTTTCATCCACACATTCTCCATCAATTTACTATTATAAAATTCATTTTTCCATAGAAATGGATGTCAAATACCCTCTAAGATTTCAATGAAGTAATTTCATCTTATTCTATCACATAGACATATGAAAATTAATGAAATAATAGTTATTAAAATGTGAAATGTATGTATTAACCAAACGCTAGGAGTCCAATCACAAATGTTGATCATCATGTAATGCATTTTACCAGTTAGAGAAGTTGGTAAATGTGTAAAAATAAAGAATAATAATATTTGTAGCCGCTCACTGCGACAGTCGCCCTATATGGCATACACATGACAGGTGGTTATTTGATGCATTAATGAATAAAAAATTATCACATTAATGTATCAAATAATCACAAGCTATGTGTATGCCACGTATGGCGACTACCATAATGAGCGACTACGAAGAGCATTACTCAAAAATAAATGACCTACATTGGTAAAAGTAAAGCACAAGTATTTGAGCGATACTACATACCTTACAATGTAGAAAAAATAAATAATATGAAGAATCGGCCTTGCATTGATGCTTTCAAACCTATGAGCAAAAATAGTTCCCTACATGTGAAAAGAAAATAAAAAATTACATTGCACTCAATGGCTAAGAGTTAGACACTTAATTTCGAGATTTAGACACCTAATGTGATTGATTTGCCTAGTAAAAGCTCGAAACACGGAAATTTTTACTTTTCTGTATAACCAAACATTTCATTTGTATCATTCACGGTCTCAACATTTCGTTACAGCAAAGTACAAATGGATGGATGATTGTTAGTTGACAAGAAAAATTAATTTTGACCAAATATAAAAAGAGCAAAATTGTAACTTTACAATTTTAGTATAAACATAATTTTAGAAAATAAATAAAAATAAAAGAAATAACAGAAGTTGTCCATCCTTCCCCTCCCACCTTCCAACTAAACCAAACCAAATCAAATCAACCCACCACCACGCCCCCGTTACTGTTGACGTCACCTACTATAGCCACCATCATTTGTCGTCACCTGCCACATCCTTCACCCATGGGGTTAAATGGGTCTTCACTGTTTAGATTATAAGCTTTATGCCTTCACAATGGCATCGGATTTAAAGGGAGCTTGAGCCACTGCTTTTCGTTGTCAATAGCGGGGAAAATTTACAACAAGAATTTGCTACTTTACTGAAATTTATTGATTCCTGCTTTAGTTTTTTGGTGCATTTTGGTGTGAGCTGTAACTATTTGAGAAAATGTTGCAATTAGAAATATCAGTGCTTGTTTCGCTTCCTAGATTTTCAGTACATAGTTCCAAAGCTTATTTTTTCACTTAATGATTTTTTTTCCGAAGGGATAAACATATGGGGTATCATTTTCTTTTGTTGATTTTGGACCCATGGAAGAGAGATTTTGATGACAACTCCAACCAAGATTTTATTTTCCTTCTAGGTTTTGATCACTACCTAACATGTTGAATTCCACGGTCGTTGATGGTAGAGCCACCACTTTAAGCTTTAGACCTGTTGTCTTTGTGTGTTAAGATTGCTCGAAACATGTTTTAAGTTTCTAACTAGTGCTTAAATGGATCGGATATGGACTGAATTTGCCCATATCTGATTCGACAGAAATAATTCATGGCTCTAATTCGATAATCCAATAAATATTTGATTGTTAAATTCATATCCAATTTCCTTTACTATCAAATATCTAATCCAATTTGAAATTAAAGAAATTAGGAAAATAAAATCAGTATTGAAATTAATTTATTATTTAGACCTACGTTTAAACTAATAAGCCCAAATAGTGAAAAATCCAAACATTGGCCTCTACCTTATTTATAACTGATTCCTTTAGCTTCCTTTTTTAAGGAAACCGATGTAGGATGGCTTATTTTTTGAAAAGCAAAAGATAACCCCCACAGGATATTGATAGGGTACATGTGGATGGACTTGTTATTTTATTTTATTTTTAATTTGATGACCGTTTTATTCTAAATTTGTTTATCTTCTCATTTATTTTATTTTAGTGACAAATAATATGCTATAAAAATAATTAACTGACTCAACCATTTATAACAATCCGATTGGATTAATTAAACTATATTTATATTTACTCAATTTAGTTAACGAATTA
Organism: Olea europaea var. sylvestris; assembly: GCF_002742605.1. Lineage (NCBI taxonomy): Eukaryota > Viridiplantae > Streptophyta > Magnoliopsida > Lamiales > Oleaceae > Olea > Olea europaea. The sequence goes on from NC_036246.1 coordinate 3,851,083, forward strand.
TCGAATTCTGATCTGGATTAGGTTATCGATCTGAGAGAGATAAAGAAAAGAAAAGAAAGAGATGAGGAGATGAAATTGAATGATGTGTAAGTGAAGGGTTTAGGTGCCAATTTGTAGCGCCATCCATAAATCTTGTCTGTATGGTGGTAGGTTGGGGCTCCTTTTACAACGCCTAAGTTGTGATAGACGTGGTTGTGGCAAATGACGATGGGGGGTTGTAATGGTGGGCTGATTTGATTTGGTTTAGCAGGTGAGGTTGAGGTGAGATGAACGGATCCTTATATTTCATTTTTTGTTATTTAATTTTTTAAATTATTTTATATTAGAATTGTAAAATTACCAGTTTAACATTTTTTATATTCGACCAAAGTCAATTTTTCTAATCAGCTAATGGTCAAATGGATAAAAACTCATCCATCTCTCCTTCCACTACAATGAAATAAAAAGTTCGAGAGGTGAATTATACAAATGAAAATGTTTTAGTAAAGTGCGCAAACAAGAAAAATGAAATATTTGGGGACCAAAACTGCAATTATTCCTAAACGTTATCATTTTAGGTAACCCCACTTGGAGGTAATTGAAGCAAAAAAGAAATTTATAAGCTTAATTGAAGTTGGTTTATGGCAATCGAAGGCTGTTAGAATTGTACGGGATTGACAAGAAGTATGAAGAGAGCAATTAAAAGAAAATCACAAATTTCAAAAGTGAAATTCAACTCATAAAAAGTTTGTAGACTGAATTGTGCACTTATAGAAATTGAGAAGGTACAATTTTGATGATTATGGAGGTCCATGGACTATCCAGACGCTTTTGAAAGTTGTGAGATCATTATTGAAGATTTGGATAAAATGACCAAAATCATATGAAAAAATTGAAGCACGGATTAATGCATAAAAAGTTGATAATTATATGGGTGATAGCTATTTGCAAACTACGGTCTACCCGCGATCATAATTTTTTCATGTTACCTCGATCAAGAAGTAAATGAGTACTTTCAAAGTGTCATGTATTGAAGGTGCCTATTTTTTTATTATGTGTAATACAAATTAGCCATTGTGGTGATAATATTTGGAATATGAGCTCTTTAAATTTTTACCGAGTGATGATATAGATCACGCCCTTGATATAGAACTAGAATTGTTGACTATGATGAATGCATTAACTATCCCAATTTTGGTTTTTTATGATAGTTGACAGGTCAAAGTTACTCTATCTAATTATTTTCATAGATAGTTTTGATGAATTGAAGGTTTGAATATAATATTGTAACACATGTTGTGAGGGTTGCAGCCTAAAGTATATCTATTGTATACACACGCTGGTTAACTAGTCATCATTGAAGATGTCAAGAGTTTAAGCCCCTATGTGAACCCAATTTTTTTTAAAACATATTTTCAATCATATATTGTTTCAATAAAATAATTTTATACGTAACCTCAAAAATTTTCATACTTTTTAACTACATATTCATAAAAAAATATTATTACAAAACTCATTTCTAATCATACATTCTCCAAAAAATTATTATTATAAAACTATTTTTTTACAAAAATTGGGACTCAAAGATGGGTTAAATTTCAAGTTTATTGCTTTGCCCCTGTTTAATGGAGAATTAAATCATATTTCTAGTAAATTTTGATAAAATGATGAAATGTGTAATTAAAAAGTTATGAATTTTATAAAATATATGATTAAAATTAATTGTTGATTTTGACTAAAATTAAAACCTATCAAACAAAGAGCTTTATCTAAACATTAAGAGCTTTATCTAAACATTCCCTAAATAAACTACAATACCAACAAAAGGAAATGCGAGTTTGAAAAAAATTAGAAAAAGATCCGATTTATGGCTCAAACCAATTCAACACTTGAACGCTGACCCATATCCGACCCAGGATACACCCCTAGTTTTACCTGCTTCTTCAAGAGAGAAATGGTGGTCAACGGTCAATTGATTGAGCCAATTTTCAAAATGGCCTTTGACCAATTTTAAGTGAGAAGGAAGAAATGTAAAAAATTTAAAAATACCAAAACATTAAAAAGCCCAAAATAACTTTTGAAGAGAAGAGAGGAAATAAAGAAAAAATGGGCTGTTCAGATCTAGACTGCCCGCTTACATACGAAACAGATGGCTTATTTTTCATCTTCTTCATGTTTTACCCTTACACAAGGTTAGTTTTTATTTGAATTTTTAGTATTTTATTGTGTTATAAAATGTGAACGTAGAAATTTTATTTTTACATGAAATATTAATAAATCTTACAGTTTATGAGTTTAATACAAGTAACAAGGTTCATTTACAGTTAAAATGGAAGAAAAATCAACTTAGAGGTTGATTACTGGGATTAAATGAGGTTTTTTTATGAAGCTCATCAAAAATGTATATTTCTAATAGCTACATTAGTTTTTCAAAATTTAACAAACTCGAATATCTGGGTAGAACTTGAATAGGTGTCCAGGTTTGGATCTGTGTTGTCCATTGCGAATAGCCTAAATGGATTGACCGTCTGGATTCCGGATTGCACATTTTTTTCCTTTTTTTCAATTTCCTTTTTTCACTTTTTTTTTTTTTACTTTTGATTTCCATTTTTTTAAATTTAAATCTTATGTTTTCTTTCATTTTCTTTTTATTTTTCCCCTAATTTATTTTTTTTCTTTTTTTCCTCATTGTTTTTAATTTTAAATCTCATATTTTTTTCAAATTTTTTTTACCTTCATTTAATTTCTTTTCCATTAATTATTTTTCATTTTCATTTTCATTTTCATTTTCACTTTTTCCCTTTTTCTTCAATTTCAGTTTTTCCTTTTTATTTTTAAATTTTTATGTCTTTTTTTTTCCAATTTCCAATTTTATATTTTTTCATTTCTTTTTAATTTTTTCCTTAATTCAATTTATTTTCTATCAATTTTTTGGCAAATTATTCTATTTTTCCTTAATTTTCTTTTTTATGAATTATTCATTAAATTTTCTTTCATTTTAGTTTCTGTTCAGTTTTTATAATTTCATTTTTTTGTTTAATTTTAATTTTATTTGTTAATTCTTTTAATTTTATTTTAATGTTTTTCCTTTTTATATAAATATTTTTTTGCTTTAATTTTTATTTCTCATTCATTTTAATTCTTTAATTTTTATTTCTCTTTAACTTATTTTTGCTATTTTACTTACTTTAAATTATTTTTTCTATTTCTATTTAGTTTTTACTTTGATTTTATTGTTGTTTTTCTTTTCAATGTGTGATGAAATGAATTTATTTATTGTGTACAGTAGCATATAATTTAGTCGATCGAATTTCAAAATATTATGCTTTATTCTATAATCTCTTATATATGATTTTAACATTTCAAATTTTCGCAAGATGGAGTATTGTCTCGATACTAGTATAAGAGATCATCTGAGAAAGTTATATCGTATTGTATCTTTTCAAGCTATGCGACAGTTTAGATGAGCTCAATGAGGGGCACGTAGGCATATTACCCCGATAATTTCTATGGTCCTTCTATTCATTGAAAGATATGCAATTTTAAGGTCAAATTATCGATTTGCTATTACTTCGGCTTCTTATTCAGTCGATGGTGATGAGCCACATTTTTCCTTGGGAATGGGAAGGTGTCAAGATTCTCGATCCTTAAGTTTGCCCTCATTACTGGTTTTGAAGTGTAATGGTAAAGAAATAGTGAGGACTCGTATTGCGACAAATAAAATGTTGCTGAATGAATATTTTGGAAGTAAAGGCTTGTTACATTCCCACCGTTAGAGGACGCTTTTAGGAAATGCGATCACATGTTGGATAAATTGAAGTTGAGATTGGTGTTTACCCTAAAGAGTATACTGAGGAGTAGACACTATGAGGAGTCGACTAACCTTCTTTCGTTGGATGTTATTGATGATATTGCTTCCTTCAACAATTATCCAGGGAGTCGGAGATGTTATACAGATGCGATATCTGTCTTTAGGTAGCAAGTTGATGATCAAAAAAGAGACGAGCTATCTTCAGATACTTCACTGGCTAGCACATGACAAGCCATTGGCCAGGGATTTGATAACTATCATCGACGATCTTCAGGTGAATATCATACATTTGTGATTTATATTGTATATATATTTATCGGCTTAAGACGTGACTATTAACTCATTGAAAATATCAATATATTAGTTCGGAGTCCACATTTAGTTGGCAGTCTTGATGGAAAAGGAGTATCAAATGCACATGCGTGGATTATCTATTCCACCTACTAAAATGATCCATTATCTAATTTCATTGTGGATGGAGATAAGATATGTTTATTTAATATGATTAGTTGATCTGACTTGTAATATATTAATTAAATTAGGGATAATTGCAGCAGAGCTCCGAACCTTTTAAACACCGGCAGACTTTTCTCTAATTTTACATTTGTTGCAGCCATCACCCTAAACCTTTTAAAACGTTGCGTCTGAAGCCTTTTTGAATGGAATCTGACCAATTTATCGTTAATTGACCTAAAATAGTGATTTGACCAAAAAAAAAATTAAACTTGACCACAATTAACTCAATTTTAAAAGGGTAAAATGGTAATTTAATATTTTTCTATAAAATAATACAAAACTTAAATAAAAAAGAAACAAAAAAAGGAAAAAAACTATATTCTCCTTCCTTATCCCACCCCTACCCGTACAAGTTCTACCGCCGAAACCCTAATCCAGCCCAATTGCAGATAGCTCTACCTTGTCGACAACCTACGCACCCACTACAGTGGCCTCAACCCAAAATTTGCATCACCATCAACCCAGTCTCTCATTGTTGGTGTGAAGGTTTTTGCACTTCACACCACCAATACCTTTCAAAAGTCTTATTTTCCAACATAAGATTCTTGACGGCGGAAACATGTAATCAACGAAGAACCTAAAGACAGACTTTACAATCTCTGCCATTTACCCCGACTACAAAAACAATGAAGAGCAGTCAGTTACCGCTATAACTATCTATGCTAGTCTTTTCTTTGTACTATCCCTAGTAATGAAATCCAAAGCAAAAATTACTCAAGGACACACATAGTATCATGAATTTCACCATGGATCTATTCCATTTGAAGGCTCAGGCTATGAACTCAAAAATGGAGAGTAATTTGAAGAAATGACTTTATACCTTTGTGTACTGACCCCTAATCGAATTGTTTGGGATTCAAAAGAGCTCAAACTAGTAGACGAAAAAGAAGATGCAAAAGCTTTCGCACTTACTCACATACAATCTTTTTATCTGTATTTGGTACTTGTGCTCTATGTAAGTCTCATTAGTTAATAGTAGAGCTCATCTGGACTAAGCCAGGCAGTACTCTGAGCCATATCCGAGACCATTAGCATTAGTTTCCCTCTCACCAAAGCTTCCGAACTTTCCAAGAAGTGGCCTATTCCATTCATTTAGTTCAAGAGTTCAGGAGTGGGAGTGTTATTTTAGTCAAATCCGATATGACATGTGTTTTTGTTCAGTGCGCATTATCTCTTTATTATAATCGGACTGATAACGAAGCCAAGGGAGAGCAAGCTAAAGTAGATCTCGAGCTCTGAGATCAAAACCTCACTGTCCTTATGAGTGGTAGTTCTACGATTAAAATGTGTGAAACTCTATATTCGCCATTTTAACCTAATCTCCTTCCTTTTTGGGTTGAGAGAATGAGGGTGGGGATGAGGAAGAAAAAGATAGTTTTTCCTTTTTTTTGTTTGTTTTTTATTTAATTTTTTATTTTATAAAAAATATTAAATTACTATTTTGCCCTTTTAAAAATGAGTAAACTGTGGTCATAGGTCAATTAAATGTAAATTGGACAGATTCTATCCAAAAGGACTCCAAATGCAACGTTTTAAAATGTTTGGGATAACGCCGGTAATAAATGAAAGGTTATGAAAAAGTCTGCTAGTTTTTAAAAGATTTTGGGCTTCTATTGCAATTATCTCATTAAATTATTAATTATTAATTTTCTTATTTGTATAGGAACCCCATCGACGATCTCCTCTACCGATGAGATCACCTTTCCAAAGAAGATCTCATTCTCCTACATCCAACTACCTCTCCCGTAGATCTCCTGCACCCCATTAGATCTATTATTCTGATGATTTCCTTACACATTTGATTGGCTTTGTCAAAGAGGAGATATGAGTGATGCAACAGGAGTTAGTATGTGATTTCGCAGTGAAGTTAAAAGTGCTACGAGAGAAGATAAGAGAGCTATGACGAAAGATGAAAGCCAAAAATAGCTAACATATGACATGATGTAAGAACACTGTGAGGCGATTTAGGGGACCTTCATAATGAGGTTGTAGAGCTACAATGCGATGTAGCAGGCTCTCAAGGACATGACATGCCGTCAATGCATTTTTTAGATATGTGCCATTCGAGATAGATGAAATGGATGTCCCAATGACAGAGGGGATGGTAATCCATGGTGTCCCCATTAGTGACAAAGGAGGGGGAGGTTCCAGTGACAGAGGGTGGCTAGACGGAAGGAATGTCCTCGATGGTGACAAAGGCGGGAAAGTCCAAGTGACAAAAATGGTGGCATGATGGAAGTGGTGGTGGGTGGCAGAGGGGGTAATGGATATGACTCCCAACTTGACGAATGATGTTACAGATGATGATGATGTGAAAATTATGTCGGATGGGATAATAGAGGTGACGAAGGATAACAAACATGTTGTTGACGTGCCAAAGCTAATGGTCAGGAAAATGATGAAATTATCATTACAATACATTGTTTCTCCCTTTATGGCTGAGGCAAAGAGAAGAATGTCCGTAGATGGTATGTTGCCCAGTTTCATGACATCGACTTAACAAATAAGAAAGTGTTTGATGGCTGATTCACTAAGATTAGACCCAAATAAATATTTTATTAAATTTTGCAATGTAAACTAATTCATCTATGCATTTTCTAATATTTTTCTTTTTATTATTTTAGAGTGACCTACACAATAGGGGAGACTCTAATATCATATGCAAACAAATGGTTCGACGATGTACAGAAGAGTGGAGCGTAGCTCGTCGATGATGTAAGTGCATATCTGTTGTTATTTATATTGTTCACATAATTTTTATTTATATCTTTATTTTTTTTTCCTGTTATAGCATGTCAATATGGTTATGGAACTATTGCACGATTGGGCCAGGAGACTTATAAATTATTTGATGTTCTTGACCAAGTTATCACGAGGTACGAATTTTTTAGTGCTCTCCATATTGAGCATGACATGATCTTTGTTAGCTCGAATTGGTGCACATTGCCAGCTTACACAAGAGAGTACGCGAGAGGCCTCAAGTTGAGACGGAAAAAGTTCTAGAAGGGTTGTACACATATATACGTTTTAGTGATTGCGAACTCGTACTGCTTTGTAATTAAGATCATTTTCGTTGAGTTGATGATGTACGTGCACGACTTTGATCATAGTTATACCACACAGGGCCAACTTGAGTGTATACTAGAGCCGATGGTGACCATCGCTCCATAATAACTAGAGCAGCAGACATTGCGGTACATGATAGATTATCGGTCATGAGAAAGACGACGACTACAAGACAAACATAATAGAAGTTTTTTATTTGTTGAATTATTTTATAGTTATATATTATTGGTCTAATATATTATTATTTACATGAAGGGGTGATTGTGGGTTTTCAACAATCAAAGTGCATTAAATTTTTGAACATTAAACATGGTGTAGAGCTGATAAACCAAACACATTAATAACTGGATGAGAAACCTAGCATCTGATTTGTATACATATAATTATAATCCGTAGTATATTGTATTAATTTTTTTTAAATATAAGTATTGTTTATTTAATTGTTACGTTTGATTGAAAAATGACTTAAAAAATTAATTTTGACTTTTTATGTAATTATATATTTAATTGTAAATATTTTTAACCGATTGACATGGTTCAAAAAACGATGATCGAAGATTAAATACACTCAATTATATACTGTTGGATATTGGTTAAATAAATCGAGAATTGAAAATCGATTAAAGTGACTTCGTATCGACTTCGGCCAAATACTCAAAAGTTCGACTCAATCCGTTTAGGCAAAATTGTTTGCCACTTCGCCGCTTCGGGGCGCACAAACGGGGATCGACTTGCATGTATTGAAGGGTATATTTGACATTTCGAAAACCAATATCGGATGAATGAGAAATTACGAAAAATGACGAAAATCAGTGAATAGACACCTTTTCATAAAGGTGCATTGTTTGGAAAGGGTGCATGGTTTGGGCCTCAACCATTTCGTCCGCACCCTTTCATGGTCTATAAATAGGACCCTTTGGGTGTCCTATTCCTCACAATTTTGATATGCAAAAACGTCTCTCATCCTCTCTTCTATCCAAAATCAAAATCATTTCATTTATTTTGATTTTCCTTCATTTCATCCTTGGAGTACATAAGCCTAAATTTGGTTCGTTGTACTTGTGTTTTGGAGTGCTACAAACACAAGTGTAGCCGTTGTATCTTGGGAGTCGATTGCCGAAATCCGTAGGCACCGTTGCGGGGCAAATTCGACTTAAGGACAAAGAGCCCAACTTTTGCCTCGACTTTGTCCCTACTTTCTTCTTCTTCTTGTTTGTGTTTTCTTTGCCGTTACTCTGTCCAATTTTCGGCACGGATTTACAAACCATCGTTATACTTATTTTGGCGTCACTATTCACAAAATTCCTCCAACATATACATTAGAACATGAAGGATCCACCAAGAAGACATTGTGAAAAATGATGAAAATCAAAGTATGGAGACCTAATTGCAACTTTTGATAGTTGATAAAAACAAAAAATGATGACTAGATATTAAAATGGACTGAATTGGAACATGAATGATCCACCGGAAAGACAATATGTCAAAAATGGCAAAAATTAAAGTATGTTGATAAAAAAAAAACGATGATTAGATATTAAAATGACTCAATTGTATGGAATCTGAACATGAATGATCCACCGAGAAGACATTATGTGAAAAATGGCAAAAATTAAAGTATGTTGATAAAAAAAACGATGATTAGATATTAAAATGGACTCAATTATATGCAATTGGAACACGAATGATCCACTGGGAAGACATATGTTAAAAATGGCAAAAATTAAAGTATTGTACCCAATTGCAACTTTAAATAATTGATGAAAAACAAAAAACGATGATCGGAGATTAAATGGACTTAATTAAGAAGCATGCATAGATTCGACAAAAGACAAAAACAAATCCACTATCTATTTTACGTCAAGCAATCGTGGAGTATTAGATAATGAACTATTGGTTCTAAACTATCTTCGACGATTAATCAATAATTCAAAGTGCTTTTCTTGTGTATTTTTAATAAACCAGCGTTTATATATAGATGTAGGAGGATCTGTTTGGAAAATAAGAAGTCCCTAGAAAGCGAAACCGCTTGACATTGCATATTAGAACTCATTAAAGCCCTATTCGCATCATTATGTTCGATAAAAGGAATGAGGACAGCTCCAATAGAAAAATATTGGAAGGGAAAACAATTGTTCAACTCTTTGACAACATGAAAAAACCAAAAGCTCCGCCCTCCCTATATATATATATATATATTGATTCTACAGTACTAATAATAGAAGTGTCTTTTCAAAAAATTATAACATGAGGAGTAATTGTTAAACTTCCGTTTCTACTAGGCAATAATTTTATTCTTATAACACGTTCATCTTTTATCAATGCGCTGACTAATGTAGTCATTAAACTATACTGTCTTTTTTGGAATTTAATCTTACAATCATCAAAAGTCTCTCTTCGAATCTCATTTTACTACTGTCCATTTCACTTCCTCTTATTTCATATTCTAATTTTTGTCTACAATCTTCTGGCACTAAATCTTTTTTGATTATATTAAATGTACAACATGTATCTATTAATGTTATCAAATTTTATTTTATTATTTTGTTTATATGTACTTCTATAGGTATTCTGATACTTTTTGTTGTCTTTACTCTAGATATTTGACAAATTATTTCTTCTTGATTTTCTGTTTCCAAATAATTATTTTCTGTGTAATTATCTATAGGTTGTTTTCCTTTTGTTTCTAGATTTTTGATCATGTATTGTATTTCTCCTAATGTTTCGTGTATTTTATCTATTCTATTATTTATATCTATTATCTTATTTTCCATTCTTTCTATACTTTCACTATAATCTTTATTTTTATTTTTTCTTTAATACCTAAACAATTATTGTATTGAATTTCTAGACAATTCTTACACTGATTTCTATTTTTGTGTCTTGGGTATATTCTGCGTATTTTACATTTATCCATCATTGATCATTGTCCCCTAATCCATTCATGGATACATTTTTGTTCAACATTCATCATCTTTATATCTAAAACTGAAAAATCTAGTTCTTCTAAACTATCATAAATATATTCAGAATTACTTGTTACTTCTAAATTATCTAACTCTTCATTTGTGTAAATACTATATACTGAGTTGCAAGATTCATTATCAGATAATTCTATTATGTTACATTGTATTTCTTTAATTATCATAGATTTAGCTGTATTTTCTTTATTTTTATATTTATTTGGATATTTGTTAGCAAAATGTCTAGGGTCTTCACAAATATAACATTTACAGTTTTTTTTAGTTTTTGGTTTTCTAACGTATCTATTATAATTGAGTCTTTTATTTTTATAGTATGTCTTACTTGGTCTAATATTATATTTCTTTTTATACTGATGTTGCTTTTTATATTTTTATCTTTTTTATACAATTTTTTTCTTTCTTCTTCTATAATCATATGTCTGTGGTGTATATAAATTTGAGCAAAAAGAATAATTTAATTTCTTTATTTGCTTTTTAGCTACTTCTTCTACAAAATATTCTTTCAATTTAACAGTTATAAATTTTATAGTGGCACTTATAGTTATTTACTTTGTTGGGTTTGACTATACATCTTTTCTAATTTTATCATTACACGGTGGTGGTATCTTTTTATATAATCTTTCAAGTATAGGGTAATCTAATGCTAATCCTGCTGCGCTTGCTAATCTTTCAAAATCTAACAAAAATGGTTTTATGTATTTCATATTACTAATACTTAATTTTTCTAAGTTTTCTAAAGCTTTATTTTGTTCATAAGTGCTATCTCTACTGGGTTCAAATCCTATAATTAATTCTCTAATAGAGCTTGTAAAATTTCTAGGATTATCTCCTCCGACCATTCTTAATCCAATTTCATCTGATTTTAGTCTTTTTGCTGTAACGTATACATCTAAAGCAGTCTCTCGTAAATAAGTTTCTAAATAAGCCCACATTTCTTCTACAGTCATTTGTATATGTACGTTGTTATATGCTCTAATTACATAATTTTTCCATTTGGTTATATTACCAGGTCTGTATTGTAGTTTATAATTATTTAACTCTAAGATTAATCATCTATCGCTTGCTAATGGTAAACTATATCCTTCTTCCGTCTACCTTTTTCCTAAACTTTTATATGCTTTATCAGTCTATTCAAAGTCTTTTGCAGGGGAAAATGATATTTACCTCCTATATCGTATTCTGTATTTATGGGTTCTTTTCGGTTTCCAAATTTTTTATCTGTTTCCCTTTTAGCTCTCTTGCTATTTTCTTCCATCTTGGTTTTTATATCTACTTGATCTTTTCTATTAACATTCTAGTTTCTATTTCTCTAGTTTTTCTAAGATTTCTGTAACATTCCATATCTATATATCCAAGTTATTTTTCGTTGTCCTCACTTTCATCTTCTTCACTTTCTTCATCTAAAGCATTAATTTCGTCTTCACTTTCGTAGTCTTCTATTTCAAAATATCAACATTCTCCTTCATTTTCTTCTTCATTATGCTGTGTTTGTTCTGCTTGATAATTATAATTTTCAAATCTAATACTCAAAGTTCCATTACTATTTTTGTACATAATATTATTTTCTGGTACTTATATTGGTTTTTGTAGAAAATTTCCTAAGTTCCAATCTAATCCTGGATATGTTTCTGAAGAGAATTTCTTTACTGGGATATCCTTTATACTTTTTTTGTTTTAATAGTGTAATTATTTGATTATTTTCTAATTTATAATTAGTAGTACTATTTTCACTAAGTCTTCCTATGAATCCTGTGCAAATTAATAAATTATTCTCATCTCTTTTCATTTGATATCCTTTGCTTTTTATTCCTATTTTAATATTTTTGTAGAAATTCTTTGTTCTAACTAAATAGTCCGGTATAAAATATACTATTCCACCTTTATTATTCATATCTAATTCTATGCTTCCTAATAATCCTTGTTCTATATCAGTGAATCTGCTATCATATAAATATACTAATACTTTAGCTCCTAAATTTTCTCTATGAAGTCCTTTTACTCCTATTATTATTAATCCTAAATAAGTATGTTGAAGATTTTTATTAACGATTTCTTTATAAGATTCTTTTTCTATTAAATTTAGAGATACAAATTGATCTTCATGTGTACAGGAAACATAGCTTTCTCCATAATGCTGATATATTAAAGATTTGCTAAATAAATTTCTTTTTTTATATATATCTAAAACTTTTACTAATTTCAGTTTATTCTGTCTAAACATTTCTATTTGTTCTTTTATATTTATCAAAAATTCTAGTCTTGTTTCGGATTCTATTTTTCTACTTAATGTTCTTAATAAAAGATTACCTACTAATTTACTACTACTGACCACGATTTGTTTTCCTTTATCTATTATGTATAAATCCACTTAGTTTTCTTAAATCTACTAGGTTCTTTACTTTTACCTAAATCTAGTTTTTCGAGTTTATTTATTCTATTATCTAAATCTTGTCTATTATCTGTCGGCTTTTCTTTTTCTAATGCTTTAACCATGGTTTCCAATTTTTCTAGGTTAGGACTAGATTCTGTTTTTCCTGTATTATTAGATTTTCTTTTTAATATTTCGGTATTTTAATTTTTAATATATTCTAGATGAGTTTCTAAAATCTTTATATTTTTATTTATATTCTCTAATAAAATTTCTATTCTTTTATTTGAATGATTTCTTTCTACATTTTCTCCTAAATTTACAAATAAGTCTACAATACTATTTAACTATTTATCTTCACTATGTAAAGTATGTCTAAATTTATTATCAAAATTACAAATTAGAGAAGCTGATTCTAAGTTATCTTTTCTTTTATAGTTTCCTAAAATTTCTAAATTTAAATACTCAATTCTTTTCATAAACTATATAATTTCTGACTATTATAGGCTCTGATACCAATTCTGGGATACTAATTAATTCTCACCAATTATGCACTAATTCTGGGATACCAATTAATTTTGGGATACCAATTCTACGTAAAAATTCTGGGATACCAATTCTATGTAAAAATTCTGCACTAATTATGGGATACCAATTCTACGTAAATCTTCATACCTTCCTACCAAAAGTTTGAAAAAATTTCTTTAATTAATATGAAAATGACTTGTTTGTCAAAATTTTCTCTTTCTAATAAATATGAAGAGGACTTGTTAATAAGGTCTTTCTCTAAAAAAAATTTCACGTTTTGAAATACAAATTTATTCCTACCAATAAATATTTCCTCGAGAAAGTCTACTAATTTGGTAAGATTTTCTACACTTAATTAATTCGTTTTAAAAAGTCTGCACTTTAATTTACTATGACCAAGAGTATGTAAGTATATTTCTATTGTCTTTCTACTAAAGGTCTATTGCTAAAAAAATGTCTAAATAGTTCTATTGGAATTTCTTTTATTATTTTCTCTTATAATCTTCGCTTGTTGTTGTCTTTCTTTACAATCTTTAGGATCTTCTATCAAAAAACTCTGACACTGAGAGATAGAGAGTTCGGTGATTTGTTTCTTGATATGTAAAGAGGGGTCACCTCTATTTCTATATAGAGTGAATAAAATATGGCTTCCTACAACGACTAATCTTCATATCTCTCTATTTTCTAAACAAGTATTAATATATTCGTTAAAACTTTCCAATGAACAAGTAAGCAAGACAGTGTAATTTAAAGACATAAAATATTAAAACTTTAAAACGATATGTTTGTAATGGCCTTCGAGTACTTTACCATTCAGCAACTTAATTTCTTTATACTTTTTTTAACCCTCTCTTAGCTTTTTTCTTGACATTTTAAAGAATGCTTAAGACTGTAGCCAAAAAGATTTTCATCATGTTTAAAAAGGTTTAAACAAACTCACACTATTGGAACACAAATTAGCCAATTTAACTCAGAGTATTATTTTATCTTTTGACCATGAAATCCAGAATAAAGAGGCTAAGAGCGTTAAAATTATATTCTTGAAACAGAAATAAAATATTATTTGTGAATAAATTAATTGCTTACTTGGTGTTTCCCCTTTTAGGCCTTGCCCGAAAATTAACTAAAGGAAACAAAAATTAGAAACAAGAGAAGATATGAAAAGAACTTACTTTTTATGAAGTCTTTGAATTTATAAGGATGTCTTTGAATTTACAAAGATGGTGGAGAGATTTTTGAGTACAAGTGTGATAGTATTTTTTTTCGGTGTGTTTTCTTTCATGAGAAGTGTATGTATTTATAGACACTGGTATATCACGTTTATTCTATTGGTACTGTAAGTGTGCTATTAATAATTGAAGAATACTGTGCAAATTTTACAGGTGTGCGATCAAAAATTAAAGAAAAATAAATAATGTGAAATTCTCCATGTGAGTAATTAAAGAATGAATTATTTGAAAAGATGCTTCTGATAACTTATGTCGTCACGCCTGATTCTTCTTGAAATATGAGAATCAACTTTGCAGAGAATTTTGAAATATGTTCAAAGCTTTATCTTTACGCCTCTTCTTTTTAACTTCCTTGTTTTGCTAATTATTTATCCATCTTTCTATTTCGTCTTTATCTGTCCATCATTTCTGCTATGGGTTCTTCTAGTTCTGGATTCATCTCATTATCGTTGCCATCAGATATATAGGCTTCCTCTTCTATTTCTGATAGGGTTTCTGTAAATTCTCCATTAGTCTATTGAAACGTCATCAGATATAAATTCTTTTGTTCAATATTTGGAACTAGAATTTTTTCTGCTTTAGTTCTCATGATAAGGTGCTCTTGGAAGAAAATAATTTCATTACTCCATTGTGCTACTAATCTGAAATCATTATTTTGAACTTCCATTATGGTTGCGATTTCTGTTATTCTTCTTTCATAATCAATTTGTCTAATTTTTATTTTAATATTCGTCCTTGAAGAGGGTCTAAATCTTTTGGCTCCTTCATAAATTAAAATACGATGATAAACTGGAATTACAATGCCTTATTTATACGAGGGGGTATGGAAATAAATTGAACCATTAAGGGATGATCTTTTAACTAATCAAGAATCAGTTTAAGTTTTAGTGGAAAAAATAGGAAAGACCTGTTTAATATGTATATAGTATTTATCATACCAAACTGTAAAATTGGGTAAAAGAGGTATTCTTCAAAGATTGTATAATTAAAGGAAATTGTTGGATAATTGTGTTTAAGGAATGCTGAATTTTGGGCTGCATCCTATTTGGGACCATGTCTAAGGAAGTGTCTATTTTCATCATGATAGTATCTTAAAATTTGAACAAAATCTATAATTTCTTGTACAACGAAATTCTTTATAGAACTTCGAACAATACTGGTGCAATCACCAATTTTCTGTTCTAATTCGTATAAAGTCTTTTCCTGTCCTGCAGTTGTAGAATCTGTTAGTTCAATAAGTCTTTCAATTTTATCAGAATAATTTCTATTTGTAGAGGCGATGTCTTTAGAAATGAATTTTTCAAGTGTATTTTTAGAAGAACTAAGTCTGTCTAAACTATTATGTAATTTAAGAATCTCATTTTAATATTTACTAATAGTTTGTTGGGATGATGAAATTTGATCTTCGAAGAGTTGTAATCTTTCTTTTAAAGAATGCTTTCTAATTTTTAAATTTCTAACAACTTTGATCATAGTTTCACAACTATCACAAAGTTGTATTGATGAAGATGATAATGAAGCTTGAGAAGGGGTTTGCATGGTCTGTCTAATTCTTTCGGAGATATGAAATTAAATCCTATTATTTCTCGACAAAAATTTAAAGCTTCTTCAAACGTATAAAATCCTTTGAAAAGGGGGTCGAGAAATCTTTTCACTTGTTGTAATACTTCTGGCCAATAATTATATATTTCAGTTTCTACCTTTAATTACTGCAAATAAACTAAAATTTTTGGTTTCTATCTAAAATGGCTAGCTAGGGCATTAATGCTGTCTAATTTTGTTTAGAGTCACGTGCCATCCAGAGATTATCCAATAGACAACGCTCCCTTTTCGGTAGTCTTTCTAAATTATTTCCTCTGAATCGAAGATTAGATCTTTGAGAGACCACTCTCAGAGTAACATTCCCAAAGTTCATCATCCTTTGATCTATCTGCACCATGAAGATAACGAGTTAGAAAATTAATAACTTACCTACTTAAATTATCTGATAAAATATTGTTTTTTCAGTTAATATGTTCTATATTAATTTTATAGATGCTTAATATTTCATATAATTTTAACCATATTTTATTTTTTATTTTATCAAAATTTGTCTTTTTAATAAATTTTACTATAGCTTCACAGTCTGTCCTAATTGTAAATTCAATGTTTAAAAATAATTTAAAATTTTCTATACTATGTATGATGACCATTATTTCATAATCTAAACTAGTTAAATATTTTCCTTTTATCTTGTATTTTTCGCTAGCATATCTACAAATTTCTTCTTCTTTTTTATCACTATATTTATTTGGTTTGGAATATAAAATTCCTCCCCGTCTTAATTCACATCCATCTGTTTCTATGGTTTTATATTCACTATCTAATGGTAATTCTAATGGTGCTAAATTTTTAACTTTTGCTTTTATCTTTTTAACTAATTCTATATCTGATTGATTAAAATATTTTTGTCCTTTACTAAATATTTTACTATACAGTGGTCCTACTTTCCTCCCTAAATCTTTAATAAAATGTCTAGCATAATTTAATATTCCTAAAAAGGTTTGTAACTTCTTGATTTCTTCAATTTTGTCTGAAAATTGTAAAATTGTTTATACTATATGTGGTTGTAACTGAATCTTTCCCTCTCCTAAAATTATTCCTAAAAATTCAATTTTTTGTTTATTTATTTCCATCTTCTTTTTACTTATAATTAAACTATTTTCTATAAATTTATTCAAGGTTATCTCTAGATGTTTCATATGTTCTTTATAGTTTTTACTATGTATTAGAATATCACCTATATATACACAAACATATGGAAGAGAATTAAATATACCATCCATCTTTCTTTGAAAAATAGAAGGTGCATTTTTTAATCCAAAATACATGATTATCCATTCAAAGTGTTCTAATGGAGTAGTAAAAACTGTCCAAGGAATATATTTTTTTGCCATTTTTATTTGCCAAAATCCAGATTTACAATCAAATTTAGAAAGTATCTTGCTGTTTTGTATTTTATTTATTAGCATATCCTTATCTGGTATCTTATATCCATCTTCTACAGTATTATCGTTTAATCTTTTATAGTTTATAACCATTCTTGCTTTCTAACCATAAAGACTGCTAGATGGTATTATTACTTTTAAATCTAATAATTCTTTAATCTGTATGTTAAAATCTTCCATGTCTTGATTCGTATGCTTTATTTCTACTATTCTAATTTTTATGTTTTCATTTATTATTTCTAATTTAGCTTCTATTTTATTTTTATCCCAATGTTTTATAAGGTTTAATCTTTTTAGCTAATTCTAAAATTTTCTCTATACTATCTATCTTAGAAGATGTCTTGTTAAAAATTATTAATTCTTTATTTTTTGGTATAAAATCTGTTTTTAAAGTTTCTAAAGATAAATTATCTAAAAATTCTAAATTTTCTACACAATATTTTCTAGGTGGATCATTTACGTTTCGATTGCTTACAATTAAGTGTATTTAATATTTGATCATTGTTTTTATTTTTAATTTTTATCAACTATTAGAAAGTTACAAATAGGTCCTCATACTTTGATTTTCGCCATTTTTGACACTATCTTCTTGGATCTTTCAAGTTTCAATTGCATACAATTGAATTCATTTAACTTCTTTAATTTTTTTTAATTTATTGTATAGGTAATTATAATATATTTAATTGCACATGTAATGGCAAGAACATTAATGAAATAAGTAAGGTACTATAATTTTTAAAATTTACGAACAATAAAATATTATAAATAGAGATTACACGTGATTTAAATTGAAATTATACATCTATAAAATATTATGTAGTAGGATTTGATTTGTACAAAATTGACGAGTACGCTTTGTTGCATCGCACCATTCTTACCTACGTAGTCGGATTTTTTTTTTCAATAGATGGTATTCTAGACGTATAGACACATCCAAAGTACGTAGTCCAACTTCGGGTGCCAACAAATTATTAAGTGGGAGAATGTGCTCGGAAGCTTCCCATTTGGCTTCATTTGGTAGAGGAAATATAATTTCGGCATACACTACTCTCTAATAATCAACCATGAAATAACGAGTGCATAAGTTGTGTGGTGGAAATCCTCCATGCATAGACACGGTGAATGCATGTTCACATAGAAAACTCTTCAACTAAAAACGTCTACAGGTTATGTATTATCATTCAAGTCTACGATGTATCCAATATTACGTACACATCTTTAGAAAAGCGTAATTTATCTAGTGGTTCTACACTTATTTTTCTTGTCACATCTACAGTTTTGAAGAGTTTATCTTCCCATATTGAGGTTAGCACACTTGTGCACGTAATACGTTCCGCATGTCGATTGTAAAACCATCGATACAGTTTGTTACAAGTGTGCTTAGTGATTACGAGAATTGATAATTCTTGATCTTTCTTCGATAATGCACTGATCGGCTTTTCATTGTTTGACGTCATCATGTTGTATCGATGTCCTAAAAATATGACCGTGCTCAGTGTTCAATCCCAATCTTCACTGTTAGATACTCATATGCATCATGTAATTAGATACTCATATGCATCATGTAATTTATTTTTTTATTTCGAACATGAACTTATTGACTCTTCGAAACTATAGACGTCTACAACCCTCCTAAACAATGCAACAACGTCGCTTCCCTGATACTTAGTTTTCAGATTTCTTTGTATATAGTACATGCAATAACTGTGATCTACCTTGAGAAAATTTTCAGTGATGCCATTTATTATAGGCTGCCCCGATTAGTTATTAAGACAAGATTCTCAACATCATCAATTGTTTCCTTCAACTTTGTAAAGAAACAATTCATCGTTTGATCATTCTCGCCATCGACTATACTGAATGCAATAGGGTAAATTTGGAAGTTGAAATCTTAACATATATCAATAATCACTTCCCTTCGCATCTAGCTTGCAAGGTTGTACCATCAACTAAAATTAGGGATTGCATTGCGTTTCGAAATCCTCGAACGCATTATCCAAGAGCTATAAAGAAATTCTTAAAGCGATTTTCGTTCATCGATCTCAATAAAAAATGTCGAGTCAAGATTAATTCTCCCTATATTATGGAAATACTTGGCCAATTTAGTATAATTCTCTTCAGTTGAACCCATTAAATTCTCTAATGTACATTTTTTAGCCTTCCAGGCATTTTGGTAGATCACGGCCACCTTATACTCTCAACGAACGTTGTTGTTTGTAAATCGTCCGTAGATTCAGAAATCTGTGTATTATTTATTGACCAATAAATCACGATCAGGCTTGTTTATGATCGTTTCGACGAATACCCATTTCACAAGCATGTTTTTATACATATTTGCGAATTACAAAAAACTTATTCGGGTCCATCTTGGTCACACGCAAATGCCAACTGCAACTGTCATCAATGCAAATAATTGTGTCTGTAGGCTTGTTTCCTTTTTTCACTTTAAACTCAAAGTTATGTTTCATTGCAATTCGATACATAGCTTTCTGCAAATCTATTTTTGTGTCAAACAGTCGATCTTCTTCATCGGGAACCACATGAGAATACTCGAAGACCGTGTACTCGGCCCAACCTATGAATTTTCACCCCACTCATGTCTCTAATTGGTTAAAGCAATCAAATCCTGATTTGTAAATGGCCTTTCATCCTTGTTGTCTCGAACTATCTCGTGAATTCTGTGCGTAACAATGAGATCATGATAAATAAAAACTGTCTTGAGAATAGCAACATCATCTTCACAAGCTCTATCTTCATTTTATTCCAAAATCATTATCATTACGATCTTCTCCACCGAAATCTTTGTGTTCGTTCTAGAGGACATTTTTCCTCAATAAAGTTACACAAATAAGAGTCGACTCGCAATATTGGTTCAATTAGCAACTTCATTTTGCACTTTGTAAAGTAATTTTTACCCGTAGAATCCGAATGGTTGAATGATCTTGAAATAGAAATTCCATTTTCATATCATATTGAGTAAGTTTAATATATTATGGTACATTTTTCACATGCAGTGCACTTGATGTTATCACAATTTCAGTAACCTCATCTCCTTCAATTATCCATTTTCATCGAGCATTTTCATTCATCAAAGTAACAAATGAGAGACATACAGATCGTATATCTGCATTACCAATCAAAATTTTAAAAAATAAGATTAATCATAAGGAATTAATAAAAAATGATATCTTTTAAAAAAAAAAAGGGCAGTCAGTTAATGGACGGTCCAGTAGTCTAAATTCTTAAAATACCAAATTTGATTATAAAGATAAAAATTTCCCCATTTTCTTGTTTAAAAAAATTATAAATTTGTTATATGAAATGTAAAAATTATCTTTGTATTAGCAAATATCGAAATAAAATTTAACGATTAAAAAATATTTTAATTTAATGAAAAACAAAATTAAATATAGATGAATATACTTACCAATTCGAAGTGCTGGATATAAACGAAATTTTTTCGTTGAGTGTTTCATAAATTCTTGAAGTAGATGAAAAATGAAAGAGCCGTTATCTGTGTCGGAGAAAATAGATAAAAAAAGTAACTTTGATTTTGAAATTTTAAGGGAAAAGTATTTTTATCTGTTTTGTAACTAAAATGTTATTCTCGTATTTTTAATACGAGAGCATTTGAGGAGGATTAAAATTGAATTTTTTATAGAAGTTTTTAAATTGTGTGGTTGAAAAGTGATGGATCCCATAAAATATGTGATTCAAATTTAACGTTGACTTTAAATTAATATTTTAATTGAATTTTATGGCCTTTTTGTGCCTCTTTAATTTCAAAAATCATATTATGACCCCGTTTGGTACCTTTTTTTTTAAAAATATATTTTTCTCTCTTTTCTTTTCAATCACACATTTTTTATTAAAATAATATTACATGTAAATCAAAAACTTTTCTTTATTTTTCAACCACACATTTTTCATCAATTTACTATTATAAAATACATTTTTAGATGAAAATGGATATCAAACACCCTATGTGAAATAGTAATTGATGTTAAAATGTGTGATTAAAAAAAAGAAAAAGTTTTTAATTTACGTATAATATTATTTTAATAAGGAATGTATGGTTGAAAATAAGTATCGTAAAAAAAATAATGCGATAGAATAACGTGATCCAAAACAAAAGGGGCGGGGGGCAATAGTCATATTTTCGTAGTTTAACTATTCGGATATTTTTATCTTTTCCAATCGGAAGGTCACTAGGCTAAAAAATAGTAACTAAAGGGCATTGTAAAAAGGATTATGTTATAGAAACATAATCCTTTTTACATGGGATGATTGGACACTTACACTTACGAGAGTCGATAATTATTTTATTCACGTCGACGGTCAGTCACCCGTCACCCTCACCAAAATTCGGGCATTTGGCATTTTCCTATTGAAAATTCTCCCCTTCTTCAATTCCCAAACGGGGGAAACAGGCTGTAAATGAAGAATAAAGCATTCGATCAGCTACACAGGGCACATTCTTGAACCCTCGGACCTCAAATTATGTAAATCTGCAATAATTTAATTACCACGTATTCGTGTGTAATATATTCGCTGACTCATTGGGATCCAACAGAACCTCGAGGCACTGTCGAAAATATCTATTTTCGTGCACTCGTTTTTACGAGTAATTTTAATTTTATGGTTTTTGTTGGTATTACACAGTCTATTAAATTGGGATCGCGCCTCGGATTCCCAAGGCGAAAACAAGATGGGGTTGAGACAATTTTGAAAATTGGAGTTGGAATTCTGTTTTTAATTTAATTCAACTTCAGGAGAAATGAAGGCTGGGAGTGCGGCCAAGCTTATTGTCGATGCGCTGTTGCAGCGTTTCCTTCCACTTGCCAGGCGTCGAATCGAAACAGCTCAAGCACAAGTAAGAATCTGATTGGTTTTTAATTTTTTCGGGGTTTGATCAATAAGATATGCAGAGCTCGTTGAAGTGTAGATAATGAGAAGTAGATTGTAGTTTTATTTAATCACAATGGGCTGGAATATATTTTGTCCTCTTCGTTATGTTGAATTTGTGCAAGGCACTCCATGTATTTGGAATTGGAGAGTGCCAGTATAATAGATTATCAGGTGATTGACCATTCAATAAGATTCACAATTATTTATACACAATCAATTGCTACTTGCAGCTGGTGTAATTTCTTTCTTTGTAGTCCTTACATAGCAAGACAGGACTAAAAGGTAACAAAATAAAAGATGAAAATGTATTATTTCTGGTGCAGTCAAAAGTGAGATATGAACGATAGGTCCAGAGTGAAAAAAATGTGGAAGATCATCTGCAATCAAAGGGAGAAGATTGTCAGCTATGAGATAATGGAGTTACAGCTTATATTTAACTTTTTATAGAAATTTTGACGGTGGGAGCTTTTAACATGTCATACTAGTATTTATCAATCGCTCGCTCTTGTGTCTCATCATATGCAATGTGAATTCTTTGCATTTCATTATATGATGGGATCAGTTGGATTTTATTCTTCCTTTGTACCCTAAATGCAGGATGGGCAGTACCTTCGACCATCAGATCCGGCCTACGAGCAAGTGTTAGACTCTTTAGCTATGGTGGCGCGGCATACGCCTGTACCTTTATTGGAAGCTCTATCACGGTGGAGAGAGAGGTATTTTC